>NC_134398.1:194268383-194868383 GCF_050003625.1 Haematobia irritans | reverse complement strand
ATTTTTGGGGCTGCAACTATTATATGTTTGGCCCCAAAAATAACATGTTTGCAGCAAAAATAACATTTTTGTAGCAAAAATAATATTATGGGCATGCCAGAGGCATACCAACAGATTCTAGTTCCCCTGGAATATGTAAGGTAGTTCCTAGCCTTGCTAACACATCTGCTTCGCAGTTCCCCGGTATGTTCCTATGGCCAGGTACCCATATTAGGTGAATATTGTACTGCTCAGCCATCTCGTTGAGAGATTTGCGGCAGTCTATGGCCGTTTTCGAGTTAAGGAACACAGAGTCCAAGGATTTTATTGCAGGTTGACTGTCTGAGTATATATTAATGCCAATATTTGTTGGAACATTACTTCTCAGCCAATTCACTACCTCTCTTATTCGAATTTCCAGATCTTTAGAATATACTCCGAAGCCCACTTATCCATTCAATTTGGAGCCATCAGTATAGAAATCTATATATCTTTTATTCCCCGGGGTCTGTGTACACCACGCCTCACTGTTGGGAATTAGAGTTTCAAACTTTTTGTCGAAAAGTGGTTTTGCCAGGGTGTAATCCACTACGTTAGGCACATCTGGCATTACTTTGAGGACCGAACTATGACCGTACATTTTTTCCGACCACAGCGATAGCTCGCGCAACCGCACAGCCGTTGTTGCAGCTGACTGTTTGGCCAAAATGTCTAAAGGCAATAGATGTAGCATGACATTAAGGGAGTTGACGTAACTATTTGTATTTCTTGGAATAAGGCTTCCTTTGCAGTCTTCGTACTAAATTTCTACCATCCGATCCATGCACGTAAAAATAAATGAGTCGTAGGAAAATATAGCACATATCCACTGCTCTTGAGGCCATTTAAGGTATTTTTGTAAAAATTAAAGGCGCGTTAACCTATTTTTCGTGGAAATAAGTGGTTTTGGACATTTTTGTGTAATCGCACTATGGCTTCTAATTCTCTATGGTTGCTGCAAACATATTATGGTTGCGGCAAACATATTATGGTTGGAGCAAACAATATGGTTGCAGCAAACATGTTATTTTTGTGCCAAACCTATTGTCAATCATAATATTGTTACGTTTTTATATTTAGGCGTTTTTAATTACCGGACAATTAAAACACAGTTCTTTTAAATAACGACAATCTACAATTTATTTACTATGACTTCACACTTTACAATTCGTTCACACTGAAGTTATTCGTTTGACGCTTTAATTAAGACTGACTCGTTAGCAGCATGTGAGCGCTTTTATATATGACGGTGTGGCAATACGAGAACATTCTGGTAGCACTACAATATTCTGGCAACGCCATAACATTCTTAGACAAGGCTAGAAGGATCTACGACCATTAAGTTATTCGTCTGGTGGCTGCCAAACACATACACACTCACATAGATATATGCTCGCATTACTACAACAACAATGACAATAGACAATGAGATGAAATGAGAAAGCAAAATAACAGAGCAAAGGGGTTGTTATTCTATGAGAGAGTAAGAACTAACATTTCGGTAAGCAAACAAAAGAACATAAAAGAAATTCAGGAAAATACTAGAAAATGAATAGATGATTCCAAGAAGTGATAGCGAAATTTTATCGTTACAATTTGAAATTTTAAATTAACGGAAACTAATTTAAATAAACTTATGTCTATAATTATCAAATTCGTCACACTGCCTCCCGCTTAAGCCTGTTCGTCCCGAACAGGCACAGAACCTGTTCCGTAAGGAGCCAATCGTTCCAGATGTACAACTTTCATCTTTGATCTAGGGCTGTCGTCCTTCTGAATCCGGTATACAACATCATTGATCCTCTTGATGACTTTGTATGGGCCTTCCCACTGTGTTTGCAGTTTAGGACACAATCCTTTCTTTCGTTGCGGGTTAAATAGCAGAACCAATTCTTCTTCTTGGAAGCCCTTAGTATTTACAGCACGATCGTATCTCGCCTTCATTCTGTTGCTGACCATTTTTATTTTGTTGCGCACTGATTCGTGAACTTCACCGAAAGTGTTTGGGATGTCGTTTCTGTTTTCTTCCATGGCGAGCTCATTAGGTTTAGCGCCGAATATCAGATCTCCAGGCAACGTCAACTCAGTTCCGAATAGAACATTGGCCGGTGTTCGAGAGGTGGAATCATGAATGGCAGATCTATACGACAGCAAAAACTTTGGTATATGCTCGTCCCAGTCCCTCTGGCCGTTGTCCACTACTTTTCGAAGATGTTCTTCCAGAGTGCGATTAAACCTTTCTACCATGCCATCGGATTGTGGATGTAATGGTGTAGTCCTCGTTTTCTTGATACCAAGGGATTCACACATCTCTTTGAATATGGCCGATTCAAAATTTCTTCCCTGGTCTGAGTGAATCTCGGACGGCACACCGTAGCGACATATCCAGTTTTTGTTGACCACATCCACAATCGTTTTTGCCTCTTGGTTTGGAATTGCATACACCTCCGGCCATTTGCTGAAGTAATCCATGACCACAAGGACATAACGGTTTCCAGAATCACTTACTGGGAAAGGGCCTGCCACGTCCATTGCTATTCTTTCAAACGGGGCTCCTGGTCTATATTCTTGCATAGGACCTCGACTTTTCCTTGTTGGACCTTTCGCCTTCATGCACTTCTCGCAATTGGCTACCCATTCAGCAATTGATTTCTGGCATCCAACCCAGTAGAATCGTTGCTTCACTTTATCGGCGGTTTTGGTTATTCCCAGATGACCTCCACTGGGACCATTATGGAACTCCGCCAAAACGTCTCTTATTTTGGAATCTGGAACGATGATCAAATTTCGGCTGCTCTTGCCATCTTCGCTTTCCCATTTACGTTGCAGGGATCCATTGGCTAGAACTAAACTATCCCATTGAGCCCAGTATGATTTCATAAGTGGACTTTCGGCTGCGATGTCTTTCTTACTGGGCTTCTTGTTCTCTTCCTTTGCCGAAATAATTTTGTTCAAAATGGGATCTTTACGCTGTTCTGTTGGCCAGTCCACTCCAGATTCGATGTGTAACAGCCGAATATCAACAATCTCCTCCTTATGTTCAGCTTTCGAGCAGTGCTTGCATTCTATACTGCAAGGTCGACGTGACAAAGCGTCAGCGTTACCGTGTTTTCCACCTTTTCTATGCTCGATACTGAAATCATAGCTCTGGAGCCTCTCGATCCAACGTGCCAGTTGAGCTTCCGGATTCTTGAATTGAAGCAACCATCGTAGAGCTGAGTGATCAGTCCTTAGCAAGAAATGTTGTCCATACAAATATTTATGATAATGTTTTACACTCTCTATGACGGCTAGCAGCTCTCGTCGCGTTACACAGTAGTTCTTTTCGGGCTTGGACAACGTTCGGCTGAAATATCCGATGACCTTCTCCTTGCCGTCTATCTGTTGGGATAGCACACCTCCAATACCATGCGCGCTAGCATCTGTATCCAAAACAAATTTTTCGCCCGGAATAGGATACGCTAGAACAGGAGCTGAACATAAAAGTTCTTTTAAATGTTGGAATGAATCCTCCTGTTCGTCGCTCCACTGGAACTTCTGACCTTTTTGCGTCAATTTATGGAGACTAGCGGCGATGCTGGCGAAGTTTGGGACGAATCGTCGGTAATATGTACATAACCCAAGGAAACTTCTTAATTCGTGGAGATTTCCGGGTCGTGGCCAATCTCTGACAGCTTGGATTTTGTCTTCATCGGTGGATATGCCCTCTGCAGTCACATGATGACCCAGGTATTTAACTTCTCGCTGGAAAAGGGAGCATTTCTTTGCGTTAAGGCGTAGACCAGCGGCTGACAATTGCTGGATAACGTCTTTCAAGTTCTTAAGGTGCTCGTCAAATGTTTTGCCCATCACTATGATGTCGTCCAAGTATATCAAGCACGACTTCCAGTGCAACCCCTTCAGTACCCGCTCCATCAATCTTTCGAAGGTAGCTGGAGCGTTGCAGACCCCGAACGGCATTACATTGAATTGCCAGAGACCGCCATTAACGCCAAAAGCCGTCTTTTCCTTGTCTTTCTCGGCGATCTCTACTTGCCAATATCCACTCTGCAAATCAAGCGTAGAAAACCATGTTGTTCCGGCTAGTGTGTCCAACGTGTCATCAATGCGTGGAAGCGGATAACTGTCCTTTTTGGTGACATCATTTAGTTTTCTGTAGTCCACGCAGAATCGGGTACTTCCATCTTTCTTTTTGACCAGCACAACTGGGGAACACCAAGGACTTAATGATGGCTCGATCACTCCACTCTCCGCCATTTCCTTTATGAGCTTTTGAACTTCGTCTCTTTTTGCCAGGGGAACACTTCGTGGTGCCTGTTTTATGGGCCTTTCTTCTGCGGTTTTAATTTCATGTTTCACTACAGATGTTCTTCCTTGATTTCCCTTTTCAGAAGCAAAAGCAGAGGCGTTTTTCCACAACAATTGCTTGGCTTTATTTCTCTCTGACGGCGATAGATGACGTGTCCAAGCCTCGAAATACCCTTCTAGATGTTTTCTCACTGCTCCATGTGTCTTTGATGAGTTGCCTTCCAAATTGACTATTGCCTCGGCTGGTGTACATTTTCCAATATCAGAAAATTTTACAATTTGCTCATGATTGTCAGACAAGTTCAAGACACGGACTGGTATTAGTCTCTCTTCGTTCGTTGTTACCAGGGCATTTGCTATCAAGATGTTGTTGCTTTTGTTTTCTGCTGGTTCAACAACCCACAATTGGCCGACTTCACAATCTCCATCCATAGAAACCCATATAATTGCTTCGGCATTCGGTGGTATAGACTCTGACTGGCTCGTTGTCAAACGTCTGACAGGTGTATTCTCGTCGTATCCCACGTTTACCGTTATTTCGGTATCGCACCATGTCATTACACGACGCTTCATATCCAGATTGAGACCAAAAGCAATCATGAAATCCGCTCCAATTATAACATCGTCTACTATATCGGCCACAATGAAATCATAAGTAACGGATTTGTTAGCAATAGTTAATTTTACGGTGACCTTTCCATATACGGTTGCGGGTTCCCCTGTAGCCGTGCGTAGCTTGACTCCAATCAGTGGTGTAACTTTTCCTTTTACTAAATCAGATCTAATGATAGACTTTGATGCACCAGTATCCAACGTCAAAGTACGCTTGTCGCCATTAATAACACCCGCAATAGTTAAATTGTTGTTTTTCTGTTGAACTATTGCTATGGAGATGGTGGGGCCATCGTCTGTGGGAGCCAGCTCTTGCCCCGCTGAACTAGCTCGATTTAGTTTAAAGGTGACTCACTTGACTGTGGGGTCACCTTCTTATGGCTATTGTTTAATGGAGATGGTGATGTGGACCTTGACCGTTTGCGTCGTGCTTTGCATTCTCGAGCTAGATGTCCCGGCTTATCACAGTTATAGCATTTGATCCGGGATTTATTTGCCTCTTGCTTCATTTCTTGCATTGCCTGCTTCATGGCCTCTTTCATCGACTCAATAACGGACTTTGATTCATCACACTCTGTCTCTACTTTACGTACCTTGTGAATTTGAGGCCGCGCTAGCAATCTTGCAGTCTCCTGTGCAAGTGCGAATGTTACTGTTTCAGCGAATGTAGCCTTTTGTGACGCATATGTTGCACATTTTATATCTGGGTCTCGAATTCCATTGACGAAGGTTTCAATCTTGATGCGGTCCACAAGAGGATGACTCTCACCTGGGTATGTCAAAAGCACTAGCCGCTCAACTTCTGTTGCGAAATCTTGTAGGGTTTCATTCGATTTCTGGATTCTTCCTCTCAATTCCATTCTGAAGATGTCCTGCTTGTGCTCTCCACCATACTTGCGTTGAAGTGCCGCTATTACTTCATTATAGTTATTTCTAGAAGCAGCGGGAATGCTTTGTATCACATCAGCAGCATTGCCCTTTAATGCCAATAGAAGTTCAATTGCTTTATCATCGTCATTCCACAAATTTCTACAAGCAACCATTTCGAATTGAAATTTGAAGACATCAAATGACGTTGAGCCATCGAAAACAGGAGTTTTGATTTTTGAGCCCTCGATGACGCGCATTGGACCACCTTTAATTTCCAGCTCTGACATTTTTTTCTCGATGTGCAGAAACTTCTCATCATGAACCATAATTTTCTCATCCACGGAAAGAACTTTCTTATCCAATTCCACAATTTGATTTTCTATATGGTCCACACGTTTCTCCATGCCTTCAGAAATTTGTTGTAATTTTTCGTTGAGAATTCTAGAATTTTCGTCGAATTTTTCTTCCAATTTTCTAGAACTTGCTTCCATTTGTAGGGCATTTTCTTTAAGCAATTTTCTAGAATTTTCTTCCATTTTTCTAGAATTCTCATCCATGATTTTTCTAGAGTTTTCTTCCATCATTTTGCTCAAAACATTGAGCATTGATGTGTAATCCACAACACTCGAAGCCACAGATGGAGTTTCTACACTGCTTGTATTGACGAGTATTGATTCATCAATGTCTTCCTTATAATCAAACTCATGCGTCGCAATGTCCATATTACGCCGTTCAAACTCTTCCAGTAGACGCTTTTGAAGCTGGGCCTTATTGCCTGTTGTCGGCAGCTCCAGTTTGCTCAATTCCTTTTTTAAGTCTTCCACTCGAAGCTCATTAAACTTCATTGTAGATTTTTTTCGTTATCCCACTTCTGACACCAATTGTTACGTTTTTATATTTAGGCGTTTTTAATTACCGGACAATTAAAACACAGTTCTTTTAAATAACGACAATCTACAATTTATTTACTATGACTTCACACTTTACAATTCGTTCACACTGAAGTTATTCGTTTGACGCTTTAATTAAGACTGACTCGTTAGCAGCATGTGAGCGCTTTTATATATGACGGTGTGGCAATACGAGAACATTCTGGTAGCACTACAATATTCTGGCAACGCCATAACATTCTTAGACAAGGCTAGAAGGATCTACGACCATTAAGTTATTCGTCTGGTGGCTGCCAAACACATACACACTCACATAGATATATGCTCGCATTACTACAACAACAATGACAATAGACAATGAGATGAAATGAGAAAGCAAAATAACAGAGCAAAGGGGTTGTTATTCTATGAGAGAGTAAGAACTAACATTTCGGTAAGCAAACAAAAGAACATAAAAGAAATTCAGGAAAATACTAGAAAATGAATAGATGATTCCAAGAAGTGATAGCGAAATTTTATCGTTACAATTTGAAATTTTAAATTAACGGAAACTACTTTAAATAAACTTATGTCTATAATTATCAAATTCGTCACAATATGTTATAATATTATTTTTGCTACAAAAATGTTATTTTTGCTGCAAATATGTTAGTTTTGGGGCCAAACATATAATAGTTGCAGCCCCAAAAATAAAATGTTTGCTGCAACCATAACATGTTTGCAGCAACCATAATATGTTTGCAGCAACCATAATAAAACATAACATGTGTGGCCCCAAAAATAACATGTTTGCAGCAAAAATAACATTTTTGTAGCAAAAATAATATTATGTTTGCTGCAAACATATTATTTTAGCAGCAACAATATTATTTTTGCAGCAAACATGTTATTTTTGGGGACAAACATAATATGTTTTATGATGGTTGCTGCAAACATGTTATGGTTGCAGCAAACATATTATGGTTGCAGCAAACATGTTATTTGTGGGGCTGCAACTATTATATGTTTGCAGCAAAAATAACATTTTTGTAGCAAAAATAACATTTTTGTAGCCAAAATTTTATTTTTGCTGCATGCAACATGTTATGGTTGCAGCAAACATATTATGGTTGCAGCAAACATATTATGGTTGAAGCAAACATGTTATGGTTGCAGCAAACATGTTATTTTTGGGGCTGCAACTATTATATGTTTGGCCCCAAAAATAACATATTTGCAGCAAAAATAACATTTTTGTAGCAAAAATAATATGTTTGCAGCAAACGTAATATTATTTTTGCTGCAAAAATGTTATTTTTGCTGCAAACATGTTATTTTTGGGGCCAAACATATAATAGTTGCAGCCCCAAAAATAACATGTTTGCTGCAACCATAACATGTTTGAAGCAACCATAATATGTTTGCAGCAACCATAATAAAATATAACATGTTTGGCCCCAAAAATAACATGTTTGCAGCAAAAATAACATTTTTGTAACAAAGATAATATTATGTTTGCTGCAAACATATTATTTTAGCAGCAACAATATTATTTTTGCAGCAAACATGTTATTTTTGGGGCCACACATAATATGTTTTATGATGGTTGCTGCAAACATGTTATGGTTGCTGCAAACATGTTATGGTTGCTGTAAACATGTTATGGTTGCAGCAAACATATTATTTTTGGGCTGCAACTATTATATGTTTGGCCCCAAAAATGACATGTTTGCAGCAAAAATAACATTTTTGTAGCAAAAATAATATTATGGGCATGCCAGAGGCATACCAACAGATTCTAGTTCCCCTGGAATATGTAAGGTAGTTCCTAGCCTTGCTAACACATCTGCTTCGCAGTTCCCCGGTATGTTCCTATGGCCAGGCACCCATATTAGGTGAATATTGTACTGCTCAGCCATCTCGTTGAGAGATTTGCGGCAGTCTATGGCCGTTTTCGAGTTAAGGAACACAGAGTCCAAGGATTTTATTGCAGGTTGACTGTCTGAGTATATATTAATGCCAATATTTGTTGGAACATTACTTCTCAGCCAATTCACCACCTCTCTTATTGCCAATATTTCAGCCTGGAAAACACTACAGTGATTAGGTAATCTTTTCGCTATTCGAATTTCCAGATCTTTAGAATATACTCCGAAGCCCACTTGTCCATTCAATTTGGAGCCATCAGTATAGAAATCTATATATCTTTTATTCCCCGGGGTCTGTGTACACCACGCCTCACTGTTGGGAATTAGAGTTTCAAACTTTTTGTCGAAAAGTGGTTTTGCCAGGGTGTAATCCACTACGTTAGGCACATCTGGCATTACTTTGAGGACCGAACTATGACCGTACATTTTTTCCCACCACAGCGATAGCTCGCGCAACCGCACAGCCGTTGTTGCAGCTGACTGTTTGGCCAAAATGTCTAAAGGCAATAGATGTAGCATGATATTAAGGGAGTTGGCGTAACTATTTGTATTTCTTGGAATAAGGCTTCCTTTGCAGTCTTCGTACTAAATTTTTACCATCCGATCCATGCACGTAAAAATAAATGAGTCGTAGGAAAATATAGCACATATCCACTGCTCTTGAGGCCATTTAAGGTATTTTTGTAAAAATTGAAGGCGCGTTAACCTATTTTTCGTGGAAATAAGTGGTTTTGGACATTTTTGTGTAATCGCACTATGGCTTCTAATTCTCTATGGTTGCTGCAAACATATTATGGTTGCGGCAAACATATTATGGTTGGAGCAAACATGTTATTTTTGTGCCAAACCTATTGTCAATCATAATATGTTATAATATTATTTTTGCTACAAAAATGTTATTTTTGCTGCAAATATGTTAGTTTTGGGGCCAAACATATAATAATTGCAGCCCCAAAAATAAAATGTTTGCTGCAACCATAACATGTTTGCAGCAACCATAATATGTTTGCAGCAACCATAATAAAACATAACATGTGTGGCCCCAAAAATAACATGTTTGCAGCAAAAATAACATTTTTGTAGCAAAAATAATATTATGTTTGCTGCAAACATATTATTTTAGCAGCAACAATATTATTTTTGCAGCAAACATGTTATTTTTGGGGACAAACATAATATGTTTTATGATGGTGCTGCAAACATGTTATGGTTGCAGCAAACATGTTATGGTTGCAGCAAACATATTATGGTTGCAGCAAACATGTTATTTGTGGGGCTGCAACTATTATATGTTTGGCCCCAAAAATAACATGTTTGCAGCAAAAATAACATTTTTGTAGCAAAAATTTTATTTTTGCTGCAAAAAAATATTATTTTTGCTACAAAAATGTTATTTTTGCTGCAAATATGTTATTTTTGGGGCCACACACGTTATGTTTTATTATGGTTGCAGCAAACATGTTATGGTTGCAGCAAACATATTATGGTTGCAGCAAACATATTATGGTTGCTGCAAACATGTTATTTTTGGGGCTGCAACTATTATATGTTTGGTCCCAAAAAT
The DNA here is from genome assembly GCF_050003625.1 of Haematobia irritans. Taxonomy (NCBI): domain Eukaryota; kingdom Metazoa; phylum Arthropoda; class Insecta; order Diptera; family Muscidae; genus Haematobia; species Haematobia irritans. The sequence continues at coordinate 194,858,214 of NC_134398.1, read as the reverse complement.
AACATGTTTGCAGCAAAAATAACATTTTTGTAGCAAAAATAATATTATGTTTGCTGCAAACATATTATTTTAGCAGTAACAATATTATTTTTGCAGCAAACATATTATTTTTGGGGCCAAACATAATATGTTTTATTATGGTTGCTGCAGACATGTTATGGTTGATGCAAACATGTTATGGTTGCAGCAAACATGTTATTTTTGGGCTGCAACTATTATATGTTTGGCCCCAAAAATAACATATTTGCAGCAAACATAACATTTTTGTAGCAAAAATAACATTTTTGTAGCAAAAATAATATGTTTGCAGAAAACATAATATTATTTTGCTGCAAAAAAGTTATTTTTGCTGCAAACATGTTATTTTTGCTGCAAATATGTTATTTTTGGGGCCAAACATATAATAGTTGCAGCCCCAAAAATAACAACATGTTTGCTGCAACCATAACATGTTTGAAGCAACCATAATAAAATATAACATGTGTGGCCCCAAAAATAACATGTTTGCAGCAAAAATAACATTTTTGTAACAAAAATAATATTATGTTTGCTGCAAACATATTATTTTAGCAGCAACAATATTATTTTTGCAGCAAACATATTATTTTTGGGGCCACACATAATATGTTTTATGATGGTTGCTGCAAACATGTTATGGTTGCTGTAAACATGTTATGGTTACAGCAAACATGTTATTTTTGGGGCTGCAACTATTATATGTTTGGCCCCAAAAATAACATGTTTGCAGCAAAAATAAAATTTTTGTAGCAAAAATAATATGTTTGCAGCAAACATTATATTATTTTTGCTGCAAAAATGTTATTTTTGCTGCATACATGTTATTTTTGGGGCCACACACGTTATGTTTTATTATGGTTGCAGCAAACATGTTATGGTTGCAGCAAACATATTATGGTTGCAGCAAACATATTATGGTTGCAGCAAACATATTATGGTTGCAACAAACATGTTATTTTTGGGCTGCAACTATTATATGTTTGGCCCCAAAAATAACATGTTTGCAGCAAAAATAACATTTTTGTAGCAAAAATAATATTATGGGCATGCCAGAGGCATACCAACAGATTCTAGTTCCCCTGGAATATGTAAGGTAGTTCCTAGCCTTGCTAACACATCTGCTTCGCAGTTCCCCGGTATGTTCCTATGGCCAGGCACCCATATTAGGTGAATATTGTACTGCTCAGCCATCTCGTTGAGAGATTTGCGGCAGTCTATGGCCGTTTTCGAGTTAAGGAACACAGAGTCCAAGGATTTTATTGCAGGTTGACTGTCTGAGTATATATTAATGCCAATATTTGTTGGAACATTACTTCTCAGCCAATTCACCACCTCTCTTATTGCCAATATTTCAGCCTGGAAAACACTACAGTGATTAGGTAATCTTTTCGCTATTCGAATTTCCAGATCTTTAGAATATACTCCGAAGCCCACTTGTCCATTCAATTTGGAGCCATCAGTATAGAAATCTATATATCTTTTATTCCCCGGGGTCTGTGTACACCACGCCTCACTGTTGGGAATTAGAGTTTCAAACTTTTTGTCGAAAAGTGGTTTTGCCAGGGTGTAATCCACTACGTTAGGCACATCTGGCATTACTTTGAGGACCGAACTATGACCGTACATTTTTTCCCACCACAGCGATAGCTCGCGCAACCGCACAGCCGTTGTTGCAGCTGACTGTTTGGCCAAAATGTCTTAAGGCAATAGATGTAGCATGACATTAAGGGAGTTGGCGTAACTATTTGTATTTCTTGGAATAAGGCTTCCTTTGCAGTCTTCGTACTAAATTTCTACCATCCGATCCATGCACGTAAAAATAAATGAGTCGTAGGAAAATATAGCACATATCCACTGCTCTTGAGGCCATTTAAGGTATTTTTGTAAAAATTGAAGGCGCGTTAACCTATTTTTCGTGGAAATATGTGGTTTTGGAAATTTTTGTGTAATCGCACTATGGCTTCTAATTCTCTATGGTTGCTGCAAACATATTATGGTTGGAGCAAACAATATGGTTGCAGCAAACATGTTATTTTTGTGCCAAACATATTGTCAATCATAATATGTTATAATATTATTTTTGCTACAAAAATGTTATTTTTGCTGCAAATATGTTAGTTTTGGGGCCAAACATATAATAGTTGCAGCCCCAAAAATAAAATGTTTGCTGCAACCATAACATGTTTGCAGCAACCATAATATGTTTGCAGCAACCATAATAAAACATAACATGTGTGGCTCCAAAAATAACATGTTTGCAGCAAAAATAACATTTTTGTAGCAAAAAAAATATTATGTTTGCTGCAAACATATTATTTTAGCAGTAACAATATTATTTTTGCAGCAAACATATTATTTTTGGGGCCAAACATAATATGTTTTATTATGGTTACTGCAAACATGTTATGGTTGCGCAAACATGTTATGGTTGCAGCAAACATATTATGGTTGCAGCAAACATGTTATTTTTGGGGCTGCAACTATTATATGTTTGGTCCCAAAAATAACATGTTTGCAGCAAAAATAACATTTTTGTAGCAAAAATAATATTATGTTTGCTGCAAACATATTATTTTAGAAGTAACAATATTATTTTTGCAGTAAACATATTATTTTTGGGGACAAACATAATATGTTTTATGATGGTTGCTGCAAACATGTTATGGTTGCAGAAAACATATTATGGTTGCAGAAAACATGTTATTTTTGGGCTGCAACTATTATATGTTTGGCCCCAAAAATAACATATTTGCAGCAAAAATAACATTTTTGTAGCAAAAATAATATGTTTGCAGCAAACAGCAAAAAATAGCAATGTTTGGCCCCAAAAATAACATAATATTACATAATAAATAATAATACATAATATTATTTTTGCTACAAAAAAAAATAACATTTTTGCAGCAACCATAATAAAACATAACATGTGTGGCCCCAAAAATAACATGTTTGCAGCAAAAATAACATTTTTGTAGCAAAAATAACATTTTTGTAGCAAAAATAATGTTATTTTTGCTGCAAACCTATTTTAGCAGCAACTATATTATTTTTGCAGCAAACATGTTATTTTTGGAGCCAACCATATAATAGTTGCAGCAACCCTATTATGGTTGCAACAAACATATTATGATTGACAATATGTTTGGCACAAAAGATATCATGTTTGCGGCAAACATATTATGTTTGGTCCCAAAAATAACATGTTTGCTGCAACCATATTGTTTGCGGCAACCATAATATGTTTGCAGCAAACACGTTGCATCAACCTACTTCTGCGCAACTTCCTGCCTGAGAAATCCATGCAGAATGCCCATGCAAATATCACATGGAACAAGATGTTTTTGTAGACTTCCGACAGAATAATACCCTCTACTCTATAAATCGGGCCAAAAAATTTTCCGGAAAAATACACCCACACCATAATATTGGCCCTACCATGATTGACGTTAGGTTAGGTTAAAGTGGCAGCCCGATTAAATTTCAGGCTCACTTAGACTATTCAGTCCATTGTGATACTGCATTTAACTAAAAGTACCTATTACATATGGGCACTTCTACTCTTAACCACTGAACCTTCTCTATTATTTACTTTTGTGGAACCAACCAGATTGCTCCGAAAACATTAACAAACTGCTTAAGTTAACGTTTTCCAGGTCATCCAGTAATCTAAAGCTATATGCTTCAAAAATTCGCTTACGCCTTACACAAAAAGCAGGACACTCACACAAGAGGTGTTTAATTGATTCCCTTACAACCCTTGCAATTTTCCCATCGACTATTGGCCATCATAACAGCCTTCTCACGCAGTAAGAGCTTGCAGGTGGCCAGAGGCATACCAACAGATTCTAGTTCCCCTGGAATATGTAAGGTAGTTCCTAGCCTTGCTAACACATCTGCTTCGCAGTTCCCCGGTATGTTCCTATGGCCAGGCACCCATATTAGATGAATATTGTACTGCTCAGCCATCTCGTTGAGAGATTTGCGGCAGTCTGTGGCCGTTTTCGAGTTAAGGAACACAGAGTCCAAGGATTTTATTGCAGGTTGACTGTCTGAGTATATATTAATGCCAATATTTGTTGGAACATTACTTCTCAGCCAATTCACCACCTCTCTTATTGCCAATATTTCAGCCTAAAAAACACTACAGTGATTAGGTAATCTTTTCGCTATTCGAATTTCCAGATCTTTAGAATATACTCCGAAGCCCACTTGTCCATTCAATTTGGAGCCATCAGTATAGAAATCTATATATCTTTTATTCCCCGGGGTCTGTGTACACCACGCCTCCCTGTTGGGAATTAGAGTTTCAAACTTTTTGTCGAAAAGTGGTTTTGCCAGGGTGTAATCCACTACGTTAGGCACATCTGGCATTACTTTGAGGACCGAACTATGACCGTACATTTTTTCCGACCACAGCGATAGCTCGCGCAACCGCACAGCCGTTGCAGCTGACTGTTTGGCCAAAATGTCTAAAGGCAATAGATGTAGCATGACATTCTTCGTACTAAATTTCTAGCATCCGATCCATGCAAGTAAAAATAAATGAGTCGTAGGAAAATATAGCACATATCCACTGCTCTTAAGGCCATTTAAGGTATTTTTGTAAAAATTGAAGGTACGTTAACCTATTTTTCGTGGAAATAAGTGGTTTTGGACATTTTTGTGTAATCGCACTCCGGCTTCTAATTCTCTATGGTTGCTGCAAACATATTATGGTTGGAGCAAACAATCTGGTTGCAGCAAACATATTATTTTTGTGCCAAACATAATATGTTATAATATTATTTTTGCTACAAAAATGTTATTTTTGCTGCAAATATGTTATTTTTTGGACCAAACATATAATAGTTGCAGCCCCAAAAATAAAATGTTTGCTGCAACCATAACATGTTTGAAGCAACCATAATATGTTTGCAGCAACCATAATAAAACATAACATGTGTGGCCCCAAAAATAACATGTTTGCAGCAAAAATAACATTTTTGTAGCAAAAATAATATTATGTTTGCTGCAAACATATTATTTTAGCAGTAACAATATTATTTTTGCAGCAAACATATTATTTTTGGGGCCAAACATAATATGTTTTATTATGGTTGCTGCAAACATGTTATGGTTGCAGCAAATATATTATAGTTGCAGCAAACATGTTATTTTTGGGACTGCAACTATTATATGTTTGACCCCCAAAATAACATGTTAGCAGCAAAAATAACATTTTTGTAGCAAACATAACATTTTTGTAGCAAAAATAACATTTTTGTACCAAAAATTCTATTTTTGCTGCAAAAATAATATGTTTGCAGCAAACATAATATTATTTTTGCTACAAAAATGTTATTTTTGCTGCAAACATGTTATTTTTGGGGCCACACACGTTATATTTTATTATGGTTGCAGCAAACATATTATGGTTGCAGCAAACATATTATGGTTGTAGCAAACATATTATGGTTGCAGCAAACATATTATGGTTGCAGCAAAAAAGTTTTTTAGGTGATGCAACTATTATATGTTTGGCCCCAAAAATAACATTTTTGTAGCAAAAATGCTATTTTTGCTGCAACTATTATATGTTTGGCACCAAAAATAACATGTTTGCTGCAAACATATTATTTTTGCAGCAAAAATAAAATTTTTGCTACAAAAATGTTATTTTTGCTGCAAATATGTTATTTTTGGTTCCAAACATATAATAGTTGCAGCCCCAAAAATAACATGTTTGCTGCAACCATAATATGTTTGCTGCAACCATAACATGTTTGCAGCAACCATAACATGTTTGCAGCAACCGTAATAAAACATAACATGTGTGGCCCCAAAAATAACATGTTTGCCGCAAAAGTAACATTTTTGTAGCAAAAATAATATTATGTTTGCTGCAAGCATATTATTTTAGCAGCAACAATATTATTTTTGCAGCAAACATGTTATTTTTGGGGCTAAACATAATATGTTTGCAGCAAACATGATATTTTTGTGGCCAAACATATTGTCACTCATAATATGTTTGCTGCACAAATAATATGGTTACTGCTAAAATAATATGTTTGCAGCAAACATAATATTATTTTTGCTACAAAAGTGTTATTTTTGCTGCAAACATGTTATTTTTGGGGCCAAACATATAGTAGTTGCAGCCCCAAAAATAACATGTTTGCTGCAACCATATTGTTTGCCCCAACCATAATATGTATTCAGCAACCATAATAAAACGTAATATTTGTAGCCCCAAAAATAACATGTTTGCAGCAAAAATAAAATTTTTGTAGCAAAACTAATATTGTTTGCTGCAAACATATTATTTTAGCAGCAACCATATTATTTTTTGCAGCAAACATGTTATTTTTGAGCCAAACATATTATGGTTGCTGCAAACATATTATAGTTGCAGCAACCCTATTATGGTTGCAACAAACATAATATGTTTGCTGCAAACATATTATATTTGCTGCAATCATAGTATGGTTGCTACAGCTGTAATATGTTTGCTGCAACCATAATATGTTGGGTCCCAAAATAACATGTACGCTTCAAACATAATATGGTTGCTGCAAATATAATTTGTTTACTGCAACCGTAATATGTTTGGCCCCCAAAAATAAGATGTACATATATTATGTTTGCAACAATATTCTAGTTGAAAGAAAGCCCAAGTTTTAATAAAAAACCTACCAATTCTCTATTAAATTGTACGCTAAGGGGAAATATAAAAAGTTGTCCAAATTTATTTGTAATTTATTTGCAATTAATATTTATATTTTACATTAAATAAAATTATTAAATAGGTTTTCAAAAAAATCTAATGAAGAAAAGTAATAATATGTATAAAAAACCAAATATTCTTGATAACCCTAGAAAGTCATCATTCGTCAAAATGACGACACGTAATTTCATTTTCGATTTAAAATGCATTTTAGTCTATTGGTAAATGTTAAATTTAAGTTATACTAATTCGACCGTTTTATGAATTTTTGTTTTATACTACTACAAACCAAATTGAATAAGAAAATAAATTCAAGTTTGGTACACTTTTTCGCTCACGATGAAAATTATAGCGTCTTGAAATCAGCCGTATTCAAAATGACGAAGGATGATGTTAATGTACAAAAAATAAGGATGACTGTCCAAAGCTAAAAGAAAGTTAAGGAATCCTTACCAATTCACTATTAAATTACAAGCAAAGGAGTACTAAAAATTTTTCCAAATTTTTAAGGCGTTATTCTGAAATTAAATATTTGTTTTTACATTAAAAATATTACATTGGTTTCAAAAAAAAACTTGATTAAAGAAATACTAAAATAAGGTATTAAATACCTGTAATTTTGATGATAAAAAGGTCACAAAAACGTAAAAATTCTAGTTGAAATAAAGCCAAGTTTTAAAAGACAACTTACCAATTCCCTATTTTTTAAGTTTGTTCGAATCCATCTGGAGTTACTCTGAAATTAAATATTGCTTTTATAACAAAGAAAAACATTAAACTGGTTTCCAAAAAAATTAAATAACAAATAATAATATACATAAAAATATTCTTTTTAAAAGAACGTCATATTAAAACAAGTAAGGAAAGTCTAAAGTCGGGCGGGGCCGACTATATTATACCCTGCACCACTTTGTAGATCTAAATTTTCGATACCATATCACATCCGTCAAATGTGTTGGGGGCTGTATATAAAGGTTTGTCCCAAAAACATACATTTAAATATCACTCGATTTGGACGGAATTTGATAGACTTCTACAAAATCTAGAGACTCAAAATTTAAGTCGGCTAATGCACTAGGGTGGAACACAATGTTAGTAAAAAAAATATGGGAAACATTTAAATGTGAAGCAATTTTAAGGAAACTTCGCAAAAGTTTATTTATGATTTATCGCTCGATATATATGTATTAGAAGTTTAGGAAAATTAGAGTCATTTTTACAACTTTTCGACTAAACAGTGCCGATTTTACAAGGAAAATGTTGGTATTTTGACCATTTTTGTCGAAATCAGAAAAACATATATATGGGAGCTATATCTAAATCTGAACCGATTTCAACCAAATTTGGCACGCATAGCTACAATGCTAATTCTACTCCCTGTGCAAAATTTCAATTAAATCGGAGCAAAAAATTGGCCTCTGTGGTCATATGAGTGTAAATCGGGCGAAAGCTATATATGGGAGCTATATCTAAATCTGACCCGATTTCAACCAAATTTGGCACGCATAGCCACAATGCTAATTCTAGTCCCTGTGCAAAATTTCAACTAAATCGGAGCAAAAAAATGGCCTCTGTGGTCATATGAGTGTAAATCGGGCGAAAGCTATATATGGGAGATATATCTAAATCTGAACCGATTTCAACCAAATTTAACACGCATAGCTACAATGCTAATTCTACTCCCAGTGCAAAATTTCAACTAAATCGGAGCTAAAGGTTGGCCTCTGTGGTCATATGAGTGTAAATCGGGCGAACGATATATATGGGAGCTATATCTAAATCTGAACCGATTTCAATAAAATTTTGCACACTTGACTACACTGCTAATTCTACTCCCTGTGCAAAATTTCAACCTAATTGGGGTAAAACTCTGGCTTCTGGGACCGTATTAGTGCATATCGGGCGAAAGATATATACGGGAGCTATATCTAAATCTGAACCGTTTTCAATGAAATTTGACACACTTGACTATAGTACTAATTGTTCTTCTTGTGCAAAATGTTAAGCCAATCAGGGTAAAACTCTGGCTTCTGGGCCCATATAAGTCCATATCGGGCGAAATATATATATGGGAGCTATATCTAAATCTGAACCGATTTCTTCCAAAATCAATAGGGATCTATTCTGAGCCAAGACACATACTTGTGCCAAATTTGAAGTCGATTGGACTAAAACTGCGACCTAGACTTTGATTACAAAAATGTGTTCACGGACAGACGGACAGACTGACATGGCTATATCGACTCAGGAGCCCACCCTGAGCATTTTTGCCAAAGACACCATGTGTCTATCTCGTCTCCTTCTGGGTGTTGCAAACATATGCACTAACTTATAATACCCTGTTCCACAGTGTGGAGCAGGGTATAACAAGTATATACGGCCGTAAGTTCGGCCAGGCCGAATCTTATGTACCCTCCACCATGGATTGTGTAGAAACTTCTACGAAAGACTGTCATCCACAAATTTCAACTCACATGGTTGTTAAATACTACAACCACGTACCAAATTTCAAGACAACGGGATGAATTTTGCTTCTCCAAAAGGCACCGGAGGTCAAATCTGGGGATCGGTTTATATGGGAGCTATATATTATTATGGACTGAAAGGAACCAATTCCTGCATGGTTGTTGGATACCCTATACTAACATCACTTACCAAATTTCAACCGAATGGGAAGAATTTTGCTCTTCCAAGGTGCTCCGCAGGTCAAATCTGGGGATTGGTTTATATGGGGCCTATATATAATTATGGACCGATATCGACCAATTTATGCATGGGTGTTTGAGGCCATATGTTACCATCGCGTACCAAATTTCAACTAAATCAGATACATTTTGGTCTTCCAAGAGGCTCCGGAGGTCAATTCTGGTGATCGGTTTATATGGGGGCTATACGTAAAAGTGGACCGATATGGCCCATTTGCAATACCATCCGACCTACATCAATAACAACTACTTGTGCCAAGTTTCAAGTCGATAGCTTGTTTCGTTCGGAAGTTAGCGTGATTTCAACGGACGGACCTTCTCAGATTGACTCAGAATTTCACCACGAACCAGAATATATATACTTTATGGGGTCTTAGAGCAATATTTCGATGTGTTACAAACGGAATGACGAAGTTAATATACCCCCCATCCTATGGTGGAGGGTATAAAAAATACTTACCAATTTATGAATAAACTATACGCTGAGATATAACAAAAATTTTCCAAATTCATCTGGAATTGAATTAATTTTTTACATTGAATAATAAAAATTTCAATGCACTTTAAATTTCAACATATTTTCCTAAATATTCTTAATAGCATTTTTCTAAACTACCGATAAAATATTAATAACTTTCATTTAAAAGATTTAATAAATAAACACCAATATATGTCTCAAAAATCCAAAATATTCCATGCCTTTATATTCCCTTGTTGCATACCTGCTTAAAGATGCAACAGCCCACGCCAACTATACAACTGAAGCATGCCAAACAAAACCAAGCAAATCCAAAACATTCCTACAACAACAAAAACACATGTGCCTTTATGGGAAACAACACCTCATTCTGCCAAATAAAAAATCCGCGAATAACAAACACACACACAAACCACTAAATGAACAAAAATACCCAGCGGGAAATGGAAGCGACGTGGAATCGATGATGGAAGTGCTGTCCGGGTAGCTATAAGGCCTGGGCGCTGCATTACGTGTTCATTTCAAAATAACATTGGATTGGATTGGAAGCCAAGGCCTTGCCTCTCGCTTCTATTCGTATGCCTTCTAGAGGTGGTGTCGTCGATGCCATGTTATCAGGCCTTCATACTAAGTACAAAAATCATGCCTTCCAAAGAAGGCCCTCAAAAAGGCCTGGACAGGAAGGCATAAAAGAAAGCGTGTAAAAATAAATATTTTGAAAGCAAGGTTGTCTATGAACTGAACATTTGCCCTCATACCTTTTACGTTAGAATTTAATTTGACTTACTTTTCCTATACAGTTTATCTTATTTTTGTGATTTTAATATTTACCTTAAGTGTATTTTTATTTTTCTGCTCCGTCGGGATTTGAACCGGGGTCCTGATTATTGATAGTCCTACACTCATCCACTGGCCTACGAGACATTTAAGTGATGTGGGCACCAAAAGGTAAACTTAAGCTACACGTGAGGTCATTCCGCGTTCCCTTCTCTTGGAAGTGAACGTATAATGGGTATCGGATCTTTTATATGTTACAGAGAATGCCTTCTAGAAGGCCAAAGTTAGGAGTAACTAGAAATAAGTAAATTAATAGCTTGGCAGCCAACAAAGAATGAGTATGAAATCCTTTTTATACCTGACGTCACAGAATGGTATCGGGGGTATAATAAATTTGTCATTCCGTCCGTAGCACAACAAAATATCTATTTCCGACTATATACAGTGTATATATACTTGATTAGGGGAAAATGAAAAGTCGATATTACTACACCGAAAAAATCCGTAGTTAGCCGAACGCTAAATTTAACTTATTTTTATTGCACAATAATTATTGATAACTATTGATTATTTGTTTGAAGTTAAATTTTTTTTCGAAGTTTTCCACATCCCAATGAAATTTTCGTTGTTTGTAAGTATGTCTCAAACATTTTATAAATTCCATGTGAACTAAAGCAAGCATAAATTCCATATGAACTAAAGCAAAAGAAAATTTTCGTACGATTCCAAAAAATAGAATGAAATGCCAATGATTTTGTCCTTATTTTTAGTTCGTTTTTATACCCTTCGCCACTACTGTGGTACAGGGTATAAGATTGTGCATTTGTATGTAACGCCAAGAAGGTCGTTTAGTATACCGGTCGTCTTAGAATTAAATTCTGAGTCGATTTAGCGATGTCCGTCTGTCTGTATATGTAATTTTGTGTGAAAAGTACAGGTCGCAGTTTAAATCCGATCGTCCTCAAATTTGGCACAGAGTTTTACCTTGGCTCAAAGACAATCGCTATTGATTTCGGTTCAGATTTAGATATAGCTGCCATATATATTTATCACCGATATGGCCATAATTGACGTATTTATCAACGTATTCGCAAGGCCGAATATTTGGGGGCTCTCGTCAAATATGCAAAATTATTAGATATAGCTCCCATATATATCTTTCGTCCGATTTGGACTTATATGGCCTTAAAAACCAGAGTTTTACCCTGATTTGCTTCAAATTTTGCACAAGGAGTGCGTTTAATAGTATTGTTAATTATACCAAATTTAGTTGAAATCGGTTCAGATTTAGATATAGTTCCCGAATATATCTTTCGACCTATTTCGACTCATATACCCACAGAGACCAAAGAGTTACCCCGATTTACTTGAAACTTTGCACAGGGAGTAGAATTATGGTTCTGGATATGCGAGCGAATTTTAATTGAAATCGGTTCAGATTTTGATATAGCTCCCATATATATCTTTCGTCCGATTTTTCGTCATATGACCACAGAGTTCAAAGTTGTAGTCCGATTTACGTGAAATTTTGCACAGGGAGTAGAATTAAAATACTAACCCCCATTTTCATGAAGCTCCGTTAGTGATCCGTTAAACCGTAGTATGGCCATAGCTGCCATTTTGCCTATATATTCCATATGTCAGTTAGGAACTTAACTGCCCAAAAATTTTCAGTTAAAGTTAACCGGAGAGCAGATATTTGCAATTTATTTTCTGTTAACTGGGAGTTAAAGCCTAACGGAGCTTCATGAAAATGGCCGTAAGAATGCATATCAAATTTGGTTAAAATCGGTTCAGATTTCTATATAGCTTCCATATATGCTTTTCCGATTTGGGCAAAAATGTCCAAAATACCCACATTTTCCTTATAAAAACTCCACTGCTAAGTCGAAAACTTGTAAAAGTGACTCAAATTTTCCATTATTTCTAATACATATCTACCGATAAATCATAAATACACTTTTGCGAAGTTGCCTCAAAATTGGTTCAGATTAAAAGGTTTCCCATATTTTTTTACTAACATAGTGTACCATCCCAGGGCATTAGCCGACTTAAATTTTAAGTCTATAGGTTATAAATTTTGTTCAGATGGAGTCAGACAAAAACCTTCATATATAGCGCCCAACACATTTGACGGATTTGATATAGTGTCGAAAATGTGGTTTTACAAAGTGGTGCAGTGTATAATAGAGGCGGCCCCACCCGACTTTAGACTTTCCTTACTTGGTTTTTACTAACATTGTTGTCCGTCCGGGTCATAAACCAATTTAAATTTTGAGTCTAAACATTTTGTGAATGTTTAAAAAAAATGCCCAAATCGCTTCATATTTAAATATTTGTATATGGGAAAATAACATAAACCTTTATATAGCTCCTAACAAATTTGAAGGTGTTAAGATATTGGCATACTTAGTGGTGAAGGGTATAATATAGCCCGCCCGCCCGACTTTAGACTTTCCTTATTTGTTTAATATGTGAATGAGTTAATTCGTGTTTTCCTATTGGACTTTACGATTCACATTAAAAAAAGTTTCAATTTCATACCGTGAAACAAGTTGTCAAAATTACTGGAGAGAATGGGCGAGCTGATCTATCAAAGACAATTTGTTTGCTTCTTTAACTCCAAGGAAGAAATATTGCTTTTACTTTCACCTAAAGTCAGATTCAATTTCACGAATTAAAGATTTGATTAAAACTGTCTGTAAAACTGAATTTTCGTTCTTATAACAACAATGTAGGTCCTTCTTTTTCCAATTCCCAAAGAAGGCACAGAATAATGTGTGCGGGCATTTTTTAGAAAGGAAGTGCAAGGCATTATAGAATGCATGATAGGAGAAGGCATATGGGAAGGTGTTAAGGATCCCAAAATCATGGGCTAAGAAGGCATGATTTTTGCGGTACTTCGCAATTTTCCCGCTGGGTACAAACAGCCCCACATACACAACAAAACTCAAGTAACATCATCTTTACATTAATCACATTCCACTATGCCGATAAAGATCTCTGTACTATGCATTAGTTCATCGCATCTGCCGACAATTTACTCTAAGAATAATATTCGTAAAGGCACACCAGTTGTGAACGATGGAACGTTTAACTTAAAATTTGCAAAATTTTCATGAAATGTTATCTACCATTTTTGACGAAAATGTCTATAAATTTCCATCGTATTTTGTAGGCCATGAACTAAACGATTGCTACTTAGAATTTGTAAAATTTCTTTTCGAGAAGTTAACTACTCGAAAATTTATAGACATTTTCGTCAAAAATGGTAGATAACATTTCATGAAAATTTTGCAAATTTTAAGTTAAACGTTCCATCGTTCACAACTGGTGTGCCTTTACGAATATTATTCTTAGAATAAATTGTCAGCAGATGCGATGAACTAATGCATAGTACAGAGATCTTTATCGGCATAGTGGAATGTGATTAATGTAAAGATGATGTTACTTGAGTTTTGTTGTGTATGTGGGGTTGTTTTTATTTTTGTTCATTTAGTGGTTTGTGTGTGTGTTTGTTCGTTGAAGATACGAAAACTGAACTAAAATTCTGGAAAGTTCTTGTAATAAATTATTGTAAAAATCTTCTTAAATTTACGAGACACTTTTTTTTCTGTGTATACAAAGGTATCGTTAGAAATTTACAGATAAACAGGTTTTGTGTTCTAAATGCCTTATAAATTAATTTCGTAGATGTAAATAACGATGTGCATGTGGTTTCGATCGGACATCATGACAACACAGCAAAAACTATTTGGTGGTGTGTAGGGTGACCTATTGACTTTTTAAAATATCTGTAACTATTTTGTTTATGAATATAAGTAAATACTTCAAAAGCAAAAGTTTCATATTTTGTTAAGATATTTATAATGGTTATCAGAAATGGGCATCATAGGGGTATACAAAGCGAAATAAAAAAATTAAAAATCAAATTTGACATCGGATCAAAAATGACCAATGCACGAAATATAGCCCCTGATCAACTACGAACAACGATATGCGTTTCTTTTCGATCGGACTTCAAATGACGATACAGCACAATAAATTGTTTTTCGGGGGACCGTAGGGTGCACGCAAAAAAAAGTTTTGGTGTTCTGAAATTGTCTTCGAATATGCTACAAAACTGGGGGGTGACCGCATCAACTTTTTTTCATGACCATGTCTAGTATAACAGGTTGGCTGATAAGACCCCGGTCTAACAAAGAAAAACACATTTTTTGCCAAAAGTCGTTTTTATTATTCAACATAGTTCCCTTCAAGAGCGATACAACGATTATAACGATCTTCGAATTTTTTGATACCATTTTGGTAGTATTCCTTCGGTTTTGCCTCAAAATAGGCCTCAGTTTAGGCGATCACCTCTTCACTGCAGCCAAATTTTTTCCCTGCGAGCATCCTTTTGAAGTCTGAGAACAAGAAAACGTCGCTGGGAGCCAGATCTGGAGAATACGGTGGGTGGGGAAGCAATTCGAAGCCCAATTCATGAATTTTTGCCATCGTTCTCAATGACTTGTGGTACGGTGCGTTGTCTTGGTGGAACAACACTTTTTATACACTGCGCCACACTGTGGAACAGGGTATTATAAGTTAGTGCATATGTTTGCAACACCCAGAAGGAGACCAGATAGACACATGGTGTCTTTGGCAAAAATGCTCAGGGTGGGCTCCTGAGTCGATATAGCCAAGTCCGTCTGTCCGTGAACACATTTTTGTAATCAAAGTCTAGATCGCAGTTTTAATCCAATCGACTTCAAATTAAGCACAAGTATGTGTTTTGGCTCAGAATAGAACCCTATTGATTTTGGTAGAAAATGGTTCAGATTTAGATATAGCTCCCATATATATATTTCGCCCGATATGGACTTAAATGGCCCCAGAAGCCAGAGTTTTACCCTAAATTGCTTAAAGTTTTGCACAAGAAGAACAATTAATACTATAGTCAAGCGTGTCAAATTTTATTGAAATCGGTTCAGATTTAGATATAGCTCCCATATATATTTTTTGCCCGATATGGACTAATACGGTCCCAGAAGCCAGAGTTTTACCCCAATTTGGTTGAAATTATGCACTAGGGGTACAATTAGCAGTGTAGTCAAGTGTGCCAATTTTTCGTCCCGATTTAGTTGAAATTTTCCACAGGGAGTAGAATTAGCATTGTAGATATGTGTGCCAAGTTTGGTTGAAATCGGTTCAGATTTAGATATAGCTCCCATATATAGCTTTCGCTTGATTTACACTCATATGACCACAGAGGCCAATTTTTGGTTGAAATCGGTTCAGGTTTAGATATATTTCCCATATATAGCTTTCGCCCGATTGACACTCATATGACCACAGAGGCCAATTTTTTGCTCCGATTTAGTTGAAATTTTGCACAGGGAGTAAAATTAGCATTGTAGCTATGCGTGCTAAATTTGGTTGAAATCGGTTCAGATTTAGATATAGCTCCCATATATATGTTTTTCTGATTTCGACAAAAATGGTCAAAATACCAAGATTTTCCTTGTAAAATCGCCACTGCTTAGTCGAATAGTTGTAAAAATGACTCTAATTTTCCTAAACTTCTAATACATATATATCGAGCGATAAATCATAAATAAACTCTTGCGAAGTTTCCTTAAAATTGCTTCATATTTAAATGTTTCCCATATTTCTTTACTAACATTGTGTTCCAACCTAGTGCGTTAGCCGACTTAAATTTTGAGTCTATAGATTTTGTAGAAGTCTATCAAATTCTGTCCAGATCGAGTGGTATTTAAATGTATGAATTTGACGGATGTTATATGGTATCGAAAATTTAGATCTACAAAGTGGTGCAGGGTATAATATAGTCGGCCCGGCCCACTTTAGACTTTCCTTACTTGTTTTTTACTAACATTATGTTCCACCCTAGTGCATTAGCCGACTTAAATTTTGAGTCTTTAGATTTTGTAGAAGTCTATCAAATTCTTCCAGATCGAGTGATATTTAAATGTATGTATTTGGGACAAACCTTTATATATAGCCCCCAACACATTTGACGGATGTGATTTGGTATCGAAAATTTAGATCTACAAAGTGGTGCAGGGTATAATATAGTCGGACCGCCCGACTTTAGACTTTTCTTACTTGTTATACCCACCACCATAGAATGGTGACGGGGGTATAATAAGTTTGTCATTCCGTTTGTAACACATCGAAATATCGGTTTCCGACTATATAAAGTATATATATTCTTGATCAGGGAGAAATTCTAAGACGATATAACGATGTCCGTCTGTCTGTTGTAATCACGCTACAGTCTTCAATAATGAAGCAATCGTGCTGAAATTTTGCACAACCTCGTCTTTTGTCTGCAGGCAGGTCAAGTTCGAAGATGGGTTATATCGGTCCAGGTTTTGATATAGTCCCCATATAAACCGACCTCCCGATATGGGGTCTTGGGCTTATAGAAATCGTAGTTTTTATCCAATTTGCCTGAAATATGAAATCTGGAGGTATTTTATGACCATAAAGAGGTGTGCCAAAAATGGTGAGTATCGGTCCATGTTTTGGTATAGCCCCCATATATACCGATCTCCCGATTTTACTTCTTGGGCTTATAGAAACCGCAGTTTTTATTCAATTTACCTGAAATTGGAAATCTAGAGGTATTGTAGGACCACAAATACGTGTGCCAAAAATTGTAAGTATCGGTCCATATTTTGGTATAGCCCCCATATAGACCGATGTCCCGATATTACTTCTTGGGCTTATAGAAACCGCAGTTTTTATTCAATTTACCTGAAATTGGAAATCTAGAGGTACTGTAGGACCACAAATACGTGTGCCAAAAATTGTGAGTATCGGTCCATGTTTTGGTATGGTCCCCATATAAAACGACCTCCCGATTTGGGGTCTTGGGCTTATAGAAAGTGTAGTTTTTATCCAATTTGTCTGAAATTGGAAATCTAGGAGTATTTTTGGACCATAAAGAGGTGTGCTGAAAATGGTGAGTATCGGTCCATATTTTGGTATAGCCCCCATATAGACCGATTTCCCGATTTTATTTCTTGGGCTTCTAGAATCCGAAGTTTTTATCCTATTTGCCTGAAAGTGGAAATCTAGAGGTATTTTCGGATCATAAAGAGGTGTGCCGGAAACGGTGAGTATCGGTCCATGTTTTAGTATAGCCCCCATAAGAACGATCTCCCGATTTAACTCCTTGGGTTTCTAGAAACCGTAATTTTTATCTGATTTGCCTGAAATTGTAAATATTCTGGTATTTTAGGCTCGGTCCATTTGGTAATGCCTCCATATAGACCGACTTCACTGAATTGCTTGAAACTCAATGTAAAATTTCCAGATTTTACTTCTACAGATTTAAGATTTCAAATCAAGACGTTATTTTATAATTTTCTTGCACACTTACAAGAGATGTTAATGATTCCTCTAAAACTCAAACAAAAATGGTTCTTATAAATCCAGAATCTGATATAGTCCTCATAGGTGAAATCTTTAAATTTATCTTCGGGAAGTGTCCTCAAGTCCTCAAGCCCTCCTAAAATTTCAAAGGAAACCCTAATATTTGGTTCATGGTGGTGGGTATTTAAGGTTCGGCCCGGCCGAACTTAGTGCTGTATATACTTGTTTTGATTTAATATATACCACGTATGGACTTGCATACAATTTAGAAGACGGTGTTAGGAGGTTTTAAGATACCTTGCCATCGGCAAGCGTTACCGCAACTCAAGTAATTCGATTGTGGATGGCAGTGTTTAGAAGAAGTCTCTACGCAATCCATGATGGAGGGTACACAAGCTTCGGCCTGGCCGAACTTACGGCCG
The DNA here is from genome assembly GCF_050003625.1 of Haematobia irritans. NCBI lineage: Eukaryota > Metazoa > Arthropoda > Insecta > Diptera > Muscidae > Haematobia > Haematobia irritans. The sequence goes on along the minus strand of NC_134398.1, from coordinate 194,839,725 downwards.
TACATACTTGTTTTTTACTAACATTGTGGTCCGCCCCGGTCATTAACCAATTTAATAAGTCTAGAGAGTTTGTGAAAGTTTAAAAAATGTTGTCCAAATCGGTTCATATTTAAATATTTATACAGTTTGTCAAGAAAGTGTTTTGACAATGGGATAAAAATTATGTTTTTTTCCAAAATTAAATATAATGAAATTTTAAAAAAAATATTTTATTATGTATTTTGCAAAGTATACATACGTACACAGAATTAAAAATTTAATAAAATATTTAATATTTCAATTATTTCTAGAAGTTGAAATAGTTGGCAATGTCAAAAGACTTTCTTGACATACTGTATATGAGAATAAAAAACTTTACATAGCTCCTAACAAATTTGAAGGTGTTAAGACCATCTTAATTAATCAAAACTGTTGGTATAAATAGTGGTGAAGGGTGTAATAGAGTCGGCCCCGCAAGACTTTCCTTTTTTGTTGAAGTTGTGCAACCGCAGATGACCGTTCTCATTACATTTTTGCTATTTGTGCATAGTAGTATAGACAAACTCGTCCTACTTTAGAGTTTCCTTATTTGTTTCATATTGAGTGTGTGAGGGATTCACCGATTATTTACTTAATTATAATTTTAATTTAAACCAGATCGTTTAAGAAATCAATTATGTTTTATAATCTCTGGAAAAAGAAAACAACACAGTATCTAGAAAATAAACAACTTCTGCAGGGAAATTATGTTTTATGTTAAAGCGCCACAACTTGAAATCCTTTACAAAACTCCATTCTATGCAGGTCCCGTAGCTATTACAACTCTTATGTTGTTTTTGTTACTGTTCGTTGTTTTTAATTTTCTGTGTTGTTGTGATGCTCTCGCTACCATCCGTCACATGGCCTGCCTTGAAGTATGCGGTCAAAATTGTCTGACATATTAATCTAGTGGCGTTTTTGTGAAATTCTGCCTTGTCCTCGTTTTGTAAATACCACCATGTAATTTTACTACCCCTTTACATTTCCCCCAACGCCCTCCCCTCTACATGACATCATATCCCATATAAGAGCATTCCTCTTATATGTCTGGGGCCAAGTTTTAGCTCAAAATTGTGGCCATGGTTTAAACTGTCTGTTTGGCTGTTGCACCATTTGAGTGACGGTCATGTTGTGTGCCTTAACAAAGTTAACAACCATCACTCAAATGTTGCAACCGACCGTAAAATAATAAACAGTCACGATAAACTCTTTCCTTCGTTGTTTTGCCTGCTCTTTTTTTTTTGCCCTAAAACCCAAAATAATCCTGTCAGTTGATTTGCAGCAGTGTCTAGTGCTGCTACTGGAAGAGCATCGTCATTGGCATGGCATAACCTAATGTGTATTAAAGCAAATTGACCATGTTCTAATGGGATGAATTATTATACGAGCGAGCTTATAGACTTCATGTTTACTTAGTCAATATTTGCTTCAACTATCCCTCAAAGAATAGTCTCTCTTTTTTATGATTGTGCTAGTATTTTTCTAGGACAACTTTATTTTCAGCAAAATATTGGCTTCAATATTATAAAGATACACGAAAAGAAAATTTCATTGAAATTGAACTAGTGCAAATGTTTTCGTTATGACAAAGAAATTGGTCCTTGATATTATGAAATGATTCATTATTCAATAATGAAATTCATTATAAAAACGAACAAGTATATACGGCCGTAAGTTCGGCTAGGTAGAAGCTTATGTACCCTCCACCATGGATTGCGTAGAAACTTTTTCTAAAAACCGCCATCCACAATCGAATTACTTGCGTTGCGGTATCGTTTGCCGATGGAAGGTATCGTAAAACCTCCTAACACTGTCTTCTAAATTGTAAGTAAGACCATACCTGGTATATATTAAATTAAGAAAGACCGATTAAATACGTATATAATCCAGTTTGACAAAATTTTCTATAGAAATAAAAAGTTGACAACATTTTCTATAGAAATAAAATTTTTACAAAATTTTCTATATAAATAAAATTTTGACAAAATTTACTGTGGAAATAAAATTTTGACAAAATTTTCTATAGAAATAAAATTTTGACAAAATTTACTGTAGAAATAAAATTTTGATAAAATTTTTTATAGAAATGAAATTTTAACAAAATTTTCTATAGAAATAAAATTTTATCAAAATTTTCTATAGAAATAAAATTTTGACAAAATTTTCTATAGAAATAAAAATTTGACAAAATTTTCTATAGAAATAAAATTTTATCAAAATTTTCTATAGAAATAAAATTTTGACAAATTTTTCTATAGAAAAAGAAAATTTTGTCAAAATTTTCTATAGAAATAAAATTTTGACAAAATTTACTGTAGAAATAAAATTTTGACAAAATTTTTTATAGAAATGACATTTTAACAAAATTTTCTATAGAAATAAAATGTTATCAAAATTTTCTATAGAAATAAAATTTTGACAAAATTTTCTATAGAAATATTTATAATTTTGACAAAATTTTCTATAGAAATAAAATTTTGACAAAATTTACTGTAGAAATGAAATTTTTACAAAATTTTCTATAGAAATAAAATTTTGACAAAATTTTCTATAGAAATAAAAATTTGACAAAATTTTCTATAGAAATAAAATTTTATCAAAATTTTCTATAGAAATAAAATTTTAACAAAATTTTCTATAGAAATAAAATTCTGACAAAATTTTTTATAGAAATAAAATTTTTACAAAATTTATTGTAGAAAAAAATTTTGACAACATTTTCTATAGAAATGAAATTTTAACAAAATTTTCTATAGAAATAAAATTTTGACAAAATTTTCAATAGAAATAAAATTTTAACAAAATTTGCTATAGAAATAAAAATTTTAAAAAAATTTTCTATAGAAATAAAATTTTGACAAATTTTTCTATAGAAATAAAAATTTAACAAAATTTTCTATAGAAATAAAATTTTGGAAGATTATGTTTGGCTCGAGTGGCAACCATGTTTATGAACCGATATGGACCAATTTTTGTGTGATTGGGAATCGGCTATATATAACAATGGACTGAATAGTCTAAGTGAGTCGGAAACTTATTCGGGATGCCACTTTAACCTAACCTAACTATAGACTGATATGGACCAATTTTGGTATGGTTGTTAGCGGCCATATACTAACACTACGTTCCAAATTTGAACCGGATCGGAAGAATTTTTCTGCTCCAAGAGGAGGTCAAATCTGGAGAACGGTTTATATGGGGGCTAGATATAATTATGGACCGATATGGACCATTTCTGGCATGGTTGTTAGAGACCATATACTAACACCATGTTCAAAATTTCAATGGGATGAATTTTGCTTCTCCTAAAGGCTCCGCAAGCCAAATCTGGGGATCGGTTTATATGGGGGCTATATATAATTATGGACCGATGTGAACCAATTTTTGCATGGTTGTTAGAGACCATATACTAACACCATAGATTATTTAATAACCCAACACAAAAAATATGGAAGTTCTTCTAAAGTCATGAAATTACATTCAAAAAGGTTCTCCTGGAGGTGGACTTAATTTTCACCTCACAAAAAATGAAATAATTCTAGTTTCTATTTCTTGCAAATCGTATTAAATCGAAGTATCTAGATGCACTCCATATTCGATACACGGTTTCTAGTCGGCTCGCGCTCGTTCACTTTATATGGGGCCTATATCAAAATATGGACAGAAATAGCCCATCTTCGAACTTTACATGCTAGCAGACACAAAATCAAATGTGCACCAAATTTTAGAACGATTGCGGCATCGTACAACAGACAGGTAGATGGTCGATCGTTTGATCGACTTAGAATTTCTTCCTATTTAAGAATATGTATATTTAATATATAGTAAAAATTCAATATTTCGATGTGCTACAAACGAAATGGCAAATTTAGTACATCCGCGTCATTATCACGGTTGACACAATTGGTAAAATTCTACCAAACATGGTAAATTTTTTTATTATTTACTGGATTGGTAGAAGTATTTTTGTTTTGGTAGATTTTGTAATATATTCCTCTCCAACTAAGAGGTGCAAAATTTTCTATAGAAACAAAAAATTTGACAAAATTTTTTATAGAAATAAAACTTTGACAAAATTTTCTACAGAAATAAAATTTTGAAAAAATTTTCTAGAGGAAAAAAATTTTGAAAAAATTTTCTAGAAGAATAAAATTTTGCGAAATTTTCTAGAAGAATAAAATTTTGACAAAATTTTCAATAGAAATTATATTTTTGAAATATTAAAATGTTGACAAAATTTTCTATAGAAATAAAATTTCATGTAGAAATGAAATTTTGACAAAATTTTCTTGAGAATTGAATTTTGACGAAATTTTTTAGAGAACTAAAATTTTGACAAAATTTTCTATAGAAATTATATTTTTGAAATATTATATACTTATGAAATATTTTCTGCAGAAATAAAATTTTGACAAAAATTTTCTAGATAATTACATTTTGACAAAATTTCCTAGAGAAATAAAATTTTGACGAAATTTTCTAGAGAAATAAAATTTTGTCAAAGTTTTCTAGAGAAATAAAATGTTGACCAAATTTTCTATAGAAATAATATTTTACAAATGAAAGAAGAATCTACATGTTCCCAATTGCTCCGTAAAGAAATTCGTTACGGAGATGGGTAATAAAGGGTGATTTGTTAAGAGCTTGATAACTTTTTTTAAAAAAAAAACGCATAAAATTTGCAAAATCTCATCGGTTCTTTATTTGAAACGTTAGATTGGTCCATGACATTTACTTTTTGAAGATAATTTCATTTAAATGTTGACCGCGGCTGCGTCTTAGGTGGTCCATTCGGAAAGTCCAATTTTGGGCAACTTTTTCGAGCATTTCGGCCGGAATAGCCCGAATTTCTTCGGAAATGTTGTCTTCCAAAGCTGGAATAGTTGCTGGCTTATTTCTGTAGACTTTAGACTTGACGTAGCCCCACAAAAAATAGTCTAAAGGCGTCAAATCGCATGATCTTGGTGGCCAACTTACCGGTCCATTTCTTGAGATGAATTGTTCTCCGAAGTTTTCCCTCAAAATGGCCATAGAATCGCGAGCTGTGTGGCATGTAGCGCCATCTTGTTGAAACCACATGTCAACCAAGTTCAGTTCTTCCATTTTTGGCAACAAAAAGTTTGTTAGCATCGAACGATAGCGATCGCCATTCACCGTAACGTTGCGTCCAACAGCATCTTTGAAAAAATACGGTCCAATGATTCCACCAGCGTACAAACCACACCAAACAGTGCATGGGCAGTTCTTGAACGGCTTCTGGTTGCTCTTCACTCCAAATGCGGCAATTTTGCTTATTTACGTAGGCATTCAACCAGAAATGAGCCTCATCGCTGAACAAAATTTGTCGATAAAAAAGCGGATTTTCTGCCAACTTTTCTAGGGCCCATTCACTGAAAATTCGACGTTGTGGCAGATCGTTCGTCTATTCATGATGAAATGTCAAAGCATACTGAGCATCTTTCTCTTTGACACCATGTCTGAAATCCCACGTGATCTGTCAAATACTAATGCATGAAAATCCTAACCTCAAAAGAATCACCCTTTATTTTGGATGGTGGGGAACATATTGAAAAATCTATCAAAAACAAAAGAATTCAAACAATTTACATAACGCCAGAAAATCAGCCAATTTGGTAGGATCCCATCGATTGTGGTAGCCAGATAACCAAATAGTTTTTTTCCTAATATTTTATGCCACATCTAATTAATTAAAAATTAAGTTTTAGTTTATATTCGTTGTTAATTAAAATATTAAGTCGAAATTTCTATGAAATAATTCCGAAGATAATATTAATAGTGCTTGAAGTCACAATGAAGCTTATAATTCGTCGAATAATTATAGTCAATTCACAATCGACTATGTGATGAGGTATGAATGAATACACGACACGTGTATCATCAACTCATGAGCTCTTTTTCTCTTTTTTTTATTTTGTTACTTTGCATAGCCTCACCCAAGGCCATAGATATCAATACATCGTTATTTGTTTAGTGATGGTGTACATTTTCTTTTTTGTTTTTGTTGTTTTTTTTTCATGAAGCTATTGTTGTTGTTGCCTAGAGGCAGCTTTCTTACATTCTCATTTATTTTTATTAGAATTCATATGCATACATCGTTCGCGTACAACATTTCTGGTATGAAATGTATAAGACGTGCATAATATTTTTCTTTTATAACTTCATAAATATTTTATACTATTTGCACTCACAAACACACATGCATGCATACCCAAACACACGCACATACATTCCCATGAAATGCTCATGTTTAGTTACACTTATAGTATATGTACATTCATATGAATCTCTCATTCCCTTACATTGACTGCATCATTTTATTCATATTCCTATTACATCAAATACGAGTAATATATGGAGATGTTTTCAAGCGGGTTATCAAAAAGTCCTATAGTATAGTTATTGTATTTTAAGTTAAATAAAATAAAATAAACTAAAAAAAAATAAAAGAGATTTTGTAACAGTTTCATTTTACACAATTTTTTTTATAATTTATGAAAAATTATGTATTCGATAAAGGACCACCGATAGGCTTCGAATTTTGTGATGAAACCAATGTTTGGTGAAAAAAAAACTAAAAATATGGGACTATCTCAAATGTTTGAGAATTAATTCCACAACCGTGGACTGCCTTTTATATTTCAGTATGACTTTTCATTTCGTGAATGTGCGTGAATTCCTACCACCGTTGCCACTTGTGACAAAAATAAACTACGAAAATTTAAAGAAAATTTTACCAAAAATCTACCAAATTTATATATTCTACTAATAATGATATTTTGAAGTTATTGATCGAATTTTTGCCAAAAGTTTATTTCCATAGAAAATTTTGTCAAAATGTTATTTCTCTAAAAACTTTTGTCAAAATTTACCTCTATAGAAAATTTGGCAAAATTGTATTTCTATAGAAAATTTTGTCAAAATTTTATTTCTCTAGAAAATTTTGGAAAAATTTTATTTTTTTTAGAAAATTTCATCAAAATTTTATTTTTTGAGAAATGCTGTCAAAATTTTATTTCTATAGAAAATTTTGTCAACATTTTATTTCTATAGGAAATTTTGTTAAAATTGTATTTCTATAGAAAATTTTGTCAAAATTTTATTTCTATAGAAAAGAAACAATTGTCACAATTTTATTTTTAAGAAATTTTGTCAAAATGTTATTTCTATAGAAAATTTTGCAAAAATTTTAATTCTCTAGAAAATGTTGTCAAAATTTTATTTCTATAGAAAATTTTGTCAAAATTTTATTTCTATAGAAAATTTTTTCAAAATTTTACTTCTATAGAAAATTTTTTCAAAATTTTATTTCTATAGAAAATTTTGAAAAAAAAATTTTCTCTAGAAAATTTTATTTTTTTTTAGAAATTTTGTCTAAATTGTGTTACTCTAAAAAATTTTGTCAAAATTTTATTTCCTTAGAAAATTTCATCAAAATTTTATTTTTTATTTCTACAGAAAATTTTTTCAAAATTTTATTTCTATAGAAAATTTTTTGAAAATTTTATTTCTATAGAAAATTGTTTCAAAATTTTATTTCAATAGAAAATTTTGTCAAAATTTTATTCCTATAGAAAATTTTGTCAACATTTTATTTCTATAGAAAATTTTGTCAAAATTTTATTTCTCTAAAAACTTTTGTCAAAATTTACCTCTATAGAAAATTTTGCCTAAATTTTATTTCTCTAGAAAATTTTGTCAATATTTTATTTCTCTAAAAAATTTTGGAAAAAATTTATTTCTCTAGAAAATTTTGGGAAAATTTAATTTTTTTTTAGAAATTTTGTCTAAATTGTGTTACTCTAAAAAATTTTGTCAAAATTTTATTTCCTTAGAAAATTTCATCAAAATTTTATTTTTAAGAAATGTTGTCAAATTTTTATTTCTATTGAAAATTTTGTCAAAATTTTATTTCTATTGAAAATTTTGTCAAAATTTTATTTCTATAGAAAATTTTGTCAAAATTTTATTTCTATAGAAAATTTTGTCAAAATTTTATTTCTATAGTAAACTTTGTCAAAATTTTATTTCTATAGAAAATTGGAGAGTAATATTTTACAAAATCTTACAAAACATAAAGACTTCTACCAATCTACCAAACAGTAAAAAATTTCGAAAAAAAATTATTTCACCAGAAAATTTCGTCAAAATTTTAAAGATTTGACAAAATTTGATATATAAATACAATTTTGACAAAATTTTATATAAAATAAAATTTTGACAAAATCTTATATATAAAATTCAATCTATGTTTGTTTATTTGTTTGTTTGTTTGTATGTTCCGAGTTGGCTCCGAAGCGGCTGAACCGATTTACTTGAAACTTTCAGAGATCGTAGGGGGCGTTCATGTGGTGAAAATAGGGTACCTCATTTTTTGACACCTGGTCTCGGAGGGGGACCTCCCCTTTGTCGGACTTTTTGAAAATTGGACCAAAGTTGACCGATTTGCATGAAATTTTCATTGAAGATTGGGGTTGGCATCTAGACAAAGATCCGCTCCTTTTTGTTTCGATATTTGGCGGCGGAGGGGGCTTCCCCTTTATTCGACTTTTTTTAAAGTACAGTGAAAAAACTAAAATTCTCTAAATTATCTGAGATTTACAGAGAACATGTGGTGAGGTTATGGAATTAATATGGGGTACCTGATGATTTCATATGTGGATGGGGAGGGGGACCTCCCCCTTGCCCTACTTTTTGAAAATTGGAACAAAATTATGCGATTTGCTTGAAATTTTCATTGTTGGCATCTAGACAAAAATCGGCTACATTATTTTTCGGTATTTGGTCGGGGAGGGGGACCTCCCCTTTGCCGATTTTTAGTACAAATAAAACTAAACTCCCCCGACTGAAATTTTACGGAAAAAATGGGTTATGAAAATAAAAGGGCATAGGGAGACATCCGCTTCTCTTAAGTACATACAGAGAAACAATTAAACTTTACCGAGTTACTTGAGGACTGGGGAGAGATTACGATATTAATAGTTGATACCTGATTTTGTTATATTTGGACGGAAGAGAGGCCGCCCTTTTAGGCTTATAATTTGCTTGACATTTTCTAGGACGTTTACAAAAGATACGCTACATCACTTTTCGATATTTGGTCGGGGAGGAGGTCCTCCTCTAAAACTGCAAAAAAAATTAAGTTTTCTTGAAATTTACAAAAGCAGTGGGGGAAGGTTATGAACGAAGAGGCAAACTTCCTTGCCCCACACTTGAAGGAAAGTTTTAAAAATTTTCAGGGAAGGTTAGGGGTGCTATTCACTACGGTGTTTGTCGATATTGTATCGGGGAAAGTGACGTCCCTTTAAAACAATAGAGCAAAATTTAAACATCGCCGATGTAAATACTTGAAATTTATAGGGAACGTGGGAGGAGGTGATTAAATTTATACATGATTTTTATATTAGTATATGATTTTTCGATATCTGGTTGGGGAAGGGGAAAATTGAAATAAACTTTGTCGATTTACTTCGATAGAATTTATAGGGACCATTGAGTAGTTGCGAAATTAATATAGGGTACGTGATAGTCCGATATCAGGTCGGAGTGGTGCGAAGGTGGGGAGAGGGTTCCCTTTTGTCCGTTTTTTTTTTTTTTCTTAAATTGAAAGTAGAGGGTTGTCCGTAAATGGGAACTCGGTACATAATTTTATGATTTTTGCACAGGCTTCTGCCAGACTTCTTTTTAGTAAAGAACTTAAATTTACATGAAATTGGTAGCCAACGTAGAGGGTGCATCATTTTCCAACATTTTAGCAAATGTTAATGTGGTAAAATTTTTTACTACTTTTGCTTTTTCCGATTTATTGGATAATATAGTGCTTAATTTTCAGATATGTTGAGGAAAAGGATACCTTTCCTTGACAAACCACACTTAAAATTCACAAGAAATATAGAAGATTGTCCAACTACTTGAATACAGAACATTATTAAAAAAATTTGGAGGAAAGGGTACACCCTCTCCCGCCGTATTTGTACCTATAAACGAAAAATCAAGTAGTCCGATTTGTTTAAAAGAATTCAAATCTTTTCGAATTTGTTTTCAGCACGAAGGATGTAGTTGACTAAGTTAATGCAAAATGTTCCTCAAAATACGCTTCGGAAGGCGCAGCGAAGCGGGCCGGGTTACGCTAGTTGTTTATAAAAACAATTTTTTTACAAAAATTTCTATAAAAATTAAATCTTGATATATAAATAAAATTTTGATAAAATTTTCTATAGAAATAAAGATTTTAAAAAATTTGATATATAAATAAAGATTTTAAAAAATTTGATATATAAATAAAATTTTGACAAAAATCTCTATAGAAATGAAGATTTGACAAATTTTTGTATAAAATAAAATGTTGACAAATTTTATATAAAATAAAATTTTGGCAAAATTTTCTATAGAAATAAAATTTTTGACAAAATTTTCTACAAAAAATAAGCATTTTCCATAAAAATGAAATTTGACAAAATTTTCAATAAAAATGAAATTTGACATAATTTTCTATAAAAATAAAATTTTGACAAAATTTTCTATGGAAATAAAAGTTTGAGAAAATTTACACTAGAAATAAGAGTAGTACTAAAATTTCTATAGGAATAAAAAACTGAAAAAATTTTTATAGAAATAAAATTGTGAAAAACATTTTTTTTTTTGTTTGGTAATTTATTGGTAAAATTCGCTCCAAATTTTGGTAGATTAGTTTTGGCTCGAGTGGCAACCGTGATCCTAAAACGAAAATGAGGTCAATTCGTGACAACCCCTAAAAAAATTAGATGAAAATCTTTAAAAAAAACATAATTTTTATGTGAAAAACTTACATCCTATGATGAAGGGTATAAAACTAAATATTGCAATTTTCCTAGATAGCTTTTTATTATAACCCTATGACATACCTGCACACAATTTCATTACTAGAGGAACGTTTATGCATTCATCCATACATATTTACAGGGATATTTGAATGCATTTTCCGAACATTTGCCACAGCACGGACGAGTGATGGCAAATTCTATGTCTATTTTTTTGTTTTTTTTTTCCTTTTCTGCTTTCCCTCTTTTTTAGCTGCGAATATAAGGAAAATATGTTTTTCCCCCATTGGCCTTTCACACTCATCATTTCCATATGTAATTTTTCTCGAGGCTTCTTATCCATAAAGGTGGAAGTCAAATATGCAATCGCATTTCTTTTATTTTTTGAAGTTGAAGTTCAGATGAATGGCTTATGGCCACATACTCTCATATTTCGCGGTTTATTTCAAATATGCATATATCATTTTTATTTTTTCGTTTTTCGTGCGAAAGCGTAAAACCAAATAAATCCACACATCACATCAAGTAGCAATGCCGCATAAAAGGGAAGGAAGCAAGAAGGGCCAGCAAGCCAGCAAAATATGTTTCATTTAAACCTCAATGGGCTAATGGCCAAGCAAGGCGATCCATAAGAGTCAAGGTTTTATGGAGATGAAGACTGCTTTGCAATAAATTCTATTACAAATTTGTTTCTTGACATTCCTCTTTGTTTTTTGTTTCTCGCCTTTGCTGTTTTTTTTTAGAAACCTTGAATATTGTATTCTGTTTCATTGTTGGCTTATTTCCTGTATGTTTTGGGTATATTGGGTGTGTGTTAGTGTGGCTATGGCACTTCCGTTTCCCTAAATGTTTCCATTTTATAGTTTTGTGATAAATGACATATGCAAAGTTAAAATATTGCATATGGCTTTTAAATGGACTTGGAAATGAAATTTTCAGGGTGAAATATGAAATAAATTGAAAGTGTATACACAACCACATGCATACACAGGCACACACACATACACACATATTTCTATATTTATGCATATCAAACCAGAATATATGAAATACCCAACACATAATAAATATGATAAATAAATAATTGAGAGAAGAAATTTTTAAAACAAATTTTTGCATTTTTAAGCTTTTAAAAAATAAAGAAATTTCTATTGTATTTCTTTTCCAAATGAAATTGCCCAAAGACAATTGTTAAGATCTAGGTTGGAAAACGAATAGCAATAATAGACTTAAATTAAAAAAATATATTTTTTAAAAAAATTGCCTTTAAAGCCCAAAGCCTTTATATTATATTAGCTTAAAAAGATCGATGGCGACACAATTTTGAGATGGAAATTTGATTGGGAATTTCACGAAAATTTGAATATTTAGAATTTTCTAATTTACATATACCCCCATATATATTTTTCGTCCGATATACACTTATGTGGCCTTAGAAGCCAGAGTTCTACCCGGATTTATTAAACTTAGCTTCAAGGATAACAACTAACAGTATCACCAAATGTGTAATATTTAATTGAAATGGGTTCTGATTTAGATTTGGCTCCCACATATATCTTTCGCCAGGTCTTGCACGATATAACCTCAAAGGTCAAAGTTTTACTTTGATTTACGTAAAATTTAGCATAAGAAGAAGAAATAACATTATAGCTACGCATGCCAAATTTGGTTGAAATTTGTTCAGATTAGGATACAGCTCCCACATATATCATTAGCCCGATTTATACTCATTCAATCACCGCAGGTTAAAATTTCACTTTGATTTAAATGAAATTTTCCACAAGGAGTACAATTACCATTTTAGAAATTTTGAGCAAAATGTGGTCAACATGGGCTCAGATTTAGGCAAAGCCCCGATATACCATATATGATCTTCCAATTTGGGCAAATACGACCAAACTACCCACATATTCCTTGTAAAATCGCCATTGCATAGTCGAAAGCTTTCCCTATATTTCTAATACATATAAACTGACCGATAAGTCTTAAATACACTTTTGTGAAATTCCATAAAAATGGCTTAAGATTTAAATGTTCTATAGAAATAAAATTTTGACAAAATTTTTTCTGAAAATAAAATTTGGACAAAATTTTCTATAACAATAAAATTTTCACAAAATATTCTATAGAAATAAAATTTTGACACAATTTTCCATAGAAATAAAATGTTGGCAAAATTTTCCCAAAAATAAAATTTAATGAAATTTTGACAAAACTTTCTAAAGAAATGAAATTTTGACAAAATTTCTACAGAAATAAAATTTCGATCAAATTTTCTACAGAAATAAAATTTTCACAAAATTTTCTGGGAAATAAAATTTTGACAAAATTTCTAAAGAAATAAAATTTCAATCAAATTTTCTATAAAAATAAAATTTTGAAAAAATTTTCTATAAAAATAAAATTTAGACAAATTTTCTATAAAAATAAAATGTAGACAAATTTTGTTATAGAAATTAAATATTGACAAAATTTTCTACAGAAATAAAATTTCGATCAAATTTTCTATAGAAAAAAATTTTCTTTTCTATAAAAATAAAATTTAGAAAAAAAATTTTATAGAAATAAAATGTTGACAAAATTTTCTTTAAAAATAAAACGTTGACAAAATTTTCTACAGAAATAAAATTTTGAAAAGACTTTCTATTGAAATAAAGTTTTGACAAAATTTTCTACAGAAATAAAAAGTTCGCAAAATTTTCTATAGAAATTTTGAATTTTGAAAAAATTTTCTATGGAAATAAAATATTAACAGAATTTTATACAAAAATAAAATTTACACAAAATTTCTATAGAAATAAAATGTTGACAAAAATTTTCTTTAAAAAAATTTTTTTGACAAAATTTATACAAAATTTTCTATAGAAATAAAATGTTGACAAAATTTTCTTTAAAAATAAAATGTTGACAAAATTTTCTCTAAAAATAAAATGTTATTTCTAAAGAATTAAAATTATGACAAAATTTCTACAGAAATAAAATGTCGATCAAATTTTCTATTGAAATAAAATTTTGACAAAATGTTCTATAAACATAAAAATTCGACAAAATTTTCTATAGAAATAATATTTTGACAAAATTTTCTACAGAAATAAAATTTTGACAACATTTTCTATAGATATAAAATTTAGACAACATTTCCTATAAAACTGAAATTTTGACAAAGTTTTCTATAATATAAAATTTCGACAAAATTTTCTGTAGAAATAATATTTTGACAGCATTTTCTATAGATATAAAATTTAGACAACATTTCCTATAGAAATTAAATTTTGACAAAGTTTTCTATAAACATAAAATTTCGAAAAAATTTTCTGTAGAAATATAATTTTGACCAATTTTCTATAAAAACAAAATTTAGACAACATTTCCTATAGAAATAAAATTTTGACAAAATTTTCTATAGAAATAAAATTTTGAACAAATTTTCTATTGAAATAAAATTTTGACAAAATTTTCTATAGAAATAAAATTTTTCGTTTCGTTTTTTTATTGCTGGTTTGTACTTCAATAATATTTGTTTTTTTTTTTCTTTTGATCTCAGCTTAAAAATCATTGCGTTGTCTAAACTACAAGAGTAGCTTAACCAAATAAAAAGAAAAGAATGTTTGTCAAATTTATTTGGGCACAGCCGTAAAGACTGCAAGATGCTTGGATGTACAGCTGTTTCGGAATTACCACATTCCTCATCAGCATCCTCTACTTGCAGCAAAACTATCAACCAATTATCAGAATAAATTCGGGTAATTCACTCAACCCAAAGTGAACTGCACTTGAACCTCCCGAAAAAAGTTTTGATAGTCGGCTACTGCCTAAACAAATTGGCAAGCATATCTCTTTTCCTTTGCCAAACTTAAATCATCGATTTGAATGTAGTTGGCTGGGTTTGTTTTTGAGCGTGCTTCCTCTATCTTCATTCGTTTTGTTTGTTATTGTTGGCTTCTCTTCAATCGTTATTGTTGTTTTTGATCTCAGCTTAAAGCCATGCATTGACTAAACTACAAGTGTAGCCTAACCAACAGAGGAAAAGAAAAAAGAAAAAAATTCGACAAAATTTCTGCAGAATTTCGATCAACTTTAAATTCGATCACAATATAATTAAAAAAAATTTCTATAGAAATAAAATTTAGACAACATTTCCTATAGAAATAAAATTTTGACAACATTTCCTTTAGAAATAAAATTTTGACAAAATTTTCAATAAAAATAAAATTTAAACAAAATTTTCTATAGGAATAAAATGTTGACAAAATTTTCTTTAAAATTGAAATGATGGCAAAATTTTCTATAGAAATAGAATATTGACAAAATTTTATACAGAAATAAAATTTTGACAAAATTTGTTATGGGAATTAATGTTGGCAAAAATTTTTTTAGAAATAAAATTTTGTCAAAATTTTTGTTTTAGAGAAAATTTTGTCAATATTAAAAAATTGTGCACATATTACAACATGTTTTCTTACAAGTCTTTCAAATTTTATAATTTAAATAATTAATGATATTTTTCCCAAATTGTATTTAAAATGACTATGGTTCCAAACCATTAATTTTTTTTGAATTTGGAATAAGAAATTTCTAATAAATTTTAAATAAATTTCTTACGGTTAGGTAAAATCAAATCAAACACAAATAAAATTGTGTTTGATTTGGTTACTCTGGTACCAAAGAGTTACTTAGCTTTTCTCCTAGTTTTTTTTTTTCTTATTGTTGCTGTTGTAATACACATAATTGTATATCATTTACACCAGCAGTTCTTTATTGAACTTCATTCACCGTACAAATTCTATTGTGCTCATCTACCTTTTGCTACAATCATTGTCGACGAGGATCCCTTGTTATTTAACCATAGTTAAGATAGCATGGATTACAAGAAACTTTATGTAAAATTAACCCATTTTCTTATCAAAGTTCTTTTCTCTAGTTTTCCTTCAAAAGGACTTTGAGTGTCAATACTAAGACGCCAACAATGCTTAAGTCAGAGACAACTTTAAAACTACATTGGCCATTATCCTTGTGCCGTTGCAATCATCTTCTAATGACAATAATATTATGGTAAAGACAATCGAACATAGTCATCATCAACACGGGATAACTAACAATAATAGTGTTAGAGAGAGAGAGAGAGAGAGTAGAAAAGAAAGAGAAAGATAAGATTACTACCTAGAAGACGAACCCAAAAAAAAACACCCCCAGAACTCAACCGACTAAAAATCGAAGGACTTAACTTTGTTTAGAACAAAACACCAAAAGGATAAAAGGAACAACAACAAATTGTAGAAAATGGATAGCAAAACTTTTAAGAAAATTGCATTTATCAATTGGAAACTTTCATTCATTCAAAAGCTCATTTCGGGTTAAGACAAAAAACAAAAACAAACTCAAACGAAAAACACCCAGGCAACCACAGAGCTACAGAGAAAAGGAGAATAGGACTTCTTTCATATCCCCTGCACTCACAAACATTTTTACAATAATTTTTGCTAAAACTGCAATCTTGGCAAATCTACTTAGAAACGCAAACATAAAATCCAACCTCCTTCATCAAAGAAATTCCTTAATGAAAACTCTTTGGATTTGTATTCGTGTTATGTAGAAAACAATGACCAAAAAGAATTCGTCCGATAGATGGTCGGAAGGCCAATACCAAAGTTGTGACTGATTTTCTTTTAGCCAAGCCAAGCAACAGCACTACTAACGAAAGTATATGAAATGTTTTAGATTTTCGATATATGAAAGGGTAAATATATGAGCCATTTTACTACAAACTTCTGGTTGTTATCAATGCCACCGTGGTGCAATGGTTAGCATGCCCACCTTGCATACACAAGGTCGTGGGTTCGATTCCTGCTTCGACCGAACACCAAAAAGTTTTTCAGCGGTGGATTATCCCACCTCAGTAATGCTGGTGACATTTCTGAGGGTTTCAAAGCTTCTCTAAGGGTTTTCACTGCAATGTGGAACGCCGTTCCGACTCGGCTATAAAAAGGAGGTCCCTTGTCATTGAGCTTAACATGCAATCGGGCAGCACTCAGTGTTAAGAGAGAAGTTCACCAATGTGGTATCACAATGGACTGAATAGTCTAAGTGAGCCTGATACATCGGGCTGCCACCTAACCTAACCTAACCATAATTTCTAAACCGCTCGTCTGACGGCTAACAGATTTATTTGATTGACATTTCATTTTATTGTTAACAAGCTTACAAACATATTTTAATTAACTGCATTCAGAAATAAAGCTATTCTTGATGTGATAGTGTGTTGCGTTTTATATTACGGGATAAGAGAAGCAAAAACAAGTATATACTGCCGTAAGTTCGGCCAGGCCAAATCTTAACAATGTGCCCTCCACCATGGATTGCGTAGAAACTTCTACGAAAGACTTTCATCCACATCCGAATTACTTGTGTTGTGGTATCTTAACATAAAACTTCTTAATATCGTTTTGTAAATTGTGAATTATTCCATATGTGGTAGAGAGTCAGAATTGAAATATAGGGATCGCTTATATGGGAGCTATATACAATTATGAACTTGGTATGGACCAATTTTCGTGTGATTGGGGATCGATTTATCTGAGGGCTATATATAACTATAGACCGATATGGACCTAGTTAGGCATGGTTGTTAACGGTCATATACTAGCACAATGTACCAAATTTCAACTGACTGGGATGAAATTTGCTCCTCCAAGAGTCTCCAAAACCAAATCTCGGGATCGGTTTATATGGGGGCTATATATGATTATGGACTGATATGGACAACTTTTGGCATTGCTGTTAAATATCATATACTACCACCACGTACCAAATTTCAACCAGATCGGATGAATTTTGCTTCTCCAAAAGGCACCGGAGGTCAAATCTGGGTATCGGTTTATATGGGGGCTATATATAATTATGGACTGATATGAACCAATTCCTGCATGTTTGTTGGATACCATATATTAACATCACGTACCAAATTTCAACCGAATCGGATGAGTTTTGCTCTTCCATGGGGCTCCGAAGGTCAAATCTGGGGATCGGTTTATATGGGACTATATATAATTATGGACCGATTTCGACCAATTTTTGCATGGGTGTTTGAGGCCATATATTAATACCACGTACCAAATTTCAACTGAATCAGATGAATTTTGGTCTACCAAGAGGCTCCGGAGGTCAAATCTGGTGATCGGTTTATATGGGGGCTATATATAATTATGGACCGATTTCGGCCAATTTTTGCATGGATGTTTGAGGCCATATACTAACACCACGTACCAAATTTCAACTGAATCAGATAAATTTTAGTCTTCCAAGAGGCTCCGCAAGCCAAATCGGGGGATCGGTATATATGGGCGCTATATATAATTATTGACCAATGTGGACCAATTTTTGCATAGTTATTAGAGATCATATGCTGACACCATGTACCAAATTTCAACCGGATCGGATGAAATTTGCTACTCTTAGAATCCCCGCAAGCCAAATTTGGGGGATCGGTTTATATGGGGGCTATATATAATTATGGACGGATGTTGACCAGTTTTTGCATGGTTGTTAGAGATCATATGCTGACACCATGTACCAAATTTCAGACGGATCGGATGAAATTTGCTACTCTTAGACTCCCCGCAAGCCAAATTTGGGGGTCCGTTTATATGGGGGCTATATGTAAAAGTGGACCGATATGGCCCATTTGCAATACCATCCGACCTACACCAATAGCAACTACTTGTGCCAAGTTTCAAGTCGATAGCTTGTTTCGTTCGGAAGTTAGTGTGATTTCAGCAGACGGACGGACGGACATGCTCAGATCGACTCAGAATTTCACCACGACCCAGAATATATATACTTTATGGGGTCTTAGAGCAATATTTCGATGTGTTACAAACGGAATGACAAAGTTAATATACCCCCCATCCTATGGTGGAGGATATAAAAATTATACCGTAATACTGACTTTTCACAAAATGGATTCCCACCATTTACAGAACAAAATGACTTCCAAAACAATTCCCCAACTATATCCAAAATATAATCATTCACCACAACAGCCCATATGTGATAAATATCTTCGAAAAGAACCTATACTACAGAGTGTTTAAAATACTAAACAAAAAAACACAAGAGAAAAAATAGGAAATTAATGAGAAAGAAAGAAAAAAACTTTAAAAATCTAATAGCATTATAAAAGCGAAGCTTTATGTACTTAAGCATAAGTGAGTAAACCAAAATTACGAAAAACTTGGAAATCCATATAGAAAACAACAGCTGCGCTGTACACCACACAAAGTGCAAGCCAAGTGCAGTGATTCATTTAAGGAAACACAAACTTATTTATACACACATGTACAAAGACATGCCATAACACAAAACAAAACAAACACAATACATACGCAGACACACACACGCCCATGAACAAAGCCAACAATAGCAGAGACAGCAACAGTAGAGATAATTTCAGTTTCGTTCCCACTTAACTCTTAGATGAGTAACAACAAATAGCCAAACAGCTGTGCAGTTACTCAGCAAATGCACACACACACACATACATATGTATACGCAGAAAGGAATCTCAATGACACTCTCACCAATATGCCCACCCATCACTTATTTTCAACCAAAAAAAAAGCTTTAGAATATCTTTGGCATATACATGTGTGACTACATGCCTGAGAGTGCCTGGGGGTGTGTGTGTGAGTCTTAACATTATTGGTAAAGTAACTATAACCGCCTCTCTACTTTGGAAAACTCTAACAACGTCCACATAAGCGTATTTCCGTTTTTTTCTTCTTCGTTTTCTTCTTTGTTTCCCACTGGTACTCGTACTTGTGCTGATGCTGTGGCTCATGAAGAATCAAAGTTTCTTCATTGTTGTTGATTTTTAATGAAAATTCATTAAAAATCTTTGTTGTATGGTTTTTCCAGACTGATGACTACATCTTCGATGATGATGATGATGATGAAGCTGTGTGTGCAAAGTGTTTGCGACGATGGAGATTCACGTTGCAAGCACCATTGTTGTTGTTGTTGCTATTGCATTGGCTGTGTCTGTTGCTGATGTGAGTTTTAAACATGTGCCTCAAGTTTTCCAATATCTCCTCGTTTATTTAGTGCGTCCTGTTTAGTTTGGCTAATGGACTTTATACATCATGCCGTGGCACTTCAGAAGAGCTCGTTGTTTGGAAAAATAACCCAGCAAAAATTGTGGGGTGTTTTGGGAAAAACCAAAAAATGCGAGGAAATAATATTTTTTTTTTTTCAGGTGGTCATCTTGAAATGTTAATTTTAATTTCTAATGAATTGTCATACGAGGATTGCCTATTACATTTCGAGATTGGGCAACCTTAGTGTTGATCTATCGTACATTTTAACATTTTTTATGTTATATGTATTCAAGACGTTTTGATATGCAAGCGCCACTTGTGTTGTGTACAGCATCTTTAAAGATTCATCGCGCCCAACAAATGGATTTGAATCGTGGAGATTTTCGTGTGATTAATTTTGATAACATTAACTCTGCAACAGTTCGTCGATGAACTTAATTCAATTTTTGGCGATGAAGCTCCATCACTGACTAGATTAGATATAGATAGAGGTAGAGATATAGATATAGAGGCAGCGATATTTCAGGCTCACTTAGACTATTCTGTCCATTGTGATACTCTTACCCCAGAGGTCTGCCCGATTCTAGGTTAAGCTCAATGATAAGGGACCTCTTTTTTACAGCCGAGTCCGAACGGAGTTCCACATTGCTGTGAAACCAATTAGAGAAGCTTTGAAACATTCAGAAATGTCACCAGTATAACTGAGAGGGGATAATCCACCGCTGAAAAACTTTTTGGTGTTGGGTCGAAACTGGGTTTGAATCCAAGATCCTGTATATGCAAGACGGACATGATAACCACGCCCCACAGTGGACCAGTGTTTATCGATGATATGGTGAATTCGACAGAGGTCGTAGTTCACTCCAAAAATAATTTCGTGAAGGCCGTTTAAAACCATTTGCTGTACCGAGAACAATTCATGCTGTGCGCCAACTGATACTGCAAGATCGTCACGTGACCTATCGTGAGATTGAGACAACCTTAGGCATTAGGGGGACCAGCAATTTGTTACGTTGGATCCGACACATTTTGACAATCGCTCAAAAAAGGCTAGTGTCGATTGATCGAACGAAATACTCCAAAAATATGTTTATGACATCGTAATAGGTGATGAATCGTGAATTTACGCGTTTGAGCCGGAAAGTAAAACAGCAATAGACTATAAGTGAGTTTCAAGCCGAACCAAGTCCATGACAATACGAGTCCACATCAGGTCAAAAAACTTCATCAAACATCGATTTGATGGGTCATCTGTCATATAGTCCTCATTTGGCACCGAATGACTTTTTTATTCCCGCACAAAAAAAAAACAAAATGAGAGGTCAACGTTTTTCGATCCCTGCGAAAGCGGTTGCTTCTAATGTACACTATGTCCAAAATGTTCAAATTCAACTGCTACAACATTTGGAAAGTGTATCATACGTTGAGATAGGAGATTTATATTAAAGTTGATAGAGACGTAGGACAACTTCGCAGAGTTAAAGCTATAGTTGGTAGAATTCCACCAAAAATGGTGAATTGTTTCCTGTTTTCTAGATTGGTAGAATTCTTGATGAATTGGTAGATTTTGCAAAATATCTACCAATTCAACTAAGATCTACAACAATTTTCTAAACAAATATAATTTTGACAACACTTTTCTAAAGAAATAAAATTTTGACAAAATTTTCTATAGAAAAACAAGTAAGGAAAGTCTAAAGTCGGGCGGGGCCGACTATATTATACCCTGCACCACTTTGTAGATCTAAATGTTCGATACCATATCACATCCGTCAAATGTGTTGGGTGCTATATATAAAGGTTTGTCCCAAATACATACATTTAAATATCACTCGATTTGGACTTTTACAAAATCTATAGACTCAAAATTTAAGTTGGCTAATGCACTAGGGTGGAACACAATTTTAGTAAAAAAATATGGGAAACATTTAAATCTGAAGCAATTTTAAGGAAACTTCGCAAAAGTTTATTTATGATGTATCGCTCGATATATATGTATTAGTAGTTTAGGAAAATTAGAGTCATTTTTACAACTTTTCGACTAAGCAGTGGCGATTTTACAAGGAAAATGTTGGTATTTTGACCATTTTTGTCGAAATCAGAAAAACATATATATGGGAGCTATATCTAAATCTGAACCGATTTCAACCAAATATGGCGCGCATAGCAACAATGCTAATTCTACTCTCTGTGCAAAATTTCAACTAAATCGGAGTTGAAAATTGGCCTCTGTGGTCATATGAGTGTAAATCGGGCGAAAACTATATATGGGAGATATATCTAAACCTGAACCGATTTCAACCAAATTTGGCACACATAGCTACAATGCTAATTCTACTCTCTGTGCAAAATTTCAACTAAATCGGAGTTAAAAATTGGCCTCTGTGGTCATATGAGTGTAAATCGGGCGAAAGCTATATATGGGTGATATATCCAAATCTGAACCGCTTTCAACCAAATTTGGCACGCATAGTTACAATGCTAATTCTACTCCCTGTGAAAAATTTCAACTAAATCGGAGCAAAAAATTGGCCTCTGTGGGCAAATAAGTGTAAATCGGGCGAATGCTATATATGGGAGCTATATCTAAATCTGAACCGATTTAGCTGATATTTTGCACGTCTTTCGAATAGGGATCGTCAATAGGGATCATCCTTGAGCCGAAACAGGACCCTATACCAAATTTTAGGACAATCGGACTAAAACTGCGAGCTGTACTTTGCACACAAAAATACACCAACAGACAGACAGACGGACATCGCCAAATCGACTCAGAATTTAATTCTAAGCCGATCCGTTTACTAAAAGGTTGGTCTATGATTACTCCTTCTTGGCGTTACATACAAATGCACAAACTTATTATACCCTGTACCACAGTAGTGGTGAAGGGTATAAAAATTGACAAAATTTCCTAAATAAATAAAGTTTAGACAAAAATTTCAATAGAAATAAAGTTTTGACAAAATTTTCTATAGCAATAAAATTTTGACAAAATTTTCTATAGAAATAAAATTTTGACAAAATTTTCTATAGAAATAAAGTTTTGACAAAATTTTCTATAGAAATAAAGTTTTGACAAAACTTTCTATAGAAATAAAATTTTGACAAAATTTTCAATAGAAATAAAATTTTGACAAAATTTACTATAGAAATAAAATTTTGACAAAATTTTCTATAGAAATAAAGTTTTGACAAAACTTTCTATAGAAATAAAGTTTTGACAAAACTTTCTATAGAAATATAATTTTGACAAAAATTTCTGTAGAAATAAAACTTTGACAACATTTTCTATAGAAAAAAAATTGAACAAAATTTTCTATAGAAAAAAAATTGAACAAAATTTTCTATAGAAATAAAATTTTGACAAAATTTTCTATAGAAATAAAATTTTCTACAGAAATAAAATTTTGACAAAAATTTCTATAGAAATAAAATTTTCTGTAGAAATAAATGTTTGACAAAATTTTCTAGGGAAATACAATTTTGACAAAATTTTCTAGACAACTAATTTCGAAAACAGTTTTTAGAGGAATAAAATTTTGACAAAATTTTCTAGAGTAATAAAATTTTGACAAAATTTTCTATAGAAATAAAATTTTCTGTAGAAATAAATTTTTGACAAAATTTTCTAGACAAATAAAATTTCGAAAACATTTTTTGGAGGAATAAAATTTTGACAACATTCTATAGAAATAAAATTTTGACAAAATTTTCAATAAATAAAGTTTTGACAAAATTTTCTATAGAAATAAAATTTTGACAAAAGTTTCTATAGAAATAAAATTTTGACAAAATTTTCGATAGAAATAAAATGTTGACAAAAGTTTCTATAGAAATAAAATTTTAACAAAATTTTCTATAGAAATAAAATTTTGACAAAATTTTCTATAGAAGTAAAATCTTGACAAAATTTTCTATAGAAGTAAAATCTTGACAAAATTTTCTATAGAAATAAAATTTTGACAAAATTTTCTATAGAAATAAAATTTTTACAAAATTTTCTTTAGAAATAAAATTTTGACAAAGTTTTCTATAGAAATGAAATTTTTAGAAAATTTTCTATAGAAATGAAATTTTTAGAAAATTTTCTATAGAAATAAAATATTGACAACATTTTCTATAGAAATAAAATTTTGACAAAATTTTCTATAGAAATAAAATTTCGACAACATTTTCTATAGAAATAAAATTTTGACCAAATTTTCCATATAAATAAATTTTTGACAAAATTGTCTATAGAAATAAAATTTTGACAAAATTTTCTATAGAAATAAAATTTTGACAAAATTTTCTATAGAAATAAAATTTTGACAAAAGTTTCTATAGAAATAAAATTTTGACAAAATTTTTTATAGAAATAAAATTTTAACAATATTTTCTATAGAAATTAAATTTTTGCAAAATTTTCTATAGAAATAAAATTGTGACAAAATTTTCTATAGAAATAATATTTTGACAAAATTTTCTATAGAAATAATATTTTGACAAAATTTTCTATAGAAATAAAGTTTTGACAACATTTTCTATGGAAATAAAATTTTGTCAAAATCTTCTACAGAAATAAAATTTTGACTAAATTTTCTATTGAAATAAAATTTTGAAAAAAAAATTCTATAAATTCAATATCTTTAAAAATTTCAGTTTTTCTTAATTTCGGTTATACTATCAAAGTTTATTGTAAGTATCCTTGTTGGTGTAAATCGCTAAAATATTTAAATCGTTAAAATATTTAAAATTCGGCACAACTTAAGGGATATTTATACAGCCGGAAAATGTTCGCTAATAGGATAATAATATAAAATATTGCAAAAAAGTAAAGATTTTTGGAAAAATTTTCTTCACTTGGGGTTTTCCAGTTTATCACTTTCACGCTTGAATTCCATCACATTGTTTCTGAATGCAAATATTTCCGACGTGGATTAACTCATCAACAGTGCAATCTGAAGTTGGTTGTAAAATATATCAGTCACCCTGTAATATAGTCCGCGCCGCCAAACTTTAGACTTTCCTAACTGGTTTTGAATTGGATTTTTGGTGTATCCAATGTGGGACCCTGGTGCGTATAAGTATTGCTCATAGATAAATATAAATAAAACTCATACGTCACCATGTCCATATCAAAGTTAGATCTCAATTAAGTTCGTTTGCATATTTTTCACTATAATGATAATGTATTCTATTTTTTGTCATTAAAATAAGTTCACTGGTTTCATCCATATTTTCATTGAAAACTCATTTACAATTTCTATACGCACCTCTACTAAGTATCCCCACACTTTACAATCTACAATCCTGTCCATAAATGAGTGGGTTTGGGTGAGCGAGTATAACTGTGTGGTGCGGTTTCATGTGTGATTGCGAGTGCAACAAAACAACACCCGCTCTTAGACGCACTCTCTTAGTAGCACACTTACCCATTTACTTATACACAATCGGTAATACACTTTCGTACATTGGGGAAAACCATCCACACATTCCGTCACGATTCGATTCGTAGATGCCCATTATATGAGAAGAAAAAACAAACACAACACACAACGACAAAAAGAGAACTACCTTCAGCGAATAGTTTGCCAATACGATGTTAATTGATTTTCAGTATAGGCTATTTCAATCGAGTTTGGTTTAATTTAGTTTGTATAGAATTTCTTAAAATGCAGAGGGAAATGTTTATTGATTCATAATTTACCGATATGTCACACACAATACAAAATTCATATTGAATTTAGAATACTACAAAATTAACTTGTCAATGTTGAAGTATAAGACAGTGTCGGTTATTTTTATGGAGAAACCTAAAATCAAATTGGTTCAAATAGAGAAATGACCAACATTCACTAATCATACTTTAACTAAAAAGTACAAAAGTCGAAAATGAAAGTGAAAAGCAAAGAGAATTTTGACTCAAAATTCAAGTTTTCAATAATCGCAAAAGTGAAAAAACAAATTTTCAGAAAATTTTAAATCTCTTTCTAACATAAGAAAGGAAAGTAAAGGAAAGGAAAGGAAAGGAAAGGAAAGGAAAGGAAAGGAAAGGAAAGGAAAGGAAAGGAAAGGAAAGGAAAGTAAAGGAAAGGAAAGGAAAGAAAAGTCCAAAAGTCAAATCTTTTAATATTCAAACGACTCATTGGCTTTTAAAGTTTTTGAAAATCTTGGTAAATCGATTTCTCAGTTTGGTCAAAATCGACTAATGACCAACATTTTCCAACATTTCGTAAACGAACGAAAAATTGAAAATGAAATTAAATTGTGTGCAAATGCACAAACAAGTCGAAAGTCACGACCTTAAAAATCAAATTTTAAATAATCGCCAAAGCCTTTTTTAATTGTTGAGCAAATTTAATTTTTTTTAAAAATTGAAAAATTATTTTTGGGAAATTTCTTAAAGACAAAAAGTTGAAAATAGGCTTTCTCAAGTTAAAAAATCTATAGTATAACTTGGCTTTCGGTCCAAGTTATATTAAATTAAACAAAAAACAATGTAAAAAAATAATAATAAAAAAAAAACGAAAATCGAAAGTTTGTAATTTACTTTCAATCTATAAAACTTGTTTTCATCTTCAATACAATAATACACATTTGATTTTTTTTTATTTCGCAAATCGAGTTAAATGGACTAATCGATTTAATGGTGTTGGTCAATAGCGACGAATCAATTTTTCATAACAATCAAAATCAACAAATAGAACATTCACAAAAAAATTGAAATGAAAAGTCAAAAGTAGCGGTATCAAATGTGGGCTTTTCAATAATCGCGTATAACGAAAATCTACTTTTTAAAAATTTTCAAAACCCGAAGAGTTGACTTTTCCAAATTTGGACTTTTGAAAGGTATAAAATCAACTTTTATTCGATTTTCGCCCACAAAAATTCAAATCGAGTAAAATCGTCTAATCAACTTTTGATATTGCTCAAATTGGACTAATTGCTTATAGTGACCAAAATCGACAAACTGAACTTTAACGAAACGGTCCAAATTGGAAATGAAGGGAAATATGATTTAGCTCAAAAATTCAATTGAAAAATTCATCAAAAAGCCGAAAGTGAAAAAAATCAAAATTTGCGAAATTTGGAAAATTTCGGAATGTCGAAAATACAGTAAATTAAAAGAAAAATCGAAAATCTAATTTTCTTCTTTGACAATCGTTCAAAAAAGGTTTTGTAATCCTCAATCGAATTTTAGTAGTCAAAATCGACTATTCGATTTTCTCTAATGACTTAATTCAACTAATCGAATTTTACCGAAAAATCCAAAAGTCGAAGTTGAAATAAAAGTATGATGGGATGTGGTCATTGTTTGCCAGAAGTAGGGAAAATTCTCTACATGTAGGTTATTTTCTAATATTTAGCGTTTTGTAGGGACGTATGAACTTTTTTACATTTTGGTTTTTCTACAGCAGGAATAGAAAATTTTGTCAAAAATTTTATTTCCATAGATAATTTTGTCAAAATTTTATTTCCATAGATAATTTTGTCAAAATTTTATTCCTATAGAAAATTTTGTCAAAATTTTATTTCTATAAAAAATTTTGTCAAAATTTTATTTCTATAAAAAATTTTGTCAAAATTTTATTTCTATAGAAAATTTTGTCAAAATTGTATTTCAATAGAAAATTTTGTCAAAATTTTATTTCTATAGAAAATTTATGTCAACATTTTATTTCTATAGAAAATTTTGTCGAAATTATATTTCTATAGAAAATTTTGTCAACCGAAACATTTCTCTGGCAACACTGGATGTGGTTTTCTTTTCTCTGGAAAAATCGAGAGTTACGGCGTCAAAAGTCCACAAATGTCGATTTTCAAATTTTTAAAAATTAAAAAGGCGACTATCCCAATTTTGGGAAAACATCTGTAAGCCAAAAGTAAACTTCTTCAAAAAAAATAAAATTTTAATTTCTAAAATGTCGTAAGTAGACTTTTTCACATTAACCAACAAAATAAATAACGAAAAGTGGAAAAGTTGAAAATCGACTTTTTTACTAATTGAAGTTCGATTTATAGATTACGAAAATTCTAAGCCGAAGTTTTGAAATCGATTAATAGGCTATCGATTTTTTTTTAATTCAGCAAAATTGACTCCGATTAAATCGACTTTTCATTTTGATCAAAATCGACTTATGACTAATCGAACCTAATGGAATTGGTATCAACTTTTCAAGTAATTGATTTTCCGTCTATTAATCACGAAAAATCGAATCCAAGCAATCGGCTATCGATTTTCATACCATCCATCATAGGTATATAAACTTTGTCATTCCGTTTGTAACACATCGAAATATTGCTCTAAGAACCCATAAAATATATATATATATATATATATATATATATATATATATATATATATATATATATATATATATATATATATATATATATATATATATATATATATATATATATATATATATATATATATATATATATATATATATATATATATATATATATATATATATATATATATATATATATATATATATATATATATTCTGGGTCGTGGTGAAATTCTGAGCATGTACGTCCGTCCGTCTGTTGAAATCACGCTAACTTCCGAACGAAACAAGCTATCGACTTTAAAATTGGCACACGTAGTTGTTATTGATGTAGGTCAGATGGTATTGAAAATGGGCCATATCGGACCACTTTTTCGTATAGCCCCCATATAAACCGCCGCTTAGATTTGGCTTGCGGAGCCTCTTGGAGGAGCAAAATACATCCGATCCGGTTGAAATTCGGTACATGGTGTTGGTATATGATATCCCACAACCGTGCAAAAATTGGGCCAAATTGGCCCATAATTATATATAGCCCCATATGAACCGATCCCCAGATTTGGCTTGCAGAGCCTTTAAGAGAAGCAAATTTCATCCGATCCGGCTGAAATTTGGTACGTGGTGGTGGTATATGGTCTCTTTCAACCATGCAAAAATTGGTCCATAATTATGTATAGCCCCCATATAAATTATGTATAGCCCCCATATATATATATATATATATATATATATATATATATATATATATATATATATATATATATATATTCTGGGTCGTGGTGAAATTCTGAGCATGTACGTCCGTCCGTCTGTTGAAATCACGCTAACTTCCGAACGAAACAAGCTATCGACTTTAAAATTGGCACACGTAGTTGTTATTGATGTAGGTCAGATGGTATTGAAAATGGGCCATATCGGACCACTTTTTCGTATAGCCCCCATATAAACCGCCGCTTAGATTTGGCTTGCGGAGCCTCTTGGAGGAGCAAAATACATCCGATCCGGTTGAAATTCGGTACATGGTGTTGGTATATGATATCCCACAACCGTGCAAAAATTGGGCCAAATTGGCCCATAATTATATATAGCCCCATATGAACCGATCCCCAGATTTGGCTTGCAGAGCCTTTAAGAGAAGCAAATTTCATCCGATCCGGCTGAAATTTGGTACGTGGTGGTGGTATATGGTCTCTTTCAACCATGCAAAAATTGGTCCATAATTATGTATAGCCCCCATATAAACCGATTTGTTTTGCGGAGCCTCTAAGAGAAGCAAATTTTATCCGATCCGGCTGAAATTTGGTACGTGGTGTTAGTATATGGTCTCTAACAACCATGCAAAAATTGGTCCATAACGATCTTAATTATATATAACCTCCATTTTAACCGATCCCCAGATTTGACCTCCGGAGCTATAGGAGGAGCAAAATTCATCCGACCCGGTTGAAATTTGGTACGTGGTGAAATTTGGTACATTGCGCTAGTATATGGCCGCTAACACCCATGCCAAAATTGGTCCATATCGGTCTATAGTTACATAGCCGATCCCCAAAAATAATCTACCAAAATTTTATTTCTATAGAAAATTTTGTTAAAATTTTATTACTATACAAAATTTTTCCAAGATTTTATTTCTATAGAAAATTTTGTCAAAATTTTATTTCTATAGAAAATTTTGTCAAAATTTTTTTCTATTGAAAATTTTGTCAAAATTTTATTTCTGTAGAAAATTTTGTCAAAATTTTATTTCGGTAGAAAATTTTGTAAATTTTTTTTTCTATTGAAAATTTTGTCAAACTGAATTATTTACTTATTTAATCGGCCTATGGACTATCGGCAAGTGTTACCGCAACCCATGTAATTCGATTGTGGATGACAGTCTTTAGTACAAGTTTCTATGTAATCCATGGTGGAGGGTACATAAGGTTCGGCCTGGACGAACTTACGGCCGTATATACTTGTTTTTTTTTTTTAATTCAGTTAAATTGACTAATCGACTTTTCATCTTGGTCAAAATCGACTAATCACTAGTCGAAATTTATCGACTAATCTCTAATTGAACTTTAACGAAATTGTATTGAAGTAAGAATATTTTGTATTATGTTGCAAATGAACCAAACAGTCGAATGTCACGACCACAAAGGTCATCTTTTAAATTATCGCAAATGTCGATTCTCAAATTCTTCAAAAAATTAAAAATCGGCATTCTAGATGCCTCAACAAAATTATTGAACATCCACCCCAATATACTGATGTACCATATACCTAATACATATGCAATCAAACACATCATTCAATTGTTTCAACGAATTGTAATGTTGTTGGTTGTTAATGCTTAACAACTTTACTTTTTGCTTCAACAACTACGATTACCCAACAACAATGTTACCGTGCCATGGTTTGCATTGTGCCAAGCGCACATCGAACAAACTCACTCACGCACACACACACATACCAACTTGAAACCACCAATCTATATGCCACAGGCACTTGCACTAAAGTGAAGCAATTGTATATGGCACTCGATATGTACGCATGTATATGGCTATCGAAACGAATACAAGTGGTCTAAGCATCTTGCATACACGCATCCTAGTTCATGTATGGCATGTAAGAGATGAGAGTGCGTAAAATTTCATATAACTCAGGAAAAATTATGCAATATTTAAAAAAATGTTACAATGGAAATAATAACCAAGATATATATCTTCGCCCGATTGTTTGCCTTGCTTAGGATCGAAAAAATTGAAGATGAATATGATGTAAGAAGAGATGATTTTTGACTAGATTCACTTTATTCGCCAATTTAACTGTAGATAAAATAGACTGAGTGTAGTTTTTTCTCTGAGAGTAACATTTCTCGTTCTCTCACATACGATATTTTATTTGCTCACTATCATCATGATCCCACCTCTGAACACTTCACATTTCACTGAGTAACACACACATTTTAGCATCACGTTCACATCTCTACTCGAACTGCTACAAACCACAGATGTAGTATCAGCCATTGAATGTGAGGGAGTGCTGCAATACCATTCAATGTGAATAAATGGCACAACGCCATATCACAAACTTCGATAATTTAAGTTCAAAGTTATTTTTCCTCAACCCACACAAAACGACGACATCAACGAAGAACAAATGAAATGAATTAATTCATTGAAGCACAATTATTTACTAGACTTCGACAAAACGAACTTTTGGCTTCATTAAAAGTAGTTTGAATTATTTAGGTTGCAGTGCTACATAAGGCGGGCAAAAACTATTTTAGATTAGCAGTATTCGAAATAAATACAATGGTGAATTTTTGAAGACTACCAAAGCATTATCAAGTCGCTATAAAATATCATAAAATTTTCTTATGAATTTTTTGGTCACGGTCTATTCGGAAGGCCTGGGAAAAAACATAATTTTCAAAACTTAGAGCATGGCCGAACTAAATCTATCGAGTTATAAAGATACTATGCTAAAACATAAATTGGCATATGTCTTTGATCATATGTATATGTGACATTACTATCACATTTCTTAATTACTTTAATTCTTAAAAACAAGTCAAGATTTTATTTCTGTCAAAATTTTTGTCCACATTTTATTTCTATAGAAAATTTTGTCAAAATATTATTTCTATAGAAAATTTTGTCAAAATTTTATTTCTATAGAAAATTTTGTAAAAATGTTATTTCTATAGAACATTTTGCCAAAATTTTATTTGTATAGAAAATTTTGTCGAAGCTTTACATCTATAGAAAATTTTGTCAAAATTTTATTTCTATACAAAATTTTATTTCAATAAAAAATTTTGTCACAATTATTTCTATAAAAAACTTTGTCACAATTTTATTTCTATAGAAAATTTTGTAAAAATTTTGTTTCTATTGAAAGTTCTGCCAAAATTTTATTTTTATAGACAATTTTGTCAAAATTTTATTTTTGTATAAAATTTTGGCCAACTTTTATTTCTATAGAAAAATTTTTCAAAATTTTAATTCTATAGAAAATTTTCCCAAAAATTGTATTTCTGTAGACAATTTTGTCAAGATGTTATTCTTAGAGAAAATTTTGCCCAAAATTTATTTCTATTTCGTTGAAAAATTTGTCGAAATTTTACTTTTATAGAAAATTTAGTCAACATTTTGTTTCTATGGATAATTTTGTCAAAACTTTATTTCTATGGACAATTTTGTCCAAATTTTATCTCTATAGAAAATTGTGTCCAAATTTTATTTATATAGAAAAATTTGTCCAAGTTTAATTTCTGTAGAACATTTTGTCCAAATTTTATCTCTATAGAAAATTGTGTCAATATTTTATTCATATAGAAAATTTTGTCAAAATTTTATTTCCATAGAAAATGTTGTCAAAATTTTATTTATATAGAAAATTTTGACAAAATTTTATTTATATACAAAATTTTTTCAAAATTTTACTTCTATAGAAAATTTTGTCAAAATTTTACTTCTATAGAAAATTTTGTCAAAAATGTATTTTTTAGAAAAATTTTATCAAATTGTTTATTTCTCTAGAAAGATTAATCAAAATTTTATTTCTATGGAAAATTTTGTCAAAATTTTATTTCGTTGAAAAATTTGTCAAAATTTTATTGCGTTGAAAAATTTGTCAAAATTTTACTTTTTTAGAAAATTTAGTCAACATTTTATTTCTATGGACAATGTTGTCAAAATTTTATTTCTTTAGCACAATCTGTACAAATTTTATTTCTATAGAAAAATATGTCCAAGTTTAATTTCTGTAGAAAATTTTGTCAAAATTTTATTTCTATAGAAAATTTTGTAAAATGTTATTTCTATGGAATATTTTTCAAAATTTTATTTCTATAGAGGAGTTAAGTACCTCTTAACTGGAGGGGAATGTTTAGCAAAAACTACCAAAATAGAATCACCAAAGTAGAATTTTACAAACTGTGACAACCGTGTACATGATCCCTAATGAGATGAGATTGACGTTGTTAAAAAAATTAAAGAATAAAAATAATTATAATAAAACCATCAAAGAACAAGTAAATACGGCCGTAAGGTTGGCCAGGCCGAATATTATGTACCCTCCACCATGGATTGCGTAGAAACTTCTACGAAAGACTGTGATCCACAATCGAATTACAGATGGTAAATTGTAAGTTAGTCCATACGTGGTATATATTAAACAAAAAAGGTATGTATAGGTAAGTCTACAAATTATAACGAATCGATCTGGACTTTTGCACGGTACTTAGAGAGCCAGAATTGAAATATGGGGGTCGCTTATATGAGGGCTGTATACAATTATGAACTTGATATGGACCAATTTTTTGTGTGATTGGTGATCGATTTATCTGAGGGCTATATATAACTATAGACCGATATGAACCTAGTGGCATGGGTGTTAACGGCCATATACTAGCACAATGTACCAAATTTCAACTGACTCGGATGAAATTTGCTCCTCCAAGAGGCTCCAAAACCAAATCTCGGGATCGGTTTATCGGATGAATTTTGCTTCTCCAAAAGGCACCGGAGGTCAAATCTGGTGATCGGTTTATATGGGGGCTATATAATTATGGACCGATGTAGACCAATTTTTGCACGGTTTTTAGAGATCATATGCTGACACCATGTACCAAATTTCAGCCGGATCGGATGAAATTTGCTTCCCTTAGAGGCTCCGCAAGCCAAATCGGGGGATCGGTTTATATGGGGGCTATATAATTATGGACCGAGGTGGACCAATTTTTGCACGGTTGTTAGAGATCATATGCTGACACATGTACCAAATTTCAGCCGGATCGGATGAAATTTTCTTCTCTTAGAGGTTTCGCAAGCCAAATTTGGGGGTCCGTTTATATGGGGGCTATACGTAAAAGTGGACCGATATGGCCCATTTGCAATACCATCCGACCTACATCAATAACAACTACTTGTGCCAAGTTTCAAGATGGACATGCTCGGATCGACTCAGAAGTTCACCACGACCCAGAATATATATACTTTATGGGGTCTTAGAGCAATATTTCGATGTGTTACAAACGTAATGACAAAGTTAATACACCCCCACCCTATGGTGGAGGGTATAAAAATGGTGGAGGCTTATATGATCATAACCGCCGAGAGTAGATAGATAACAGAGGGATATGTCTGTTACACCGATGGTTCGAAGATGGGTTAGAGGGTGATGCTGGGTGTATTTATGGTGGACCCGGACACCAAGTCCTATTCCGGTTGCCGTTCCAAAGGACAATCCTGTAGACAGAAGTGAGGGCGGTAACGGAATGTGGTGATGAGATAAAAAAAAATATAAGACAAGAGAAAGGGAACCTTCTAACGAATTGCATTGAGTAAACTAGCAAAAAAAGCGTCGCCAAAAAAGTAGTGAAAATGTTCTTTTTGTATCCGGAAATGGTGAAAAATTAGCGCAGAAGCGATGAATTTAATATGGGCTTATCACAGGACGGATGTCCACCATTTGAACAGCCATTGCACCGAATATCCATCACTTCTTTAGGTGTGATCCGAATTCAGTGTTTTGGATGTGTATTGACAAATTTTGTTATATTTTGACAAATAAATAATTTTTATAATTTTTTTATGATTTTTATCTAACGCTTGTCTGAAACCCTTGACCTCAAATATAAAAATTTCGCAATGAATTTATTCTAGAATGAATTTAGAAATATACCCTTTTTTTAACAAATTTTAAACTTAATAAATAAAAATTGCCCTTTAAAATTATGACAAAAAGCGAGTTATAAAAAATTGAATTAAAAGAACTTCCTAAGTAGTTAAAATAAAGAACATCTTTGGATGGACTTTTTTGGAAGTGCTTATAAAGTTGTGCCTTTAGAAGTACTTCCAATTTTTTTTGCTGGGAAGGTATGTTGGGAATCTTATGGAAGCCCGGATTTATCGATAAATTAGCTAATTGAAAGACAAATGAATAGGAGATACAGGTTTGATCACAAAAAAGGAGGGGCACTTCTTGTTTTCAATAACATAGATGAAAATCCTCAATCTGTTATTTTTGGTTTATCTCATGATTCGCTGCTATTTATGGTCTACCACTACTACTGAACAGAATATTTTTATACCCTCCACCATAGGATGGGGGTATATTAACATTGTCATTTCGTTTGTAACACATCGAAATATTGCTCTAAGACCCCATAAAGTATATATATTCTGGGTCGTGGTGAAATTCTGAGTCGATCTAAGCATGTCCGTCCGCCCGTCTTTTGAAATCACGCTAACTTCCGAACAAAACAAGCTATCGACTTGAAACTTAGCACAAGTAGTTTTTATTGATGTAGGTCGGGTGGTATTGCAAATGGACTATATCGGTCCACTTTTACGTATAGCCCACATATAAACGGACCCCCAGATTTGGCTTGCGGAGCCTCTAAGAGAAGCAAATTTCATCCGCTCCGATTGAAAATTAGTACATGGTGTTAGTATATGGTCTCTAACAACCATGCAAAAATTGGTCCACATCGGTCCATAATTATATATAGCCCCGATATAAACCGATGCCCAGATTTGGCTTGCGGAGCCTCTAAGAGAAGCAAATTTCATCCGATCCGGCTGAAATTTGGTACATGGTGTTAGCATATGATCTCTAATAATCATGCAAAAATTGGTCCACATAGGTCCATAATTATATATAGCCCCCATATAAACCGAACCCCAGATTTTGCCTCCGGAGCCTCTTGGAAGACCAAAATTCATCTGATTCAGTTGAAATGTGGTATGTCGTGTTAATATATGGCCTCAAACACCCATGCAAAAATTGGTCGAAATAATTATGGACCTAATTATATATAGCCCCCATATAAACCGATCCCCAGATTTGACCTCCGGAGCCCCTTGGAAGAGCAAAATTCATCCGATTCGGTTGAAATTTGGTACGTGAAGTTACTATATAGTATCCAACAACCATGCAGGAATTGGTTCATATCAGTCAATAATTATATATAGCCCCATATAAACCCATCCCGAGATTTGGTTTTGGAGCCTCTTGGAAGAGCAAATTTCATCCGAGTCAGTTGAAACTTGGTACATTGTGCTAGTATATGGCCGTTAACAACCATGCCTAACTAGGACCATATCGATCAATAGTTATATATAGCCCTCAGATAAATCGATCCCCAATCACAAAAAAATTGGTCCATATCAAGTTCATAATTGTAGCCCCCATATAAGCGACCCCCATATTTCAATTCTGGCTCTCCATATCGATTCGTAATTATTTGTAGACTTACCTATACATAACTTTTTTGTCTAATATATACCACGTATGGACTAACTCACAATTTAGAAAATGATGTTAAGAAGTTTTAAAATACCTTGCCATCGGTAAGTATTACCACAACGCAAGTAATTCGATTGTGGATAACAGTCTTTCGCAGAAGTTTCTACGCAATCCATGGTGGAGGGTACATAAGATTCGGCCTGGCCGAACTTACGGGCGTATATACTTGTTATCTCTCCACTCTCTCTGGTAGTCAATGTCACTTACATCTTTCTCGCATTGACAAGTAAAATGCACCTTTTTGACACCGTTAAAGGATTTAATCATCTATAGACTGCTCGCTTTTGTTATGCAGTCAAATAAATTTAATGGAAGCCATAAATCGTCCAGTTCTCCAGGCCTATCAAAATGGCTTTCTTATCTCATTCACAGGCTCTTCATTGAAGCATTTGTATGCCATCCCCTGAATTCAATATAATTACCGGAAATCCTTCACACATCGGTTATTGCTAAATTAACTCATGCTTCGCTGTTCCCATTTATGTCCTACCTTTATAATAGTACAAAATTCTCTCCATCTTTTAACCTTTAAGTTCTCATTATTCACACCCATTTGCCAAGAGTTCTACTAATTACACGTTTTCATCGCCGTCTTCCTCTACCAAAAAATATATATAAATTTCATAAAATTAAATAAAAAAAAAACATTTAATAAGTCATTTCCCTCAATTTATTCGCATTTCTTTATCTCTGCGTGGTTTTATTACTCATGTACATATCCTACATATATACTCATATATGTGTTTTTTATGGTCTAAAGAAAAAATTAAAGAACATCAAAACCATCCAGTATCCAAACAAAGAAAAAGAAGACCCATAAAAAAGATGAAAGCCTGAACAAGTATATCGCATTGTTTGCTTTGCATGTTGAATATCATCACAGGAGTATCTTGGTAGCGCTTAATTTGCATATTTTCAGCATAAACTTTAAAACATACATATATCACAAATAAAACAACTACAATAACAACGAAAACGACAAAAAACACCACCAAGCCACAGATGCAGATACAGATATATAAATACAAATACAAATGTTAACATAAATACATGTATGAGTAAATACCGCTTAAAATTTCACCAACACAAATATAGCCAAACAAAAAGGACTAAGTCATGGCTTTGACAGTGAAGCAATAGATTTCAATTTTGTACCCTTCTCTTGGTTGATAGTCGGATAAAAACTAAAAATATATATGGGAGCTATATATAAATCTGTACCGATTTAGTTAATATTTTGCAATCAGCTTGAATGGCAAATAAAATTATTAAAACCATATTTATGCAAATCGGGTGATTCATATATATCAAAGGTTAGGTTAGGTATAATGGCAGCCCGATATTTCAGGCTCACTTAGACTACACACAAAGAAAATTTCATTAAAACTCAGCCAACGAAAAATGTTCATTGATATAATGAAACATTTTCATTAATACAATGAAAATATTCGTTAATAGTACGAAACGTTACGTTAATAATAGAAGATTCGTTATAATAACAAAATATTTCGCTGTATTAACGAATTTGTTTCGTTGGCTGACTTTTAACGACACATTTCGTTAATATAACGAAACTTTTTCTATTAGTGTATTCAGTCCATTGTGATACCACAGTGGTGAACTTTTCTCTTATCACTGAGTGCTGCCGGATTCTATGTTAAACTCAATGACAAGGGACCTCCTTTTTATAGCCGAGTCCGAACAGCGCTCCACATTACAGCGAAACCACTTAGAAGCACTCAGAAATGTCACCAGCATTACTGAGGTGGTACAATCCACGGCTGAAAAACTGTTTTGGTGTTTGGTCGAAGCTGGTTCGAACCCATGACCTTGTGTATGCAAGGTGGGCATGCTAACCATTGCACTATGGCGGCTATATATCGAAGCAATATTTAATCAACATTCTTTTTTTTAAAACATCACCATTCCATCAACATCAAAATTATCTCAAATGCAACATTAATATTAACGTCCGTCCGTCTGCTTCCGCATTTTTATACCCTCCACCATAGGATGGGGATATATTAACTTTGTCATTCCATTTGTAACATATCGAAATATTGGTCTAAGACCCCATAAAGTATATATTCTGGGTCGTGGTGAAATTCTGAGTCGATCTAGCGATGTCCGTCCATCCGTAGAAATCACGCTAACTTCCGAACGAAACAAGCTATCAACTTGAAACATGGCGCAAGTAGCTTTTATTGATGTAGGTCGGACGATATTGCAAATGGTCCATATCGGACCACTTTTACGTATAGCCCCCATTTAACCGAACCCTCTGATTTGGCTTGCGGAGCCCCTTAGAGAAGCAAATTTCATCAGATCAGGTTGAAATTTGGTACGTGGTGTTAGTATATGGTATCTAATATGAACGCTAAAATTGGTCCATATAGGTCCTTTATTATATATAGCCCCCATATAAACCGATCCCCAGATCTTGCTTGCGCATCCTCTTGGAGGAACAAATTTCATCCGATCCGGTTGAAATTTTGGTACGTGGTGTTAGTGTATGGTCTCTATTAACAATGCAAAAATTGATCCATATCGGTCCAGATTTGATCTCCGAAACCTCTTGGAGGAGCAACTTTCATCCGATCTGGTTGAAATTCGGAACGTGGTATGACCTCTAATATCCATACAAAAATTGGTCCAAATCGGATTATAATTATATACAGCCCCCATATAAATCGATCCCCAGAATTGACAAATGTCATCCGATCCGGTTGAAATTCGGTAGCTAATGTTTATATATGACATCAAATAACCATGCAAAAATCTGTCCATATCGCTCCATAATTATATATAGCCCCCATATAAACCGATCCCCAGATTTGACCTTCTGAGCCCGTTTGAAAAGCAAAATTCATCCGATCCGGTTGAAATTTGGTACGTGGTGTTAGTATATGGTCTCTAACACCAATGCAAAAATTGGTCCATATCGGTCCATAATTACATATAGCCTCCATATAAACCGCCCAGCAAAAAAATTGGAAGTTCTTCCAAAGGCACAACTTTAAATGCACTTCCAGAAGATGCACTTCCAATGATGTTATTTATTTTAACTACCCAGGAAGTTATTTTAATTCAATTGTTTATAACTTGGTTTTTTCATACTTTTGATAGATAATTTTAACTTACTTTGTTTCAAATAGGTTAAAACAGGTTAAAAATTCATAAAATGGTACAAATCATTTAAATTTTGTCGAAAAAATGCTAAATCCAATCTGAAAAAATTGTAAATTTTTGAAAATATTTGAGGTCAAACATTTCCGACAATCGTTAGACTCCATTAAAAATTATAAAAAATCATAAAAATTATTTATTTAACAAAATATCACAAATTTTTTTTAATTTACAACCAAAACATTGAATTCGGATCACACCTAAAGAAGTGATGCAAATTCACTGCAACGGCTGTTGAAATGGAGAACTTCCGTCCTATGACAAGCCCATGTTAAATTCATCGCTTCTGCGTCAATTTAGCACCACTTCCGGATCCAAAAAGAACATTTTCATTACTTTTTTGGCGACACTTTTTTGCTGGGCGATTCCAGATTTGATCTCCGGAACCTCTTGGAGAAGCAACTTTCATCCGATCCAGTTGTAATTCGGTACGTCGTACAATGATATGGTCGCTAACAATCATGCCAAAATTGTTCCATTTCGGTCTTTAGTTATATATAGTCCACAGATAAACCGGCAATCACACAAAAAATGGTCCATATCTTCTGTTCATAATTGTATATAGCCCCCACATAAAACGACCCCCATATTTCACTTCTGGCTATCTAATTACCACGCAACAGTTCATATCGGTTCGTAATTATTTATAGACTCCCCTATATATACGGATTAAATACTGAATTATATTATTATTTAATCAAATTCTAAGTCGTTTTAGCAATGTCCGACAAAATTTTATTTCTAAAGATAATTTTGTCAAAATTTTCTACTCCTATAAAACGGTTTGTCACAATTTTATTTCTATAGAAATTTTTGTCAAAATTGTATTTCTATAGAAAATTTTGTCAAAATTTTATTTATATAGGAAGTTTTGTCAAAATTGTATTT
The DNA here is from genome assembly GCF_050003625.1 of Haematobia irritans. Lineage (NCBI taxonomy): Eukaryota > Metazoa > Arthropoda > Insecta > Diptera > Muscidae > Haematobia > Haematobia irritans. Next base: position 194,799,147 of record NC_134398.1, on the reverse strand, counting down.
CTATAGAAAATTTTGTCCAAGTTTTGTTTCTATAGAAAATTTTGTAAAAATTTTATTTCTATAGAAAATTTGGTCAACATTTTATTTCTATAGAAAATTTTTTCAAAATTTTATTTCTATAGAAAATTTTGTCAAAATTTTATTTCTTTACAAAATTTTGTCAAAATATAATTTCTATAGAAAATTTTGTCAAAATTTTATTTCTATAGAAAATTTTGTCAAAATTTCATTTCTATAGAAAATTTTGTCGAAATTTTATTTCTATACAAAATTTTGTCAAAATTTTATTTCTATAGAAAATTTTGTCAAAATTGTATTTCTATTGAAAATTTGGTCAAAATTTTATTTCTATTGATAATTTTGTCAAAATTTGATTTCTTTATAAAATTTTGTCAAATTTTTATTTCTATATAGAAAATTTTGTAAAAAATTTTATTTTTATATACAATTTTGTCAAAATTTTATACCTATAAACAATTTTGTCAAAATTTTATTTCTATAGAAAATTTTGTCAAAATTTTATTTCTATAGAAAATTTTGTCCAAATATTATTTGTATAAAAATATAAATACGGTGGAAGCAAAAACTTGGCTTGATAATGAGTTTCCGGGCTCTGCTCCAGGGAAATCAACAATAATTGATTGGTATGCAAAATTCAAGCGTGGTGAACTGAGCACGGAGGACGGTGAACGCAGTGGACGCCCGAAAGAGGTGGTTACCGACTAAAACATCAAAAAAATCCACAAAATGATTTTGAATGACCGTAAAATAAAGTTGATTGAGATAGCAGAGGCTTTAAAGATATCAAAGTAACGTGTTGGTCATATCATTCATCAATATTTGGATATGCGGAAGCTCTGTGCAAAATGGGTGCGCGCGAGCTCACATTTGACCAAAAACAACAACGTGTTGATGATTCTGAGTGGTGTGAACCGTCTCCGAAGCGTGGAAAGACTCAAAAAACCGCTGGCAAAGTAATGGCCTCTGTTTTTTAGGATGCGCATGGAATAATTATTATCGATTATCTTGAGAAGGGAAAAACCATCAACAATGACTATTATATGGCGTTATTGGAGCGTTTGAAGGTCGAAATCGCGGCAAAACGGCCCCATATGAAGAAGAAAAAAGTGTTGTTCCACGAAGACAACGCGCCATGCCACAAGTCATTGAGAACGATGGCAAAAATTCATGAATTGGGCTTCGAATTACTTTCCCACCCACCGTATTCTCCAGATCTGGCCCGCAGCGACTTTTTCTTGTTCTCAGACCTCAAAAGGATGTTCTCTGGAAAAAAATTGGCTGCAATGAAGAGGTGATCGCCAAATCTGAGGCCTATTTTGAGGCAAAACAGAAGTAGTGCTACCAAAATGGTATCAAAAAATTGGAAGGTCGTTATAATCGTTGTATCGCTCTTGAAGGGAACTATGTTGAATAATAAAAACGAATTTTGACAAAAAATGTGTTTTTCTTTGTTAGACCGGGGACTTATCAGCCAACCTGATATATCCGCAAGATCTTAGTAAAATATCCACAAAAAATGATGGTCTCTATATAAACCTATGCCAACCATATTATTATCGCATCCGCAATCTGAGTGAAACTGAACTCTTACCCCTTAACATGGGTAACCTTAATAGTATGACTAAGTGTCATATGCTCTCTTAATATGCGACTTTGTCTGAATTTTTGTAGAATTTTTTGCGTTTTCTCTATACACCACACTCAGATCACAAAGGATATTTTATCAAGTCTTATTGTCAATGTCATACAATCCAACTCGAATCCATGACATGCCTTCTGAATGTCATATCATTTATTGTACGCACACAATGAAATGTGGGGTGAACGGAGGGTGTAAATTCGTTTCCAGCAGCGGGCGATACAGAGAGGGCTTCATTGTCACGCTGTGTTGATTATTTATTGGTTCAAGGAAGACAAAAGCCCAAAAGAAAAAAAAACGTAACGGAGATGAAAAGCTGCGGTTAACCGTAAGTAGCTATTGAAGCTATAAAACTTATGGTGTTCATATCTAAATAGGTGTTTCCACACATATGGTAAAACAAGGTTTCATGGGACTCCAAAGAAACTTAAACAAAGCTATAGCAGCAATATCTTTCGGCATCCACACTGAAAAAAAATAGAATCATTTTTATTAAAATACTCGTAAAGTTCATAATCATTGCTTTAAAAATTATTCTCCTTATATATACTAGAGGTCTGCACAATTCCATTTGTAAATGCAGAGTATACGTGTACTTGCTAAATGAGTACATCTATTTGAGAGAGTCGCAAAACAATTGGTACACATTTTAATGAACACCAAAAGACACGAGTAACTTCTTGTTGCTACTCTGATGTCTTCACTACCAACAAACACATATTCCTCTTTCTCTCTTATTGAAGTGTACTCGGAGTGATCACGTCACGTATGTTGCGAGAACAAAACTTCATAGAGTACTCCATGTACCACGTGCAATTTCAGAAATACAAGAAAACATAATACTCTCCATAATATATGTTTTCGGATTGATATAAAGAACGGCAAACGTTAAGGTAAGTGTGTGACATACATAAATATATGAAATATGTGACATACATACATATCTATGATTAATAATAATGGAAAGTTTTGCTTCGAACATAGCTGAGAAATACTTGTGGTACCACGTGAAGTGAAGAGAATCCATGTTGTACTTTTGCTCAAGTACTTACATTTTTATTGTTCCTTTTTTTCGGAACACATATTGTTTCGGATAAGTACTTGGTGGTATTTGACAAGCAAGTGTTCTCTTCACTTCAGTACTTGCGCTCTGAGAGAAAGATAGTGTATGTACTATATTCGACAGCGAATTGCATACATGTAGTGAAAAGTTATTCGATGCAGACCTCTAATATATACTATACGAAACTTGGTTGCATCTCACTTTTAAAGTCGTGTATCGATATCACAATCGGCCCCAAGAATTATTAAGATTTTGATAAGTTTTAATTCATCATTCCTCACAATACTGCCACACAGGGATGGAAAATGCAGTACTATAGTACTTTTTTCATGTCTTTAAAATACGAATGCAAATTTTGCTTAGCATAGAAAACGCATTTCTCTAATATAAAGTTTTTTTTTCCTTGTCCAAAAGTCGATAAACATTTCACTGAAGTCGTTTTGGCTTTATAATTAAGTGATTTGACTTAAAAATGGGTGTCATAAAATGAAAGAAAAAATGTTTGGGATAAGGTCAACTTGGTTGTAATAATTCAGAAAAATTCTTTAAATTTAATGAAATTGTCTTTAAATTTGTTGTCTTTTTGCATCTTGACTACAAAGCAAAAAATCGTTCAAATATATGACATGTTTTTCAAAACTTTATTTTAAAGAAGTTTTTTACTTCAAACATATCATAATTTTACTGGAAGTCGAGTCCTAATTTGGAAAATAAAGTTGTCGTTAAATCGTTTTTAAAGGACTTTGATAGCATATGAAGAAAAAAGCTGAGAAAGCGAAAAATTAAAATTTGCTTCCTAGAAGCAAGTTCACAAAACCCAAATTTAAATGAGAATTATGTCTTAAAAGTATCCTTATTTGTATTCTCCGCTTCTTTGCCTCGGAATCAATACCACATTTTTTAAAGTAAAGACAAAATCTTTGGAACGGGCATGCTGTTTTTTCAGTGTAGACATTTTTGAGCCGATATCAGATTTATGGTACAATAGTTTTGACAAAATATTTTAACATTTTGAGAAAGTGTTTAACAAACTTATTTGCTAATAGTTTTTTACAAATTTGGCCAAAACAGACATGTTCATGCGGTTTTGTAAAAGCCATAGTCAAACACACGATTTTATTGAATTTTAAGAATTTTTTACTCGAAAAAAGCATGTGTTTCTATATTACGCTTTCACACGAACAATTTCTAGACAAGAAGTTATTGAACGCGTACTAAAATAGTGCAAACTATTACAGTCATGGTCGAAACTAGAGACAACAAGTATATATGGCCGTAAGTTCGGCCAGGCCGAATCTTATGTACCGTCCACCATGGAGAGCGTAGAAACTTCTACGAAAGACTGTCATCCACAATCGAATTACTTGGGTTGTGGTATCTTAAATCGTTTTCTAAATTGTGAGTTAGTCCATACGTGGTATATATTAGGTATGTGTGGGTAAGTCTACAAATAATTAAGAATCGATATGGCCTTTTGCACGATATGTAGGGAGCCAGAATTGAAATATGGGGGTCGCTTATATGGGGGCTATATAAAATTATGAACTTGATATGGACCAATTTTTGTGTGGTTGTGGATCGATTTATCTGAGGTATATATAACGATTTATCTGAGCTATATATAACTATAGACTGATATGGAGCTAGTTAGTCATGGTCGTTAACGGCGATATACTAGCACAATGTATCAAATTTCAACTGACTGGGATGAAAATTGCTCCTCCAAGAGGCTCCAAAACCAAATCTCGGGATCGCTTTATACGGGGGATATATATGATTATGGACTGATATGGACCACTTTTTTTTAAATATCATGTACAACCTCCACGAACCAAATTTCAACCAGATCGGATGAATTTTGCTTCTCCAAAAGGCACCGGAGGTCAACTCTAGGGCTCGGTTTCTATGGGGGTTATATATAATTATAGACTGATACGAACCAATTTCTGCATGGTTATTGGATACCATATACTAACATCACGTACCAAATTTCAACCGAATCGGATGAATTTTGCTCTTCCAAGGGGCTCCGGAGGTCAAATCTGGGGATCGGTATATAGGGGCTATATATAACTATGGACCGATTTCGACCAATTTTTGCATGGGTGTTTGAGGCCATATATTAACACCACGTACCAAATATCAACTGAATCAGATGAATTTTGGTCTTCCAAGAGGCTCCGGAGATCAAATCTGGTGATCGGCTTATATGGGGGCTATATATAATTATGCACCGATGTGGATCAATTTTTGCATGGTCATTAGACACCATATACTAACACCATGTACCAAATTTCAGCCGGATCGGATGAAATTTTCTTCTCTTAGAGGCTCCGCAAGCCAAATCTGGGGATCGGTTTATATGGGGGCTATATATAATTATGGACCGATGTGGACCAATTTTTGCATGGTTGTGAGAGAGCATATACTAAAACCATGTACCGAATTTCAGCCGGATCGGATGAAATTTGCTTCTCTTAGAGGGTCTGCAAGCAAATTTGGGGATCGGTTTAAATGGGGGCAATATATAATTATTGCCCCCATCTGCAAGCAAATTTGGGGATCGGTTTATATGGGGGCAATATATAATTATGGACCGATGTGGACCAATTTTTGCATGGTCATTAGAGACCATATACAAACACCATGTACCGAATTTCAGCCGGATCGGATGAAATTTGCTTCTCTTAGAGGGTCTGCAAGCCAAATTTGGGGGTCCCTTTATATGGGGGCTATACGTAAAAGTAGACCGATATGGCCCTTTTTCAATACCATCTGACCTACATCGATAACAACTACTTGTGCCAAGTTCCAAGTCGATAGCTTGTTTCGTTCGGAAGTTAGCGTGATTTCAACAGACGGACGAACGGACATGCTTAGATCGACTCAGAATTTCACCACGACCCAGAATATATATACTTTATGGGGTCTTAGAGCAATATTTCGATGTGTTACAAACGGAATGACAAAGTTAATATACCCCCATCCTATGATGGAGGGTATAAAAATAATCGACCAACATTTGGAGAAAATCTTTCCAAAAAAATATTATTTTGCAAAAATTTATTTCTTCAGAAAGTTTTGTCAAAATTTTATTTCTATAGAAAATTTTTTCTTTTGGAAAATGTTGTCAAAATTTTATTTTTATAGAAAATTTTATCAAAATTTTGTATCTATAGAAAATTTTGTCAAAATTGTATTTCTGTCCAAATTTTATTTTTATGGAAAATGTTGTCAAAATTTTATATCTATAGAAAATTATAATAATAGTCTTTTACAAATTTGGCTAAACAGAATTTTCTATAGAAAATTTATTTCTATAGAAAAATTTGTCAACATTTTATTTCGGTAGAAAATTTTGTCAAAATTTTATTTCTATAGAAAATGTTGTCAAAATCTTATTTTTATAGAAAATTTTGTCAAAATTTTTTTTATCTACAGAAAATTTATGAAGTACCATGAAGTACAATTGTGGCAACCTTGATATAAAACTAAAAAAAAATATTTAAAATTGAGGAGTTAACAAACAAAATTTAATTTTCTTTAAAATTCATTCTAAAGAAGCTCATGACAATAATCTTCCAATGAATTTTTTGTTGAAATTTAGTAAAAAGTACTATTTCGCACAAAAAAATAAATTTATTGTACTTTCTTAAAAATTGTTTTTTCCATCCCTGCTGCTACATGACGCATTTTCCCTGGAACTTTTTCAAATTCATGTATGACCCCATACGAAAATAGTATAAGATGCAGTATATCAGAATCGGCCCGAAGAATTATTAAGATAGTTCTCAATCATCATTTCTCACAATACTGTCACATAGTGAAGCATTTTCCCTTGGGACTTTTCCAAGTTCACGTATTACCCCATACGAAAGTAGTATAACATGCATATCCAGATATCCATAAAGACATTGATTAAATGTGGATTTTTTATTATAAAATTATGCAGACGAAATTGTTGAGCATACGTTAAATGCTCGAATTACACGCAATGTCAGCCAGATTCAAACTGAGCTAAACCATACTCATACACCCATACATACACACTTTTACCAAAAGCTGGAAGCTATATAGCTTTATTAATAACCCCAACCAAAAAATTTGTAAGACAAGAAGAGAAAGGGAGAGAGAGAGAGAGCGATTGAGACATCTTTTATAGTCCTACATACATACATGTATGCTCATGGGTGAGTGCACAAGCATTTATACAAAACGTCCCTGCTTGTACGTATGTATGAGTTTGACTCACTCATTGCAAAGATGGCACCTTATGGTGTTACTGAGGATTTTCTCAAGTCTTTTCATATTCCTGCGGAAATCATTTATTTCAATTTAATGCCATTATACGGCTACAACGTCAACAACGATATCATCGTTCACCTGCATGTTCCAAGTATGTTAAATACGTGCCACTGAATATAAAATAAACTCTCTCACACACACACACATACCCATGCACTCCCACACGAAAAGATTCATTGCTGATCTTTGAGAAAGACCTACTATATGAATAACACCTTCCGAGGCATTAAGTGTATGTGTGTGGGGTGTGATTTCTCTTCTTTTTATTGACTTTATTTAAGAATGCTTCTGGTTAATTTTACCTCAAATCAAACGAACAAATGAATTTATTACCTGCGAAATTTTATTTACATATATAATTTTTTATCTATTATTTCATTTACGACCATTTTGATAGACGTTAATGGGCGTGGGTGTGGTGGGAGAAGCAGTAGGCTTGTGAAAAATATCTTAGCCTTAAGATATTATAGCACAGCAAGAAACAGGGAAGGAAATTGAAATTCTTAAAATACATACAATGAAATAAAATAATTATTCACACAACTACAATGAAAATTTATTTTCAATTATACCACCATTTATTTGCATTCATTCGAATTATGCCTTAAGCTTAATGTGCGAGTGTGAGAGGATGGATGATAATATGTGAATTGAGTTGTTAATGCATATTAAAGAATATTTTCTTGCACATTTTAATTTTAAATCAATGCTAAAGGCCTTCAGGCTTCAAGCGAAACATAGATAAGCATAAATTCCTAAGAAAACCAATAAACGATGGCAGAAAGTAAGCAAGAACCGACTATTCAGTACACTTCATCAAATATGCAAAATATTTGTAGGCCTGCACCCACCCACTCGTGGCAAAAATAGTCTAACAAAATTTGAATCAAATTTTACCAAAAATGTAGCAAATTAAATTAAATATTATTTTGAAAATTTTGATTCAATTTTTTTGGTAAGAAATGTTTATTTATTATTTCAGCATTTGTAATTATATATATTCTGATCCTCCCATTATCAAAAAAAAGGAAAGTGACTACTTCTACAATGGACTTTGATAGTATGATCCTATTTTGTCAAAACTTCATTTCTATAGAAAAAGTTGACAAAATTTTATTTCTATAGAAAATTTTGTCAAAAATATTTTCTATAGAAAATTCTGTCAAAATTGTATGTCTGTAATAAATCGTATTAACATTTTATTACGATTGTTTTTTTTTTGTCAACATTTTATTTCTATAGAAAATGTTGCCAAAATTTTATTTCTGTAGAAAATTTTATTTCAATAAAAAATTTTATTTCGATAGAAAATTTTGTCAACATATTATTTATATAGAAAATTTTGTCAAAATTTTATTTCTATAGAAAATTTTGTTAAAATTTTAGTTTTATAGAATTTTTTTAGATGGTTCTTCTATAGAAAATTTTTTCATTTTTTTTCTATATAAAATTTTGTCAAAATTTTTTTCTATAGAAAATTTGGCCAAAAATGTATTTCTATAAAAAATTTGGGCAAAATTTTTTTTCTATAAAAAATGTCTGAAAATTTTATTTCTATAGAAAATTGTTTTTAAATTTTAGTTTTATAGAATTTTTTTCAATTTTTTTTTTCTATAGAAAACTTTTTAAAAAAAAAATTTTTTTTATGGAGAATTTGGCTAAAATGTATTTCTATAGAAAATTTGGCCAAAATTTTATTTCTATTTAAAAATGTTATCCAAATTTTTTTTCTATACAAAATGCTCTCAAAATTTTATTTCTATAAAAAATGTTGACCAAATTTATTTCTATAGACAATTTGGTTAAAATTTTATTTTGATAGAGAATTTTGTCAACAATTTATTTTTTAGAAAATTTTTTCAAAATTTTATTTCTATAGAAAATTTTGCTGAAAATTTTATTTGTATAGAAAATTTTCTGAAAATGTTATTTCTATAGAAAATTTTCTGAAAATTTTATTTCTATAGAAAATTTTCTGTCAATTTTATTCCAGTAGAAAACTTTCTAAAAATTTTATTTCTGTAGCAAATTTTCTTAAAATTTTATTTGTATAGAAAATTTTCTTAAAATTTTATTTGTATAGAAAATTTTCTGAAAATTTTATTTGTATAAAAAATTTTGTAAAAATTTTATTTGTATAGAAAATTTGGTAAATATTTTATTTATTTATTTCATACCCAGCAAAAACTCTCATTACCCGGTAATCTTGAAGGTAAGCCTATTTAAAAAGTAATAACCACTTATTAATTGGCATCGTTCCGGATTACATATACATACGCATGTCCTAGGAGGAAAGTACTTCTCCTCAGGCATACTTTCGGCCATGGAAGTAAGTAGTGCTTTTAAAGCATATAATCACCTAATATGTAATCACTTATTCGTAGGTACACCGAAGCTTGTAAAATAGACACTTATTGTCTCGGGCAACCAAATCTCGAAAATATTGATTTCTATCGCCGATTACAATGGATCAAAATATGGCGAGTAATGCTGTAATAGGAGAACTAAACCCAGAAAAAAGTGCCTTCGAAACTAAAGGAAAAAATATTTATCAATTTAGATTAGCCATTTTATTTGCATTAAGTTAAATTACACTAGTTTACATTGAAAATGTACACTTGATTAAAGTAGATTTTTCTTATGTATTTTAATCTGCTAAATTCGAAAAAAATTAAAAAAAAATTGTTTATGGAACGGCATTTTTCGGTCATTTTTCTTCTAGTTGGTCTTGCCAAAAAAGTAATGAAATTGTTCTTTTTGGATCCGGAAGTGGTGCAAAATTGACGCAGAAGCGATGAATTTAACATGGACTTGTCATAGGAGGGAAGTCCTCCATTTCAACAGCCGTTGCAATGAATTTGCATCACTTCTTTAGGTGTGATCAATGTTTTGGATGTAAATTAAAAAATTCTGTGATATGTTGTAAAATAAATACTTTTTATAAATTTTTATAATTTTTAATGGATTCTAAATGCTTGTCGGAAACGTTTGACTTCAAATATTTTCAAAAATGCACAATTTTTTCAGATTGGATTTAGCATTTTTTTCGACAAAATTTAAATGATTTGTACCATTTTATGAATTCTTACTATGTTTTTAACCTATTTGAAACAAAAAAGGTTCAAATTACCCATTAAAAGTATGAGAAAAACCAATTTATAAAAAATTGAATTAAAAGAACTTCCTGGGTAGTTAAAATAAGGAACATCATTGGGAGTGAATCTTCTGGAAGTGCTTTTAAAGTTGTGCCTTTGAAAGAATTTCCAAATTTTTTTGCTGGGTGGTTGATAGTTTTGCTGCAAGTGGAGGATGCTGATGATGAATGTGGTAATTACGAAACAGCTGCCCATCCAACCGTCTTGCAGTCGATAGGGCTTTGCCCAAATAAATTTAACAAACATACTTTTCCTCTGTGGGTTAAGCTACACTTTTAGTTTACTCAATGCGTGGTTTTAAACTGAAATCAAAAACTACAATAATGATTGAAGAATAAACCAACAATAACAAACAAAACAAATGAAAATTTTATTTCTATAGAACATTTTCTGAAAATTTTATTTCTATAGAAAATTGTGTCAAAATTTTATTTCTGTAGAAATTTTTCTGAAAAAATTGTTGCTATAGAAAATTTTCTGAAAAAATTGTTTCTATAGAAAATTTCCTGAAAAAATTGTTTCTATAGGAAATTTTATCAAAATTTTATTTTTATAGAAAATTTTATCAAAATTTTATTTTTATAGAAAATTTTGTCAAAATTTTATTTATATAGAAAATTTTCTGGAAATTGTATTTCTATAGAAAATTTTCTGAAAATTTTATTTCTATAGAAAACTTTCGGAAAAAAATATTTATATAGAAAATTTTATCAAAATTTTATTTTTATAGAAAATTTTATTTTTATGGAAAATTTTGTCAAAATTTTATTTCTTTAGAAAATTTTATGAAAATTTTATCTTATAGAATTCTACAAACAGTGGCAACCGTGTACAGAAATCGGGTCTAGCACTGTGTAGTTTATTATTATATTTCCACTAAATAAAGAGATCCTTATCATCATAAAGAAATAAATGTCCCCTAGTTCCCTCTAGGATATTCGTATGAAATATATAAAGCTATAATGCCTTTATCTACCAATGTGATGGTAAAGTAATTTCTTAACTAAGGAGATTAGTATGAACATACATTTTCAATAAAACTCAATATACCATAAACCTCTTTCAAATCACTTTAGGTATAATCACAAAAATGCACACGCACACATATTTACCCGCCTACAGCAAAAATCATAAAATCATAGCCCAAGGGAATTTCCAATGATTTTGTATATTCATCCAAATCTGAAATAGCTAAAAAATGCAAATAAGTAACGAATAAAAATATTCTTCTTTACATGGGATGCTTAGCCAGTTATTAGCAAAATAAGATAACATGCTAATTTTTATTTAACCGCCAGTCAAACACGTTCAAAATATCCCGGCCTCTATATCTCCCACGCCATGACAAAGATAAACGAATAAAATAAAGAAAATTGGGTAATTTTCATTAAAACACCAAGATAAAGCAGATCAAATTGTTGCGAATATGGAGACGATGGTAAGGATAAATTGCTTTTACAGCAATTTGAATATCAAATTTTGCATCAATAGAATTCATATGCCAGTAAAAATTTTCCATTCTGCATATCTGCCTGGGGCAAAGTCATAATTATGTTACCATTACGAACGTATAGTCCTCCAACCTCCAGCGTTCCAGAAAGAGTAACTAAATCTAGTCCTGGCCAAAATCCATAACTTGAATTTCATTTAGAGAGGCTTTAGAATTTCCATTTCACAGTCATAGTCATGGTAATCGTCCGTCCATATAAAACGACTTCAATTTCATTTGCATGAATCTTTCGATTTCATTTCATTTTAGAATATTTTTTATCAATAAATTGCATACAATTTTCTATAATTCTTTTGTTCAACGTTTTTGTTTTTGTTTCCTCTATTTGAATTTATTTTTTTTATATTTTTTTGCACATTCTTTGTCGATGTGCTAACCCACGTTTTGGCACATTGAACATTTCAATTGAATATATGGTGAATGAAGTTCCCAACAAACGGAAGGAATTAGCTTTCTTTCTGGATTAAATAAAATGTTGCAGAATTAAATAATAGAGGATTTAAGTGAGAGACTCTATAGCTCTAATGTGAAATGTTTGTAGGTTTGTTTAATATAAGGCCTTTTAAGGCGATACAATAACTGCGATTTTGATTCTTTACTTTATGCATAAAATCGATATTTCTGTGGAAGCTCGATTTTGATCGACAAAACTTGATTTTTGTCGAATTTCTTGACATATCGATTTTCGTTGATTTTTTAATGAAAACCCGATTTTATACGATTTTTCTATGCCAACTCGAGTTTTATCGAATTTTCTATGAAAACTCGATTATCATAAAATTTTGTATAAAAACTCGATTATCATCGAATTTTGTATGATTATCTTGGATTTTTGTACGAAAACTCGTTTATCATCGAATTTTCTATAAAAACTCAGTTTTCCTGGAATTTTATATGAAAACCCGAGTTTCTTCCAAATTTCTATGAAAACTCGATTATGATCAAGTTTCGTATGAAACCCCGATTATCATCGAATTTTGTACGAAAACTCGATAATTATCGAATTTTCTATAAAAACTCGATTTCCATAGAATTTTATATGAAAACCCGAGTTTGTTCCAATTTTCTATGAAAACTCGATTATCATCGAATTTTGTATGAAAACCCGAGTTTCTTCCAATTTTCTATGAAAACTCGATTATCGTCGAATTTTGTATGGAAACTCGATTATCATCGAATTTTGTATGAAAACTCGATTATCATCGAATTTTGTATGAAAACTAGTTTATCATCGAATTTTATACGAAAACTCAATTATCATCGAATTTTCTATAAAAACTCGATTTTCCTGCAATTTTATATGAAAACCCGAGTTTCTTCCAAATTTCTATGAAAACTCGATTATTATCAAATTTCGTATGAAAACTCGATTATCTTCGACTTTTGAACGAGAACTCGATAATTATCGAATTTTCTATAAAACCTCCATTTTCATGGAATTTTATATGAAACCCCGAGTTTCTTCCAATTTTCTATGAAAATTCGATTATCATCGAATTTGGTATGAAAACCCGTGATTCTTTTAATTTTCTATGAAAACTCGATTATCATCGAATTTTGTATGAAAACTCGGTTATCATCGAATTTTGTACGAAAAGTCGATAATCATCGAATTTTCTATAAAAACTCGATTTTCATGGAATTTTATATGAAAACCCGAGTTTCTTCCAATTTTCTATGAAAACTCGATTATCATCGAATTTTGTATGAAAACCCGAGTTTCTTCCAATTTTCTATGAAAACTCGATTATCATCGAATTTTGTATGAAAACTCGATTATCATCAAATTTTGTACGAAAATTCGATTATCATCGAATTGTGTACGAAAACTCTATTATCATCGAATGTTCTATAAAAATTCGATTTTCCTAGAATTTTATATGAAAACCCGAGTTTCTTCCAATTTTCTATAAAAACTCGATTATCATCGAATTTTGTATGAAACCTCGATTATCATCGAATTTTGTATGAAAACTCGATTATCATCGAATTTTGTATGAAAACTAGTTTATCATCGAATTTTATACGAAAACTCCATTATCATCGAATTTTCTATAAAAACTCGATTTTCCTGCAATTTTATATGAAAACCCGAGTTTCTTCCAAATTTCTATAAAAACTCGATTATTATCAAATTTCGTATGAAAACTCGATTATCTTCGAATTTTGAACGAAAACTCGATAATTATCGAATTTTCTATATAACCTCAATTTTCATGGAATTTTATATGAAACCCCGAGTTTCTTCCAATTTTCTATGAAAATTCGATTATCATCGAATTTTGTATGAAAACCCGAGATTCTTTTAATTTTCTATGAAAACTCGATTATCATCGAATTTTGTATGAAAACTCGGTTATCATCGAATTTTGTACGAAAAGTCGATAATCATCGAATTTTCTATAAAAACTCGATTTTCATGGAATTTTATATGAAAACCCGAGTTTCTTCCAAATTTCTATGAAAACTCGATTATTATCAAATTTCGTATGAAAACTCGATTATCATCGAATTTTCTATAAAAACTCGATTTTCCTGCAATTTTATATGAAAACCCGAGTTTCTTCCAAATTTCTATGAAAACTCGATTATTATCAAATTTCGTATGAAAACTCGATTACCATCGAATTTTCAACGTAAACTCGATAATTATCGAATTTTCTATAAAAACTCGATTTTCATGGAATTTTATATGAAAATTCGATTTTGATCAAATTTTCTATGAAAACCCGAGTTTCTGCCAATTTTCTATGAAAACTCTATTATCATCGAATTTTGTATGAAAACTCGATTATTGTCGAATTTTCTGTGAAAACTCGATTATCATCGAATTTTCTTTGAAAACACGTCTTCATGGAATTGTCTTTGAAAACTCATAGAACTTCCATAAGACCTCAATTTTTTTCAAATTGTTATGAAAACTTCATTTTCAGGAAAATTTCTATAAAAACTCGAATTTTTCGAATTTTAATGAGATCTCGATTTTTTTATGAAAACTCAATATTCATGGAAATTTCTAAGAAAACTCGATTTTCGTCTAATGTTCTATGAAAACCCGATTTTCATGGAACTTTCTATGAAAACTAGATTTTCTTCGAATTTCCTATGAAAACTGGATTTTCGTCTAATTTTCTATTAAAATCCGATTTTCTTCGAATTATCTATGAAAACTCGATTTTCGTTGAATTTTCTTTGAAACGATCTGGGTTTCTACAATTATCGTATGAAAACTTGATATATGTCGAATTTTCATGAGATCTTGATTTTTCTTCGAAAATTCTATTAAAAACACGATTTTCATGGAATTTTCTATGAAAACTCGATCTTTGTCTAATATTCTATGGAAACTTGATCTTCGTCTAATTTTCTATGAAAACTCGATTTTCTTCGAAATTTCCATGAAAACTCGATTTGTGAATACTCGATTTTCGTCGAATTTTCTATGAAACCACTTTCATGAGAGAAACCAATTTCATAAGATATTCAAATTTGCTATGAAAACTAAATTTTATGGACTTTTTTATGGAAACTCGATTTTTTATTTTTGTCGAATTTTCTACGAAAGATCGATTATCATCTAATTTTCTATGAAAACTCGTTTATCGTCGAATTTTTGTATGAAAGCTCAATTTTCATGGAATTTTCAATGAGAACTCGATTTTCGTCTAATTTTCAATGACAACTCAATTTTCTTCCAATTGACTATGAGATATCGATTTTTATCGATTTTTTATGAAACCTCGATTTTTTGTCGAATTTTCATGTGATCTCGATTTTCGCCAAATATTCTATAAAAACCCGATTTTCTTCGAATTTTGAATGAAAACTCGATTTTTTTCGAATTTTCTATGAAAACCCGATTAGTATCGAATTTTCTATGAAAAACCGATTTTAACCGATTTTTCTATGAAAACCCGATGTTTATCGATTTTTCTATGAAAGCGATTTTCTTCGAAATTTCCATGAAAACTCGATTTGTGAATACTCGATTTTCGTCGAATTTTCTTTGAAACCACTTTCATGAGAGAAACCAATTTCATAAGATATTCAAATTTGCTATGAAAACTAAATTTTATGGACTTTTTTATGGAAACTCGATTTTTTATTTTTGTCGAATTTTCTACGAAAGATCGATTATCATCTAATTTTCTATGAAAACTCGTTTATCGTCGAATTTTTGTATGAAAGCTCAATTTTCATGGAATTTTCAATGAGAACTCGATTTTCGTCTAATTTTCAATGACAACTCAATTTTCTTCCAATTGACTATGAGATATCGATTTTTTATGAAACCTCGATTTTTTGTCGAATTTTCATGTGATCTCGATTTTCGCCAAATATTCTATAAAAACCCGATTTTCTTCGAATTTTGAATGAAAACTCGATTTTTTTCGAATTTTCTATGAAAACCCGATTAGTATCGAATTTTCTATGAAAAACCGATTTTAACCGATTTTTCTATGAAAACCCGATGTTTATCGATTTTTCTATGAAAGCTCGATTTGCATAAAATTTTCGATGAAAACTAAATTTGTACGGATTTTTCTATGAAAACTCGAATTTTTTGTGAAAAATCCGATGAAAAAATATTTTCTATGAAAAAAAAACAAGTTTCGTCTAAATTTAGGTATTGTGAGAGACCGTTATTTTAGACTCACTTTGACTATAGTCGTGCTCGAACTGCGTTTCTATGAAAACTCGTTTGTTATCGAATTTTCTATGAGATCTCGATTTTTATCGAATTTTCAATGAAAACTCCATTTTCGTCGAATGTTCTATGAAACCCCGATTTTCTTCGAATTTTTATGATAACTCGATTTTTGTCGAATTTTCATGAGATCTCGATTTTCACGAAGTATTCTATAATAACCTGATTTTCTTCGAATTTTCAATGAAAACTCTTTTTTTTCAAATTTTCTATGAAAAATCGTTGTTTATCGATTTTTCTATGAAAGCTCGATTTGCATAAAATTTTCGATGAAAACTAAATTTTTATGGATTTTTCTGTGAAAACTCGATTTGTTTCGAATTTTCTATGAAAACTCGATTTGCATCATGAAAATGATGAAAACTCGATTTTCACCGAATGTTATATGAAAACTCGATTTTATTGAATTTTCTATGAAAACTCGATTTTGGTCGATTATTTACGAAAAATCGATATTTCTATGAAAACTGGATTTAATAAATTTTCTATGAAAACTCGATTTTTATCATTGTTTTTTTATAAAAAATCGAATTCATCGATTTTTCTATGAAAGCTTGATTTTCCTAAAACTTTGCTATGAAAACTATATTGTGATCGAATTTTGTATGAAAACTCTGAATTTTCTGTAAAAGCTAGAATGAAAATTAAAATTTAATCGAAATTTTCTTTAAAATATCGATTGCAATTCAATATACGATCAATTTTTTTAAGATCTCCATTCTCACCGAATTTTCCTTTAAATCTCCATCTTCATCGAATTTTTCGCTATCTTTCCTAAGGCCTTACCTACTTCGAGTCAATTGATATGTTCAAGTGTATGAGTGTGGAGATCTATATTCAGCTTATTAAACACTTGAGTGCATTTCAATGCTTAAAACTTTATTAGATTTCCGCTTTGGCTTTTGTGGGTATTGCAATTTCCGTTTCCGTTGAGCTCGCCATCATCACCAGCATTCCTGTATCAATGAATGAAGTTAAAAGAATAATGTTGATTTTTTATTATGGCATTTCGTTTGTTTTTTTTTATTTTTGTGCTGGAAATCTCCTCATACCCATCTAGCCACCTTCTCATTTCTATTCTGAATACGTTTAAGCGGTTGATGCAGTTTTTCTCGAATTGCGTTTCTTTTTTTTTGTATTTTCTCTCAATTTTGTCTTTGTTAAAATGCAATTTATTCTGCTCGGTTGTGGAAACTGCTGCCGGAAAAACGATAAAATGTCACAAAGTCAATAATGATGAATTGATGAATGTATAATGAAATTTATTTTTGGCTGAATGGTAAACACCATTGGCATTTTCTCAATGCATTTTAGTGGAGAGAAGAATATCAACGTGGTGTACAGACGATGATGATGATGATGTTGATTGGCAATATGCGATGACATTGAGAGAAAGCTAAGCGCAGTTTTATGTCAGGCATCATAAACGAAAACTCGAATTTCTTCTTTAATGTGGATTGAGTTTTGGGAAATGTTAAGAAACAAAATGAAATTAAGCAGATAACATGAAACAAAGTTGATGAATTGAATTTATAACAAGGCAAATAAAATTTAAATTGAAACTTGAAAATGTAGTAAAAACCAAATTCCACTTCGATTACAACTCTCGTTAATCCGAGGAAAAAATTCTAGCAAAATCAATGACCTACACGCAAAAAAATAATTCTTTCCTCCCAAACGAAATTTTAGACAAACAAAGTTCGTTTTTAATTTGCTTTTCTCTGTAAGGAAGTTTATTTGGAAGAAAAGTATATACTGTTTGTGATAAACGTTTACTCTTTTCCAGGATGTAAAAACAATTTCATAAAGACTAACTCAAAAAACAATCTTTTCTGGCTAATAGCATTTTCCCTCACATCTTTCTCACTTCCACGAGGTTTTTTAGTTCTTAGCGTCTTTTTCTGTAATACAAACAATGTAGAAGAAATTATACGATTTTATAAATTTTTAAAATTTTACCTTTCGCCTGGACGGAGAATCGAACCGCGGACCATACAATTTGTAAGCCAGCACACTATCCACTGAGCTACGTAGCTGTTATTGTCATCAATAGCTAACTATCCATATAAGTTATATTAATATATCATAGCCGATTAAACAAACTTTATTTAACAGAAACAAACATTTAGTTGGGCACCGTGGAGCAGTGGTTGCTACGCCCGCCTTGCATGCCAAGGGTCGTGGGTTCGAGCCCTGCTTCGACCGAACTCCAAAAAGTTTTTTTTTTGTTTTTTACATATACTCCAGATATGTTCGAATGTTCTTTAAAAATTTTTCTATAGAAATAAGAAATTGACAAAATTTCCTATACAAATAAAATTTTGACAAAATTTTTTATAGAAACAAATTTTGGCAAACTTTTCTATCGAAATGCAGTTTTGGCAAAATTTTCTATACAAGATAACATTTTGAAAAAATTTTCTATAGAAATAAAATGTAAAAAAATCTATAAAAATAACATTTTGAAGAAAAAAAATCTATAGAAATAAAATTAAAAAAAAAAAAATCTATGGAAGTAAAATTGAAAAAAATCTATAAAAAATAAAATTTTGACAACATTTTCTATAGAAATAAAATTTTAACACAATTTTCTATGGAAATAAAAATTGACAACATTTTCTATAGAAATAAAATTTTGACAAAATTTTTTTAAAAAAAAATTTGACAAAATTATATTAAGAAATAAAATTTTAGCAAAATTTTTTATAGATATAGAATTTTGACATGTCGACAAGATTTTCCATAAAAATAAAGTTTCTTGAGAACGTTGTATAGAAATAAAATTTTCTTGAGAAAATTTTCTATAGAAAAAAATGTTTTTGACAAAACAAAATTTTGGTAAACTTTTCTATAGAAATAAAATTTTGACAAAATATTCTACACAAAATAACATGTTGAAAAAAAATTTATAGAAATAAAATTTTAAAAATTTATTATAATTAAAATTTAACAAACTTTTCTATAGAAATAAAATTTTGACAAAATTTTGTATGGATATAAAATTTTGAAAAAATTGTCGATAGAAAAAAAATGTTGACCAAATATTCTATAGAAATAAAATTTTGACAAAATTTTCTGTTGAAATAAAGTTTTGACAAAATTTTCTATAGAAATAAAATTTTGAAAAAATTTTCTATAGAAACAAAATTTTGAAAAAATTTTCTATCGAAATAAAATTTTGACAAAATTTTCTATAGAAATAAAATTTAAAAAAAAAATTCAATAGGAATACAATTTTGAAAAAAAATTCTACATAAATAAAATATTCATAGTTCAACCCTTAATACCTTCCATCTACGTCTGCCTCCCTAACTAAGTTTATCGCATCTACAGCCTTCCGGGTTCCCTGGATATATAGTTCTGCCTCTGAGTTGTTCGAATCTACATTCCAAAATAGAAATAAAATTTTGACAAAATCGTCTATAGAAATAAAATTTTGACCAAATTGTCCACAAAAATAAAATTGTGACAAAATTTTACATAGAAATAAAATTTTGACAAAATTTCCCATGGAAATAAAATTTTGACAAAATTTTTTTTGTAACAAAATGTTGACAAAATTTTTTACAGAAATAAAATTTTGACTAAATTTTCTAAGGAATAAAATTCTGACAAAATTTTCTATATAAATAAAATTTTGACAACATTTTCTATAGAAATAAAATTTTGATAAAATTTTCTATAGAAATAAAATTTTGACAAAATTTTCTATAGATTTCAAATTTTCAATATAGAAAATAAAATGTTGACAAAATTTTCCTTAGAAAAAATTTGACAAAATTTTCTTTAGAAAAAATTTGACAAAATTTTTTAAAGAAATACAATTTTAGCGAAATTTTCTATAGATATACAATTTTGACATGTTGACAAGATTTTCTATAGAAATAAAGTTTTGACAAAATTTTCTATAGAAATAAAATTTGAAAACATTTTCTATAGAACTAAGAAATTTACAAAATTTTCTATACAAATAAAATTTTGACAAAATGTTCTATAGAAATAAAATTTGAAAAAATTTTCTATAGAAATACAATTTAAAAAAATATTGTTTTTGGTTTTTGATTGCAGCTTAAAACCATGCATTGACAAAACTACAGGTGTAGCTTAACCAACAGAGGAAAATAATGTTTGTAAAATTTATTTGGGCAAAGCCCTATAGACTGCAAGATGGTTGGATGGACGCACGTTTCGGAATTACCACATTCCTCATCAGCATCCTCTACTTGCAGCAAAACTATCAACCAATTATCAGAATATAAATAAAATTTTGACAAAATTTCCTATATAAATAAAATTTTGACAAAATTTTTTATAGAAATAAAATTTTGACAAAATTTCCATATATAAGTAAAATTTTGACAAAATTTTCTAAAGAAATAAAGTTTTGTCAAAATTTTCTATAGAAATAAAATTTGGACAAAATTTTCTACTGTGCAAGTAATTTTATTCCATAATCAAAAACTTTTCACCAACGAGTGAACTTTAATAGTTTTTTCCATGCTTAAAAATGCAAAACATTATTTTAGCTGGCTAAAAATCTCCTGACTACTTTTTGACTTCCTTTTTCTTGAAAATTGTTACCTTGAAATTTATGCCAAAACTTAAGAAGCATATAATTTTCCTATAAAAGGACATTTTATGATATTCCTTCAGAAAAAATGACTTTGGACTGATGTCCATAGTCATGGACCCCCCACGAGATATTCTTTAATATGGGAAAAGTCATGCTACTATGAAAATATTTTGGTGAAAGACATCATGGCGACAAGTTGTACTGAATTTCTTTTAAAAAATGTTTAACATATTCCTCAATATAGAAGACTACTAGAACAACTACAAAACCAAAAGCCCTTTTGTGCCCCAATCTACTTTAATATTCCGTCAACAGCCAACTATTCAAAGTGGTTGTAGCGAAGACGTAAAATTGTTAAGGTGATATTGTTTAGAGTTGCGGGTATTTTGAAATTCTTTTTGGTGTTTTTGTTTTTTTTTGTTTTTTTTCTTTTTTTGTGGTAAATTAAAACACAAAATGTACTGGTTTTTGCATAAAACAAAACCAAAAGCCATGAACGAGTGAGAAGTATTTGGTTTTTGCATAAAAAAGCAATTTATGAATTTTAAATGAGTCACTGCAGCATTAAAGGTGCATTTATTCATGCCTCGTTGGCACAGAATTTACCAAGATATGACCAGCATATTGGTGAACAGTGCTTTGGTTTAGACATTTTAGATTGGAAAATATTTTCCTACGGTCAAAGCATCTTTTACAATGGATTGCATAATAACAAGAAAAATTCCTGACACAAAAGACAAAAGTCCTTGTGTGGAATTTGTCTTACATTAAAATACTCGGACACTGACACAACAACCAAGGAAATGTTTAAAATTCGAACACAATTCCACCACTGGGACATACGATTATACAGTTCCACCACTGAGTTCTTCAGATCTATACTTTCACCTCTGAGTTCTTCCGATATACAGTTTCCCAGTAAGGTTTTCGGACCTTTAAGCTCTCCACCCTTTAAGCTCTTCTGGTCCACAGTTGTACCACTGAATTATTCCGATCTACTATTCCACCACCGAATTCTACGGTTATGCTGTGCCCGCTTTGAGCTCTACGGATCTACAGTTGTGTCACTGAGTTATTCGGATCTACAATTCCATCACTAAGTTCTTCGGTTCTAGAGATCCATCCCTTAGTTTTCCATCTACGTTCGCCCCCACCCGACCTCGCTGAGTTTTTCGCATCTACAGCCTTCCCTATGAGTTCCCTATGTGCTGCCTCTGAGTTGTTCGGATCTACAATTCCAGAATAGAGTTTTTTAAATATACATTTCCACCAATGATTATTGGTATGTAAAAGTACCGCCACGGATCTAAAATTCTACTGTAGAAGTCTTAGATCTAAAATTCCACCACTAACTCCTTCGGGTCTAAAGTTCCGGCACTTATTTTTTAGGTTCGACATGTTCACCTCTGAGTTCATAAAGTCTACAGTTCTACCACCGAATTCTTCGGTTCTTCCGTGTGAGTTCTCTAGTAGAACACCACTGAGTTGGTCTACAATTCCAAAACTGATCTACAATTCCAAAGCTGAGTTTTTTGAATCTACACTTCCACCGATGATTATTCGGATCTAAAAGTTGGACCTATAGTTGTACTATTGAGGTCTTCAGATCGAAAATTCCACCACTAACTCCTTCGGTTCTACAGTTCCGCCACTTACTTTTAAGTTTCAACATGTCCACTACTGAATACTTAAGATTTTCAGTGATCCTTCTGAGTTTTACGGATTTACGCTTCCCCAGTAAGGTTTTCGGATCTACAGTCCCCGCAACGAGTTCTCTGGATTTATAGTTCTACCACTGAGTTACGTTAATATACGGTGCACCCTTTAAGCTCTTCTGGTCCACAGTTCTACCACTGTATTATTCCGATCTACTATTCCACCACCGAATTCTACGGTTATGCTGTGTCCACTTTGAGCTCTACGGATCTACAGTTATGTCACTGAGTTATTCGGATCTACAATTCCATCACTAAGTTCTTCGGTTCTAGAGATCCATCCCTTAGTTTTCCATCTACGTTCGCCCCCCCCTCGATGAGTTTTTGCATCTACAGCCTTTCCTATGAGTTCCCTGTGTGCTGCCTCTGATTTGCTCGGATCTACAATTCCAGAATAGAGTTGTTTAAATCTACATTTCAACCAATGATTCTTGGGATTAAAAATTCAGCCCCTGAGTTCTTAGGATCAAGAGTTCTACCACTGAGGTCTTCAGATCTAAAATTCCACCACTAACTCCTTCGGGTCTACAGTTCCGTCACTTACTTTTTAGGTTCGACATTTTCACCTCTGAGTTTTTAAGGTCTACAGTTCTACCACCGAATTCTTCGGTTCTACTGTTCCACTACTTATTTCCTTCGATCTACGATTGCCTTCGCGATTGTTCTTCGCGTCTCCAGTCTTCCGTATGAGTCTTCCGTATGAGTTCTCTGGTAGAACACCACTGAGTTGGTCGGATCTACAATTCCAAAATTGAGTTTTTTGAATCTACACTTTCACCGATGATTATTCGGATCAGCGATCCCTCGAGTTATTCGGATATAATATTCTACAGTTTAACCTCTGAGATCTTCGTTTTACACTTCCACCAATGAATTACTCGGATCTAGAGTACCACGACGGAGATCTTCAGATCTACAGTTCTCCCAGTGAGTTCTTCAGATCTTCAGCGACCGAATTGATTTCTTCGGATCAACATCTCTACCACTCAATTCTTTTGATCTACGGTGACTGCACTAAGATCTCCAGATCTACGGTACCCCACATAATTTTTCGGATCTACGGCCCCACCAACTTCCTCAGATCTACGATTCCCAAAACCCGCTTGAACTGACCGGTGAGTTCTTCAGATCTCAAGTTCCAACACTTCGGACCTACAGTTCCAGCACTGAGTTCTTCGGATCTTTACTTCGACCAATGACTTATTCAGATCTACAATTCCGACACTGAGTTTTTGAGATCTTCGGTGCCCTGCAGTGAATTCTTCTGTTGTACAATTTTATCACTGAGCTCTTCAGACCTTCAGTGGGTACACACTGAATTCTTCTCAACTACTGTGTTCTCTACCACTCAATTATTTCCATCGACGGTGAATCCACTGAGATCTCCAAATCTACGGTACCCCACATAATTTTTCGGATCTACGGCCCCACCAACTTCCTCAGATCTACGATTCCTACAACCCGCATGAACTGACCGGTGAGTTCTTCAGATCTCAAGTTCCAGCACTTCGGACCTACAGTTCCAGCACTGAGTTCTTCGGATCTTTACCTCGACCAATGAATTATTCAGACCTACAATTCCGATACTGAGTTTTTGAGATCTTCGGTGCCCTGCAGTGAATTCTTCTGTTGTACTATTTTATCACTGAGCTCTTCAGACCTTCGTGTACACACTGAATTCTTGTCAACTACTGATTTCTTCAGATCACCGTAGCCCCCAATGACTTCATTAAATGATCGGTTCCCACCTATGGTCTTTGAATCTCTAGTTCCAATACTGAATTTTTCAGTTCTAGGGAGCCATCGTGGTACAATGGTTAGCGTGTTCGTCTTGCATACAAAGAGTTATGGGTGCAATCCCAGTTTCGACAAAACACCAGGATTATTCCCCTCAGTAATGCTGATGACATTTCTGATTTTTTCAAAGTTTCTCTATGGGGCTTCACCGCAATGTGATACATTGTTCGGACTTGGCCATTGTCATTGACCTAAACATGGAATCTGACAGCTAGAGAGAAGTTAACCACGTGTTTTATCGCAATGAACTGACTCGTTTTCGGATCTACAACTCAACCACTGAGTACCTCGGATTTACTTTTCGATCGATGAATTATTCGGATATACAATTCCACAGCGGAGTTCGTCAGAGCTTTCAACACAGTTCTGCCAATGATTTCTTCGCATTTACAGTTCTATATCTGAGTTCTTCGGATCTACACTTCCACATCCGAGTTCTCCCAATGTGTTCTTTGGATCTATAGTTCCGCCATTGTTGTTCTTAAAATCTAGAGTTATATCACTGAATTTTTCAGACTTAAGGTTTCTCCACTGAATTGTTTGTAAATAAAGTTCAACAACTGAGTACTTCGGATTGAATTTTCCACTAATGAATTATTCGGATCTGCAGTTTCTCCACGTAGTTACTCAGGTCTATAGTTCTCTCAATGATTTCTTCAGTTCCATCGCTCAGTTCGTAAGATCTACGATACCCCCACTGAGTTCTTCGGATGTACAGTTTCACCATGGAGTTGTTCAGATCTAAGGTCCTCCACTAAGTTTTTCGGATATACACATGCACTAAAGAATTATTCGGATTTACAGTTCCACCACGGATTTATTCAGATTTACAGTTCTCCCAATGAGTTCTTCGAATCTACCGTTGTAGACATTTCTGAGTATTTCAAAGCTTCTCTAAGTGGTTTCACTGCAATGTGGAAAGCCGTTCGGACTCGGCTATAAAAAGTAGGTCCCTTGTCATTGAGCTTAACATGGAATCGGATCTGAGTTGTTCAGATCCACGGTCACACACTGAGTTTCTCTCAGGCAGAAGATAAGGTATAAGGGTTTCTCAGGCAGAAGATAAGGTATAGCCCTGCTATGAGAATTCGTAGGGCTATCGGGGTCATAGCACTTTGCCACTTTGCAATTTGGTTCTATAGGCCAACGTCCACCTGATCAATTATAAACCTGTGGTGACAACCGAAAGTTGATTGTAACAAATATTACAATTTTACTTTTTGAAGTTTTTCCGAGTTTGGAAAGATTGCCCCACCACCTCTTGAGTTTTTAATGGATTGTCAGCAACAATATCAATTTTCCCTTTCAATTCCAATGTCAAGGATTAGTCGATGGTTGCTGTCAAATAAACGATTATTTATATGACTTGCCTACGATTAAACGATTTTGAGTGTGGCTAAAAATGCAATTTTGTCATCTGAATTTCAATTTACTCTCAACTGTATTAAATAAGTCGCTAAATTTCAACATCCGATTTCTTTTGAAATCGGTTCATATTTGAACCACTCATAGTCAAAACCATTCAATGCAAATATAGATCTGTTCATGAAGAGTAAAAAATCTTGATTCTATCACTGTGCATTTGAAGCAATGAAATCCTCAGTTTAGCAACTTCCACGAAAGCATAACAGCAATGAAGAATATCAGCAACATCATAAGAACAACACTACCATCACCATAACCACTAACATCATAAGCAACTCTAGGAAAATAACGTCAGTGTAAAATCATTCTAACAACTTTGGCTTATTTAGCATAGCATAAAAATGTAGTCCTTTCTGTCTCCCCAGCCTTCACAGCTTTGCTACAGCTACTACTCCTACTCTTGCTGGTCTTGGCTACATGTCTCGTTTCCTAGATAGTGAGAAACGGAGAGAGAGAGAGAGAGGGACTTCCATCATCACTATATTGTTAAAAGCAAAATTAAGTAAATTTTCTTGGTGGTCTTGGTCCCTGTTTTCTCTGCATTTTAATTTAGATCAAATACCAACAATGTACGTAAAGGAAAAGCAACAAACATGACAACAAGGACAATACCGCCATCAACAATGGTTATTCGGTTCTGTTTTGTTGTTTTTATGCGGAACCTCAAGCAGCATCAAAAGAGTTTTCACATAATATTACCACCGCAGTTTTTTACTCTAGTTGGTATTTTTACAAAATTTTTAATCAAAATTAATATGAAACACAATGCAAACGGTGACATTTACCATTTACAATTTACAATTTTCATTACTATCATGCGAATTTGTGCTATTATTTTAGAATACTATCGACGTCCACCTTTTGACAAGGCCAGTTCTTAACATAACAGGTTGGCTGATAAGTCCCCGGTCTAACAAAGAAAAACACATTTTTTTCAAATGAGTTCGGAAACTCATTATCAAGCCAAGTTTATGCTTCCACCGTATTTTTCCCCTTCAGAAAACAGTATTTTATCAAAACACGAAATTCCTTTTTTCCATTTTTTCACAATAACAAAAGTTGCTTCACAAAAGACGCTCTATCTCACAAACTAATTGACCTACAGACGTCAAATTTTGACACGAATCATTTGAAGGTTGGTACTATATAAAAATAATATGCATTTAATACTAGCGACGCCATCTACGTGTCAGACCGTGGACTTATCAGTCAACCTGTTATATTGCCTTTTAGGAGGCACTTTGTTCTTTGGTGTTAGTATTAGTATTAGTATTAGTATTAGTATTAGTATTAGTATTAGTATTAGTATTAGTATTAGTATTAGTATTAGTATTAGTATTAGTATTAGTATTAGTATTAGTATTAGTATTAGTATTAGTATTAGTATTAGTATTAGTATTAGTATTAGTATTAGTATTAGTATTAGTATTAGTATTAGTATTAGTATTAGTATTAGTATTAGTATTAGTATTAGTATTAGTATTAGTATTAGTATTAGTATTAGTATTAGTATTAGTATTAGTATTAGTATTAGTATTAGTATTAGTATTAGTATTAGTATTAGTATTAGTATTAGTATTAGTATTAGTATTAGTATTAGTATTAGTATTAGTATTAGTATTAGTATTAGTATTAGTATTAGTATTAGTATTAGTATTAGTATTAGTATTAGTATTAGTATTAGTATTAGTATTAGTATTAGTATTAGTATTAGTATTAGTATTAGTATTAGTATTAGTATTAGTATTAGTATTAGTATTAGTATTAGTATTAGTATTAGTATTAGTATTAGTATTAGTATTAGTATTAGTATTAGTATTAGTATTAGTATTAGTATTAGTATTAGTATTAGTATTAGTATTAGTATTAGTATTAGTATTAGTATTAGTATTAGTATTAGTATTAGTATTAGTATTAGTATTAGTATTAGTATTAGTATTAGTATTAGTATTAGTATTAGTATTAGTATTAGTATTAGTATTAGTATTAGTATTAGTATTAGTATTAGTATTAGTATTAGTATTAGTATTAGTATTAGTATTAGTATTAGTATTAGTATTAGTATTAGTATTAGTATTAGTATTAGTATTAGTATTAGTATTAGTATTAGTATTAGTATTAGTATTAGTATTAGTATTAGTATTAGTATTAGTATTAGTATTAGTATTAGTATTAGTATTAGTATATTAAAATTCAATTTTTCCAAATTTTGAAAATAAATGAAGCAATTTCAGGATCAGTTCAGCCAGTACGCTTCCGAAGATAAATTTAAAGATTCTACCTCTGAAGACTAGAACTTATTAAGGATTTATAAGAACCATTTTTGTTTGAGTTTTAGAGGAATCATAAACACGGAGTATACGCATCCAAAAAAAATGTTGAAATAAAGCCCCCATAAAATCCGGAAATTTTACAATACAAACCGATCCCAAGATTTGACCTCCGGAACCCCTTGGAAGAGCAAAATTCACCCGATCCGGTTGAAATTTGGTACGTGATGTTAGTATATGGTACCTAACAACCATGCGAAACTTGTTCCATAGCGGTCTTAATTATATGTGACTCCCATTTAAACCGATCCCCAGATTTGAAAATTTTATCAAAATGTTATTACTATACAAAATTTTTTCAAAATTTTATTTTTATAGAAAATTTGGTCAACATTTTACTACTATACAAAATTTTGTCAAAATTTTATTTCTATAGAAAATTTTGTCAAACTGAATTATATAAATACGTATTTAATCGGCCTTTTTTTGTTCAATATACCCCCGTATGGACTAACTTGCAATTTAGAAGACTGTGTTAAGAATTTTTAAGATACCTTGCCATCGGCAAGTGTTACCGCATCACAAATAATTTGATTGTGGATGACAATCTTTAGTAGAAGTTTCTATGCAATCCATGGTGGAGGGTACATAAGATTCGGCCAGACCAGGCCGAACCTGAATATTGGCAGAAATCGATTAATCGACTTTTAACAAAAAACTCGAAAATTTGAAATCGAATCGAGAATTGAAAGAGTAGTGTAATGTACATATTTTTATTCTAATGTCAAAAGTCAACATTTCAATTATCGCAAATATTGAAAGTCACTGTTTTCGGAAGACTTTCGATTTATTTATACATTGCTCGTTTTTTCTAAATAGAGTCACTCATAATTTGCCATGATCTTGACAAGATCTAGTCTGTCTCCCATTAAAATCGCTACCACTAAGTGATAAAAATAAAAATCCCCAGATTCATTTTCATTACGACTACGCGAGTATTTGCAATTTTCTCATTAGCAGCAATAAATTTTCCACATTCCCATTCAGATTCAATCGTAAATTACACAAAGAAAAAAAATCTGGCTAACGTAACTTAACAGATTTTATTTTCTTGTGATAAACATAAATTTTCACTATAAACCTCAACGGCGCATTACCACTACCGCAGACCAACCAACAAAGTGATGCCATATAAACAGACCATCATCAGATGGATGGATGGATGGTAAAGAACAAATATACGACAGGGCAAGGAAACCACCAAGCAAAACATCACTGCCAAAGAAACCACGTAAATGGTATGGTAACCAAACACAACAATACCAACAATAGTGGCAGCAGCAGCAACAACAGCAATAACAACAATCATTAATTTGTTATCTTAAATATTTTAATTACCCAACTGCCAACAGTGGTTATAAATACACTTAAACGAAGTCATTACCTTTTCTTTTTGCCACCCCTCCCCGCTTTTCTACCAAATTCTAGCTTTAGCACTGAAATCGGCTGAGTCTCTCTCAGCACACACTCTCTCTCCTTCTTTCATAATAACACAAGGGAAACGGAAATATAATGACATATAACTTGATGGTGTTGTTGTTAGTATAACTCTGTATGGGAAAGTATGTGTGTATATGGGTAATTGTCTCATTCACGTTTTTTTTTTACTACGGCACAGGCATTTAGAAATTATTTATGAAAAAGAAAAACAAAACATAATTGTGATGATAGTGCAAGGAAAACAATAAAAAAATCTTGAAAATAAAGATAATAATTCTATGAGCAATGTTTGTTGTATTCGTGATGGTGTCGCTTATTCGAGCCATTGTTCCTCTTGGTATTATTTTGAGGTTTTTTTGTATGCCCTAAATGGTGGCTGACTAAATCGTTGTTTTTTTTTTCGTTGTCACATTCATATTGCCACAGCTTTAAGGCAAAACGCCTTTTTGTGATAAAGAACCCCCTACCAAATAGGGCATTTAATTCTTTGGAACAATAGAGCGTGGGTTATGGTGACAACTACAACAAACACAACAGCAACGAATTACTTAAATAAATTGAGAGACACTTGGTTGTTCAGTTTGTTTATTTTTATTTTTTTTTTTTCTGTTTGCCTTTCAAATATTTCAGGGTATGAGTGTTGGCCTCTTAAATAAATTATGCGTGAATATTGTATACACTCAAGAAAAAATGTTTCACATAAAAATAAATAAGTAGACCATACACAGAAAAAAATTTCACAAATATTTTCCAATTAAAGTCTTAATTGAGTATTAAAAATATTCAATTAAACATTTAATTGGTACAACAATTTTTTAATTGAAACAAAAATCAATCACAAAAATTAATAGTATCAATTAATTTTTTAATTGACTTCCAATTAATTTTTTAATTGATACTATAATTTCTGTGATTGAAGACATTTCAATTAAAAAATTAATTGAATCAATTAATTTCGTGATTGAATCAGATATTTATACCCTGCGCCACACTGTGGAACAGGGTATTATAAGTCAGTGCATATGTTTGTAACACCCAGAAGGAGACGAGATAGACACATGGTGTCTTTGGCAATAATGATCAGGGTGGGTCCCTGAGTCGACATAACCATGTCCGTCTGTCCGTCCGTCCGTCCGTCCGTCCGTCCGTCCGTCTGTCTTTGAACACATTTTTGTGATCAAAGTCTAGGTCGCAATTTAAGTCCAATCGCCTTCAAATTTGGCACATGTTACTAATTTGGGTCAGAATAGAACCCTATTGGTTTTGGAAGAAATCGGTTCAGATTTAGATATAGCTCCCATATATATTTTTCGCCCGATATGGACTTATATGGACCCAGAAGCCAGAGTTTTGGCCCAATTTGGTTGAAATTTTGCACTAAGAGTACAATTAGTAATATAGTCAAGTGTGCAAAATTTGATTGAAATCGGTTCAGATTTAGATATAGCTCCCATATATATCTTTCGCCCGATATGGACTAATATGGTCCTAAAAGTCAGAGTTTTGGCCCAATTTGGTTGAAATTTTGCACAGCGAGTAGATTTAGCATTATAACTATGCGTGCCAAATTTGGTTGAAATCGATTCAGATTTAGATATAGCTCCCATATATATCCTTCGCCCGATATGCACTTATATGGACCCAGAAGCCTGAGTTTTATCCCGATTAGCTTGAAATTTTGCACAAGGAGTACAATTGGTAGTATAGTCATGTGTGCCAAATTTGATTGAAATCGGTTCAGATTTAGATATAGCTCCCATATATATCTTTCGCCCGATATGGACTAATATGGTCCTAAAAGTCAGAGTTTTGGCCCAATTTGGTTGAAATTTTGCACAGGGAGTAGATTTAGCATTATAGCTATGCGTGCCAAATTTGGTTGAAATCGATTCAGATTTAGATATAGCTCCCATATATATCCTTCGCCCGATATGAACTTATATGGACCCAGAAGCCAGAGTTTTATCCCGATTAGCTTGAAATTTTGCACAAGGAGTACAATTGGTAGTATAGTCATGTGTGCCAAATTTGATTGAAATCGGTTCAGATTTAGATATAGCTCCCATATATATCTTTCGCCCGATATGGACTAATATGGTCCTAAAAGTCAGAGTTTTGGCCCAATTTGGTTGAAATTTTGCACAGGGAGTAGATTTAGCATTATAGCTATGCGTGCCAAATTTGGTTGAAATCGATTCAGATTTAGATATAGCTCCCATATATATCTTCCGTCCGATTTGCACTCATATGACCAGGGGGGTCAAAGTTATACTCCCATTTACGTGAAATTTCGCATTGATAGCAGAATTATTATTCTAACTATACATGTCAAATTTAGTCAAAATCGGTTCAGATTATATAGCTCCCATATATACGTACACCAGAGTTGGGGAAATATGGTAGACTGTTACACATTTGAGACCCATTTTCAATGGAAGTTTCCTCCAATTAACTGGATAGCGTTAGCCGATATATATTTTAGTTCTACAGATTTAGTAGAAGTAAAAAAATTGTCTCCTTTATATAGCTTCCAGCAAATGTGAAGTAGTTGAGATGGTAACACAAATGTTGGCCTACATAGGGATGAAGGGTATAATATAGTCGGCCCCGCCCGACTTTAGACTTTACTTACTTGTTTTTTACTAACATAGTGTACCATCCCAGGGTATTAGCTGACTTAAATTTTAAGTCTATAGATTATTTATTTTGTTCAGATGGAGTCAGATTTAAATGTATGTATTTGGGACAAAAACTTTTATAGCACTCAACATATTTGACGGATGTGATATTGTATAGAAAATTTAGATCTACAAAGTGGTGCATGGTATAATATAGTCGGCCCCGCCCGACTTTAGACTTCCTTACTTGTTATACACACCACCATAGAATGGTGACGGGGGTATAATAAGTTTGTCATTCCGTTTGTAACACATCGAAATATCGATTTCCGACTATATAAAGCATATATATTCTTGATCAGGGAGAAATTCTAAGACGATATAACGATGTCCGTCTGTCTGTCTGTTGTAATCACGCTAAAGTCTTCAATAATGAAGCAATCGTGCTGAAATTTTGCACAAACTCGTCTTTTATCTGCAGGCAGGTCCAGGTTTTGATATAGTCCCCATATAAACCGACCTCCCGATTTGGGGTCTTGGGCTTATAGAAATCGTAGTTTTTATCCAATTTTCCTGAAATTTTAAATCTAGAGGTATTTTATGACCATAGAGAGGTGTGCCAAAAATGGCGAGTATCGGTTCATGTTTTGGTATAGCCCCCATATAGACCGATCTCCCGATTTTACTTCTTGGGCTTACAGAAACCCCAGTTTTTATCCAATTTACCTGAAATTGGATATCGAGAGATACTTTAGAACCGTAAAGAGGTGTGTCAAAAATGGTGAGCATCGGTCCATGTTTTGGTATGGTCCCCATATAAACCGACCTCCCGATTTGGGTTCTTGGGCTTATAGAAACCGTAGTTTTTATCCAATTTGCCTGAAATTGAAAATCTAGAGGTACTTGAGGATCATCAAAAGGTGTGCCGAAAATGGTCCGTATCGTTCCATGTTTTGATATAGCCCCCATATAGACCGATCTCCCGATTTTACATATTGGGTTTATAGAATCCGAATTTGCCTGAAATTGGAAATTTATAGGTATTTTAGGACCATAAAAAGGTTTGCCACAAATGGTGAGTATCGGTCCATGTTTTGATATAGCCCCCATATAGACCGATATCCAGATTTTACTTCTTGGGCTTCTAGAATCCGGAGTTTTTATCCAATTTGCCTGAAATTGGAAATCTAGAGGTATTTTCGGGCCATAAAGAGGTGTGCCGAAAACGATGAATATCGGTCCATATTTTATTATAGACCCCATAAGAACGATCTCCCGATTTAACTCCTTGGGTTTCTAGAAACCGTAGTTTTTATCTGATTTGCTTGAAATTGTAAATATTCTGGTATTTTAGGCTCACAAAAACGTGTATAGGATTAAGTTTTTATCGGTCCTTTTGGTAATGCCTCCATATAGACCGACTTCACTTCTTGAGGGTATAGAAGGCGCACTGATCATGAAAATTGCTTGAAACTCAATGTAAAATTTCCAGATTTTACTTCTATAGATTTAAGATTTCAAATCAAGACGTTATTTTATAATTTTCTCGCACACATACAAGAGATGTTAATGATTCCTCTAAAACTCAAACAAAAATGGTTCTTATAAATCCAGAATCTGATATAGTCCTCATAGGTGAAATTTTTAAATTTATCTTCGGGAAGTGTCCTCAAGTCCTCAAGCCCTCCTGAAATTTCAAAGGAAACCCTAATATTTGGTTCATGGTGGTGGGTATTTAAGATTCGGCCCGGCCGAACTTACTGCTGTATATACTTGTTTTTCCCTAACATTGTGTTCCACCCCAGGGCATTAGCCGACATAAATTTAAAGTCTATAAATGACCAGACCTGCTCAGATTTAGATATATGTATATGGGAACATAAACCTTTATATATAGCACCCCACACATTGTACGGGTTTGATATGGTATCGAAAATGTGGTTGTACAAAGTGGTGCAGGGTATAATATAGTCGGGCCCGCCCGACTTTAGACTTTCCTTACTTGTTTAAAACTCAATTAATTTAATAAATGAATTTTATTGAGAAGAAAATTCATAACATTTGATATAAATATTTTTTTCATTAATATTAGGGCATAAATCATTGAATTTTAGGCCCATCCATTCAAGTCGTTTGTCGTGGTGAAATTTCGAACGAAACAAGCTATCGACTTAAAACTTGACACAAGTAGTTGTTATCGATGTAGGTCGGATGATATTGCAAATGGCCCATAGCGGACCACGATTGGGTATAGCTCCCATATAAACCACCACCCAGATTTGGTTATCGGATTTTCTTGGAGGAGCAAATTTCATTAGATCTAGTTGAAATTTGGTACTTGATGTCAATATATGGCCTCTAATACTCGTGCAAAAATTGTTCTATATTGGATCATAATTTTATATAGCCCCTATATAGACCGATCTCCATATTTCCAGTGCTTCTTGGAGGTACGAATTTTATTCGATTTTGTCCATTATTATATATAGCATCAATATAAACCGATTCCCAGATTTGCCTTTATTTTCAAGAAGCCCAATCTTTGGCTCAGAATCAATACCAAATTCGTGGAAATCTTTGGAGCCAAGTAGACTTTGTTTTGCGTGTGGATATATTAAAAAAAAAAAGTTGCATTGATACACGTACTATTTCCTTGAGTGTACATGTTAGGTGTTGGTAGCAGTATCTCAATTTAGCATTGCTTAATACGCTTAACAACACCAGCCCAAAAAAATATAATAATAACTTTGGTGCTTGTTGCGACAAATGAGCTCTCAAGTCTTTGGCTTCTATTGTTCGCCAATTGTATGGCTAGTACAGACACAACATACTCACACCTACCAACAACAAAAACACTACATCAAAGCTTTATAAGTTTATAAGGATTACGCTTGGCCTGCGGCATGTGGAATATTCGTATACGAGTATGTGTGTATTTATGTTATATTCATGTACGAGCTCTCTCTCTCTCTATGGTGATGTAGAGGAATCCACCACTATCAAGATACCACCTCGGAGTAAGAACTTTGACAATTCATGGATCATGGGAATTTATAGTGACATGTTGTTGTTGACATAACTGTCTTGTTGTGGAGTGGTTTTTGTTGTTGCTCTTTATAAGTGTCTGCCCTAGTCCTGCGTTTACAATAAAATTCTCCACGATAAAAAAAATAGAACACACGCACGATTTCAAATGCTTGTAACCACGTACACAGAAAATTTCTCTCTCTGCTTAACCATTGTTTATATGTGAAGGTGGATGTCTGGGTTCGTATGCCTCTGTTGATGTGTATGTGTGTCTGTGTGTACTTACGAAGTATTGTTATTTCATTGTCGTTATTTGGAGTTTTTTAAGAGTATCTTGACAATCTTAAATACTTTTCTTGATACTGCTCATGCCACTACTCCTCTGGCTGTTGTTGTACTTTGTTGTCCTTTGTTGTTAATCTCATTCTGGTTCCTTGTGATAGTCGGGGGGGTGCCATATC
This sequence comes from Haematobia irritans, assembly GCF_050003625.1. NCBI lineage: Eukaryota > Metazoa > Arthropoda > Insecta > Diptera > Muscidae > Haematobia > Haematobia irritans. Next base: position 194,763,360 of record NC_134398.1, on the reverse strand, counting down.
ACTTTAATTCTTTTTGTCATTTCGAACATAAGCTATTGCCGTTGTTGTTGTCATTGTTGTGGTTTGTCTTGTATACGGTGTGTTTAGAATAATTTATTAGATTTGCTTTGGCTGCATCTTTGTCACTGGTTTTCTTATTATTTTTGCGCCAGTTATTAGCCGATGCGTATTACATGAGGATAATGCTGGTCAAACACTCTACTTTAGGACTGTTAGGTAGTGTGGATAATCCAATTTAAGGAATGGAATATCTTCCAAATTATTTGTACAAAACTTACCAGGGAACGTATGTGGTGATTATGTGATAGAAAAAAATTTTCCACATTTTCCAATATCTGCTAAGAGAAAATGAGCTTCCCATCGAAGATATTTTTTTTTCAGAAAATTCTTAAAAACCAATTTTTGATTATTGATTATTTGATAGAAAAAATGTTTCCACATTTTTCAATATCTGCTAAGAGAAAATGAGCTTCCCATCGAAGAGTTTTTTTTTTTCAGAAAATACTTAAAAACCTCAAGTTTTTCTCATTAACTTTGTATGTATGCAGAAAAAAATATTTTTTTGTTTCAATCACGAAATTAATTGATTTAATTAATTTTTAAATTAAATATTTTCCATCACAGAAATGATAGTAGCACAACCATCAATTAAAAAAAATATTTAATCCAATTAAAAAACATAATTTAGTTATCGTTTGTGATTGGTTAAAAAAAATTACTTTAATTGAGTATTTTTTAACATTCAATTAAAATTTTAATTGTTAAAATTTTAGTTATATGTGTTGAAATCAATTAAGAAATATCATCAATATTACTGGGATTGAGATCCACCACGCTTTGTTTGCAAGGTGGTTATTTTAACCATTGTACCGCGGTGGCTCCCCTTATTATTAGATGTTGGGTAGGGATGGAAGACCTACTATATTTGGGTCGTCCGTACACCAAAATTTGGTATTTCATTTTTTATATGTGGACGCGAGGGTCCCTCTCTTGCTCAACTTGTCAAGGCAGAGTATTTATATCCTCCACCATAGGATGAGGGCTATCCTAACTTCGCTATTCCGTTTATTACACATCGATATCTTGGTCTCAGACCACGGTTGCCACTTCCGCCAAAAATATTCTACCAAAAATTTTAAGAAAATTTTACCAAAAATCTATCAAATTTAAAAAAAGAAATCTTATTTTTTTAAGTTTTTGATCAAATTTTTGTCAAAATTTTTTAGATTTTTTTGCACCATTTTATTTCTATAGAAATATTTTGCGCAATTTTATTTCTATAGAAAATTTCATTTCCATAGGAAATTTTGTGAAAATTTTATTTCTATAGAAAATTTTGTCAAAATTTATATTACACTCAAAAAACAGTGAACACACTAGGAAGAAAAATTTTGGTTAATTTTAGAAAATTTTGAATATTTTTAGATAATTTTAATTAAACAGTATTACAAACGCTGGCATCACACCGATATCATAAAAATAAGTAAATATTTGTCCACAAATTCAAGAAAATTTTTTACACATAAATATTTTTTTTCAATTGATAAAGAAAATGTTGTAGTTGAAGGATAAAATTGGAGTTCAAAATTGCAGCAATGTCTTTATTAACATACGAAGTTCATGATGGACGCATTTATAATAAAATTTTAATTTTTAAAGAAATAATGAAATATTTTGTGAAAAATACGTATTTATTAAATCTTTATGCTTAATTTGTGTATAATTTTTTCCTGTTTTTTAGTTAACTTAACTGTCGTAGTCCAAAAATTATTAGAGTCAATAAAACTTTCTCCAAACATAATAATTCCATGAACTAAAATAAAGTTGAATTGGCTTTAGTGAAATTGAGTGAGTTCACTTGTTTTTGACGGTACTGTTCTTGTCATTATTATTGGTTTATTCTTCACTCATTATTGTTGAACCTCCCGAAAAAAGGTTTTTTATAGTCGACTTTGTCTAAAAAAAATACAAGCATATTATTTTTCATTTTAAAAAGTCAAATCATAGATTTGAGTGTAGTTGCCTGGGTTTATTTTTAGCATGCTTCCTAAATCTTCAGTTATTTTGTTTGTTATTGTTGTTAAAGAAAATGTTTGCAAAATTTTATTTCTATAGAAAATTTTGCCAAAATTTTAATTGTATACAAAATTTTGCCATAATTTTATTTCTGTAGAAAATGTTGCCAAAGTTCTATTTCTATAAAAAAAATTTGCAAAATTTTTATTTCTATAGAAAATTTTGTCAAAATTTTATTTCTATAGAAACCTTTGTCAAAATTTTATTTCTATAGAAAATTTTGCCAAAATTTTATATCTATAGACAATTTTCTCAAAATTTTATATTTATAGAATATTTTTCCAAATTGTGTTTCTATAAGATATTTGGTCAAAATTTTATTCCAAAACAAGTATATACAGCAGTAAGTTCGACCGGGCCGAATCTTAAATACCCACCACCATGAATCAAATATTAGGGTTTCCTTTGAAATTGCAGGGGGGTTTGAGGACAGATCAATCAGAGCAGTTCAACCAGTACACTTCCCGAAGATAAATTTAATGATTTTACCTATGAAGACTATGTAAGATTCTGGATTTATAAGATTCTGGATTTATAAGAACCAATAAGAACAAATTATAAAATAACGTCTTGATTTGAAATCTTAAATCTGTAGATTTTCACCCGAGAAAAATCTGGAAATTTTACATTGAGTTTCAAGCAATTTTCGTGATCGGTGCGCCTTCTATACCCTCAAAAAGTGAAATCGGTCTATATGGAGTCATTACCAAATGGACCAATAAAGACTTAACCCGATACAGGTTTTTGTGAGCCTAAAATACCAGAATATTTACAATTTCAGGCAAATCGGATAAAAACTACGGTTTCTAAAAACCCAAGGAGTTCAATCGGGAAATCGTTCTTATGGGGGATATACTAAAATATGAACCGATACTCACCGTTTATGGCACACCTCTTTACCATTCACCGTTTACGGCATACCTCTAGATTTCCAATTTCAGGCAAATTGGATAAAAACTTCGGATTCTAGAAGCCCGAAGTTTTTTCACCAATGTGGTATCACAGTGGACTGAATAGTCTAAGTGAGCCTGATACATCAGGCTGCCACCTAACCTAACCTAACCTAACCTAGAAGCCCACGAAGTAAAATTGGGAAATCGGTCTATATGGGGGCTATTCCAAAACATGGACCGATACTCACCATTTTCGGTACACCTCATTACGGTCCTAAAATACCTCTAGATTTCCAATTTCAGACAAATTGGATATAAGCCCAAGACCCCAAATCGGGAGGTTGGTTTATATGGGGACCATACCAAAACATGGACCGATGCTCACCATTTTTGGTTCACCTCTTTATGGTTCTAAAATACCTCTCGTTTCGAATTTCTGGTAAATTGAATAAAAACTGCGGATTCTAGAAGCCCAAGAAGTAAAATCGGGAGATCGGTCTATATGGGTGATATACCAAAACATGGGCCGATACTCACAATTTTTGGCACACCCCTTTATGGTCCGAAAATACCTCTAGATTTCAAATTTCAGGCAAATTGGATAAAAACTATGATTTCTATAAGCCCAAGACCCCAAATCCGGAAGTCGGTTTATATGGGACTATATCAAAACCTGGATCGATATAGCCCATCTTCGAACTTGACCTGCCTGCAGACAAAAGACGAGTTTGTTCAAAATTTCAGCCCGACTGCTTCATTATTGAAGACTGTAGCGTGATTACAACAGACAGACAGACGGACAGACGGACAGACGGACATGCTTATATCGTCTTAGAATTTCTTCCTGATCAAGAATATATATACTTTATATAGTCGGAAATCGATATTTCAATGTGTTACAAGCGGAATGACAAACTTATTATACCCCCGTCACCATTCTATGGTGGTGGGTATAAAAAATAGTACATCTACCAAACCAACAAGAATTCTACCAATCTACCAAAAAGTAATCGATCTACCATTTTTGTAGAATTCTACCAACTATGGCAGCAGTGTCCCGCTCCCATAAAGTATGGTATATTCTGGGACGTGGTAAAATTCTGAGCCGATTTAGGGATGTCTGCTCTTTTGCTCGGCTTTCCGTTGGTCTCTCTCTCTCTTGAAATCACACTAACTTCCGCATGAAAGAATCCATCGATTTAAAAATTGACACAAGTAGTTTCTATTGATGTAGGTTAGGTCAGGTGGCAGCCCGATTTTTCAGGCTCACTTAGACTATTTAGTCCATTGTGATACCAAATTGGTGAACTGTTGACGTAGGTATTGCAAATGAGCCATATAGGACCACTTTTAGAGGTAGCCCCAATATAATCAAACTGCCAGATTTAACTTCCGGACCCTCTTCGAAGAGCAAATTTCGTCCATTGCGACTGAAATTCAATCACTATTTTCAAAGTTACAAGATTTTATACAATATATTACAGCAAGTAATACTTTAATCGAGGGATGTCAACAGACGGACGGACAGGGCATGTCCGACTCATCATTTCAAGTCAATCAAAAATATAAATGCATTACTAAATTCCGAGCCTTTAAATTTTCCACCATTTCATTATAGAGTCTAAATAAAATTTATGACAACATAATCGAATTATACCCACCATAGGGTACAAGATAATCTTTCCAAAAAAAATCATACCTAAAATATTCTCAATATTACTTGAGCTTAACGTTTTCATTTTAATCTTTGAGTTTGTTGGTTTTTTGGTGTAAAATGTTTTGTTAATTTCATTATTTTTGGCATGTTCTTTGGAGATTACATTTATTGCGTTTTCCGTTTGCCCGACTTGAGTTTGTTTTTCGCTATGAATTGGTGGCAGGAGAAACTCAAGGTCTGCTTATTATTTATTTGTTGACCTTGAGGCCATAATTGCCACCCTAATTAGAGGGCTTGTTGTCACGCTTCTCCAAGCAGTGACCATTTAGTGTTTGTGACAAAATCCACAAAACACGTGATAATCTTAATGATTTCAGCCATTAGCCACCAGTTTAGTATTAGCCTCTACACCAGCAGCAGCTGTAGTGAAATAAAAAAAAACATAACCACAACCACGTAACCGCAATAACCATGTTTAGGTCTAAATAACATACGGTCAATTAAAATGTATTATTTCTAGCCTATCATGGCCATAGGGATAAAAATCCTAATGAGATAGGTTTGCTTTTTTCGGCATTTTATTTGGTGTGGGGAGCTCCAGAATATTAAAACACCAACTGATTATTGGTCTATTAAAAAGGATTTCATTTTTTCCCTGTGATTATAATGGAAAAAATCCATTTTAGTTTTATCTCCAAATTTAATGTGGGGTTTTTTCTCGAAAACTTATTTGTCCCAAAACGTTCTAATTGCCCATTTAATGTTAAACACATAATTTTTATGTTATGCCTTTTAAGATAACGACAACAAAGTATTTAGAGCAATTAACTAAAATTTACTAGTTTTTGAATATACTTGCGGTATTCGTCATAGCCACAGGGTATTCAAAACTGAAACGTTTTATATCAGTTTTAGTGGATTAATGCAGATTACATGCAAACAAATTAGGGTTAATTTTAACGGGTTACAAATATAGAATAAAAATCCACTAGAGAGGTTTAAAAAGTTTCCAATGTAAGACTGTAACGGGGTTTTCTCGTCGGCTGAGGTAAGCTCAGTCGCCTCCCGGGTCTCCGTAAGCACCCACTAAACCTTCCGGAATATGAACAGAATTGTTTACCTTTTTCGAATTAAATTTTAATTAATTCGGGTTTATTGTTAAAAAACTATTTTACAATCTTTCTTGTGTGATATTTGCCAATCTCTCTAATATGATTGAAATCTTAAGGGAACAGGCATTCTGGATGTCGTCGATATAGCAACCCTGTACCACAGTAGTGGTGCAGTGTATAAAATCAAAATCGCCATGCCATCAATAAACACTGATCCTTGAGGGAGCTTCATCACCAAAAATATAATTAATTTCATCGATCCACTTTTTATTCCCTTCACCACTACTGTGGTACAGGGTATAATAAGTTTGTGAAATTGTATGTAACGTCAATAAGGAAAAGTCTGAGACCCATCGTTTAGTATACCGATCGTCTTAGAATTAAATTCTGAGTCGATTTAGCGATATCCGTCTGTCTATCCGTCCGTCCGTCTGTCTATCCGTCCGTCTGTCTGTCTGTTCATGTATTTTTGTGTGCAAAGTACAGTTCGCAGTTTAAGTCCGATCGTCCTTAAATTTGGCACAGACAATCGCTATTGATTTTGGAAAAAAATCGGTTCAGATTTAGATATAGCTGCCATATATATTTATCCCCGATCTGGTCATAGTTGGCGTGTTTATCGAAAAACTTGCACAATATCAGTCAAATCGGTTCAGATTTAGATATAGCTCCCATATATATCTTTCGTCCGATTTAGACTCATATGACTACAGAGGCCAAAGTTTACTACCGATTTTCGTGAAATTTTGCATAGAGAACAGTATTTATATTCTACCAATGCTTGGTAAATTTGATTTAAATCGGTTCAGATTTAGATATAACTCCCATATATATCTTTCGTCCGATTTGAATTTATATGACCTCAAAAGCCAGAGTTTTGACCTGACATGCTTCAAATATCGCATAAGGAGTACATTTAATAGTATCGGTAAGTGCACCAAATTTGGTTGAAATGGTTTCAGATTTAGATATAGCTCTCATATATATCTTTCGCCCGATTTGCACTTATATGGCCTCAAAAGCCAGAGTTTTGCCGTGATTTGCTTCAAATTTTGCACGAGAGGTACGTTTGATGGTATCGTTATGTGTGCGTAAGGAGTACGTTTAATAGTATCGTTAATTGTGCCAAATTTGGTTGAAATCGGTTGAGATTCAGATATAGGTCACATATATATCTTTCATCCGATTTGCACTTATATGGCCTCAAAAGCCAGAGTTTTGCCCTGATTTGTCTTAGTTATACTCCCAAATACATGAAATTTTGCAGAGATTGCAGAATTATTATTCTAACTATGCATGTCAAATTTAGTCAAAATCGGTTTATATTTAGATACAGCTCCAATGTATGTGTACTAGAGGTGTGCACGTGAATAATATTTTACTCACGCACACTCACGACGGAAAAATCTTACTCACGCACACTCACGCACGATATTGTTTGGTAGGACTCACACTCACGAAAAGAAAATTTGTATTCACGCACACTCACGCACGAAAATGTCGTGACTCACGAAAAATACCGTGACTCACGAAAAATATCGTGACTCACGAAAAATGTCGTGACTCACGAACAATTTTTTGAGTAATTTACTTTAGCGACGCGTCTGAAAACATGAGCATTATTAAAATCGAGAGCGTTATTACACTCTTAACATCCCAGGTGTCACAAAAATTGTAAATGAATTTAACTCTTAAGCGTTTTATGTTGGTGAGCAGGATTATTTTCGTGAGCGTAAATCTTTACTCACGCACACTCACGAAGATAACATTTTCGTGACTCACGCTCACGCACGACATTTTGGTTTGTTAATCACGCTCACGCACACTCACGCCGTTGCCATGAGCGTGACTCACGACTCACGCGTGAGTCACGAAAATTTTCGTGAGTCACGACAATTTCGTGTCACGTGCACACCTCTAATGTGTACGCCAGAGTTGGGGAAATATGGTAGAATGTTTCATATTTTAATCCCATTTTTAATGGCATTTTCCTCCAGTTGACTTGATAGTTTCTACAGAGAATATATTTCATTCGCTATTTAAGTGTGTCAAGTGTGATCTAATTTGGTTAAGATTTAAATAAATCCTCAATATAGTTGTTCTTCCGGTTTATACAATATAGCCAAAATACCCACATTTTACACAAAATTCTGTATTGATTTCCCAATATCTTAATCATGTCCTACACACTGTAATGCCAGACTTTCCACAGAATGGCTGAGTTTTAAATAGGGCTCCAACTTGTGGAAATATCGCCCGACTTGGCTAAATAATATATCATAACCCACAATAGACCACATATCTTCAAATCGGTTAAGATATACATATTTGAATATGGGAATATAAACCTTCATAATAACGCCAAACAAATTTGAAGGAGATGAGATGGTCACACAAATCTTGGTTTACATAGTGGTGTAGGGAATAATATAGTCGGCCCCTCCCGACTTTAGACTATACTTACTTGTTTTAATTAAACCACGTCGAAAGTTGCACGAAAATGTTCTCAAGTTAATTTCATTTTTTTGAATGAGGTGAATCTTTTCGGTACATTGCTGTAAACAACTCAAATAACGCTCTTATGTCATAAAGTTCTGAGTGCGTATAACATGAAAAATGTCAAGCTTTACGATAGAGTAGGTCTGCCCATTCCCGCCATATAATAGACAAGCCTCATATTAGGTCAATATTTTTCCGTTCCAGAGGCGATGTTACATTAGTGGCAGCCCGTTTTTATAACCTCCACCATACAATGGTGATGGAGGTTAAATAAGTTTGTCATTCCGTTTGTAACACATCGACATATCGATTTCCGACCACATAAAGTATATATCTATTCTTGATCAGGGAGAAATTGTAAGACGATATAACAATGCATGTCTGTCTGGATATCTAGAGTAATGACGGTCATTTTGCATATGATTGACTAAATCGGCCCAGATTTTGATATAGCCCCCATACAAACCGACCCGCCCCCCATTTTGGGTCTTGAGCGTCTAGACAACCCACTCCGAACCGGTTTGCCTGAATTTCAAAATTAAGAGGTATTTTGGATGCAAAATATGGTGTGATTGGTTCGACAGTTTGATATAGTCCCCATATATGCCGATGTCCTAATTTGACTTCTTGAGTTTCTAGACAACACAAATTGTATCAGATTCGCCTGAAACAAAAAATCTAGAGGTATTTTGGGTCTACACATAAGTACGTCGAATATGGTGTGTATCGGTCCATATTTAGTAATATATCCACCCCCTTATAGTGACCTATCTCCCGATTTGACTTCTTGGACTTCTAAACAGATTTGCAATTTTTATCCGATTTGCCTGAAATTCAATATTTTGAGATATTTAGGGATCGTAATCAGGTGTGATGAATATGGTGTGATTCGGTCCATATTTGAATATAGACGTAAAGCCGGCAGAGAACTGAACTGGGTGACGCCGACGCAAACTGTATGATATTTGAGAGAAGCGCCGAAAAAACCGCATGATATTAGATAAATTTTCCTCATGACTGACACCTAATGACGCAGTTTCACTTCACAGTTTCGTTCTCTTGTGTTTTTATTCTCTCTGGAGAACTGAAGTGGGTGATGCCGACGCAAACTGTATGACATTTGAGAGAAGTTTCCCTTCACAGTTTCGTTCTCTTGTGTTTTTATTCTCTCTGGTAATGTGATGACAAAAGTCGCCAGAGGGCCTGTGTTTACCCACAACAGAAATGAAGTCAATATGTTCAAATATGATTAATTTAGGAATAATATGATTGAAATGATTTTTTATGTTTAGTTATCCTATGTGAATTATTTGTTTTGTTTTACTATGATTAAAATAAAACTGAATAGAATTTTCTTTGATGTTAACTATTTGAATGTAACGGATAAGAGACTAGAATAACGCCATCCAGTGGATTTGACGGTTGATTGGGCAGTCAGCTGTGTAGGATAACAGCTGCTTAATGTGTGTGTGGGCGACCGGCATTGGCTATAAAAGGAGTAACGAGACAAAAAACTGGCAGTTGGTTGGCGATCGCCAAAGAGGTAAGAACTAATTTTGGTTGATGCGGAGTAAATCTCAGCTACAAATAAAATTAATAAAAATCTCAAAGGAGGATCTTCCATCCAGCGCAGTTCGATCAGCCAAGAATCTTCGTCTGACCACCCCTCGCCTTGTGCAGCGGGGTATAATCTTCGTCCGTCACCCCTCTCCAGCCACTCCCTGTGCAGCGAAGTAATAAAAACCTCAAAAGAGGATATTCCTGTCACCTCTCTCCTCTTGTGCAGCGAAGTATAATCTTCGTCTGTCACCCCTTTCCTCTCCCCCCTTGTGCAACGAAGTATAATTTTCGTCCGTCACCCCTCTCCACCCACTCCTTGTGCTGCGAAGTATAATGTTCGTCTGTCACCCCTCTCCACCCCCTTCTTGCGCAGCGAAGTATAATCTTCGTCTGTCACCCCTCTCCTCTTCCCCTGGTGCAGCGAAGTATAATCTTCGTCCGACACCCATCTCCGCCCCCGCCCCCTTCATCAGCGAAATAGAACTTCGCCCCCCGATCTACAACTCCTGACTCTGGTATCCGACTTCCCCTGGGTAGTCAGTTCAGAAAACGTGCCCGGATATCCCTGCGCCCCGAGGAGCCACTATCAGTGTGGAACGAATATATTAGTGACTATGTTTAACATCTTTGTGTAATTAAAGTGTTTAAATTGGTGTAAATAAATAACAGTTTGAGCATGTAAAAGAAATAAGAAGCGTTTTCTCTCTCTAGCAGTCAACTATAAATAAATGGTGAGTCTTCCCTGAATAAAAGTTATGAAAACATATCGTTAAGTAACCCGAAGAAGAGTTTTCAAAGAAAAAATATATTATTTGCTTCATGGTGGTGATTCTAGCCCATACTTAGAGACAAAAAACTGGCAGTTGGTTGGCGATCGCCAAAGAGGTAAGAACTAATTTTGGTTGATGCGGAGTAAATCTCAGCTACAAATAAAATTAATAAAAATCTCAAAGGAGGATCTTCCATCCAGCGCAGTTCGATCAGCCAAGAATCTTCGTCTGACCACCCCTCGCCTTGTGCAGCGGGGTATAATCTTCGTCCGTCACCCCTCTCCAGCCACTCCCTGTGCAGCGAAGTAATAAAAACCTCAAAAGAGGATATTCCACCCAGCGCAATTCGGCCAGCCACGAATCTTCGTCTGAACCCCTCTACCTCCCTCCTTGTGCAGCGGGGTATAATCTTCGTCTGTCACCTCTCTCCTCTTGTGCAGCGAAGTATAATCTTCGTCTGTCACCCCTTTCCTCTCCCCCCTTGTGCAACGAAGTATAATTTTCGTCCGTCACCCCTCTCCACCCACTCCTTGTGCAGCGAAGTATAATGTTCGTCTGTCACCCCTCTCCACCCCCTTCTTGCGCAGCGAAGTATAATCTTCGTCTGTCACCCCTCTCCTCTTCCCCTGGTGCAGCGAAGTATAATCTTCGTCCGACACCCATCTCCGCCCCCGCCCCCTTCATCAGCGAAATAGAACTTCGCCCCCCGATCTACAACTCCTGACTCTGGTATCCGACTTCCCCTGGGTAGTCAGTTCAGAAAACGTGCCCGGATATCCCTGCGCCCCGAGGAGCCACTATCAGTGTGGAACGAATATATTAGTGACTATGTTTAACATCTTTGTGTAATTAAAGTGTTTAAATTGGTGTAAATAAATAACAGTTTGAGCATGTAAAAGAAATAAGAAGCGTTTTCTCTCTCTAGCAGTCAACTATAAATAAATGGTGAGTCTTCCCTGAATAAAAGTTATGAAAACATATCGTTAAATAACCCGAAGAAGAGTTTTCAAAGAAAAAAATATATTATTTGCTTCATGGTGGTGATTCTAGCCCATACTTAGCCGAAGATTTGTACGATTTCACAATGATGACACTAAAACTCTTGAGTGATTAAAACCGATAGAGATTGATATCGGTTAACCAATATAATCGAAATCCATAATTCCCTATGATTTAATTGCAAGACTTCATATACCTTCATCCTATGATGCAAGAATGATTCTCCTTAAAAAAAATTAAATAAAACCACACAACAATTTAAGCAAGACGAAAGAACAAAAAACTTTATTCCTTACGAGTCACAATTAAATATTTCAAAAAAATATGGTTTTACAAAATAAACTATAAATTCATATATCAGAAAAATTAGAATATATAGATATATGCATGTATACATATAAATAATTCGTTAGTAGATAAAATTAAAAGGAGACATCCTATATGGCGGAAAAACAAGACTCCTTCAAAGTCATTCAAAAATATCGTTAGTAAATTCATTTAGGATTGAATTGAGTTGGATATGATGACAATGATGATAATCATAATTAATTGAACACGTAGAATAAAGTCTTATTGAGATACTTTGTTTTATGGAGGGACTAAATATTGCCAGAAGTAACATCATCAACTTCAGTGGGAGGAGCAGGAGTGGAAGTTTCATCGGCTACCATAGATTCCTCCATGGTGGTGGAAATTTCCTGAATGGTAAGGCATTTGTTTTCATTTGCTGCAGGCATTTCATTTACTTGTGTTGTTGGTGAAGTCTTATTGGATGTGTCGCCCTCCCCTTCGTCTGGTTTATTGCTGGGAAAAGGAAGTGCTTGCAAACGCCTAACCATATCTTCCAATGATTCTTCTTTTTGATCACAATTTTTACTAGCACTAACACTTTGTAGACGGGCTGATTTTGATCGGGTTGATAAGAGCTGAGTAGCGGGTTTAGTGGTTTGTCCCGCAGTAAGACTTTTGACTTTTGGTATGGCACCTTGATGGGCGGCAATTTGACTGGGTGTGGTGGTTATGGTAACACGCTCTGTTAATTCATCTCCCACAATGCTAGAGCAGGCAACATTTTTAAGAGGTGGTAAGAGGGGGTCTACCCCAGAGGCTGATGGTTCTTTGGCATCTCCCGTAGAGTCTGTTTCCCTTTGAGGTGTAGAACTTGAACGATTCTGACGACTAAGTTCTCTTTCAGCAATACGATTGATCATTTGAGTTCCTTTTTCTGAAGTCTCTGAGAGACGATTGATAAGTTGACGCCCCTCTTCTTCTAGGATACGTAAACGCTGTTCTCGATTCGAGGAGATCTTTTCGATGTTCTCAATACGTTGTTCGGTTGTTAGTTGGCCAGATGCTGGTGTATTTGAGGTAGTTGAAATACGAGTTGAAGTGGTTGGTCTTGGTGCCTCCAGGGATCCATGACGTTCGTGTAGAGTATCAAGACGAGAACCCAAACTATCACCACGTTGATTATTATGTGACAGTTTGGAGAGTAATTGTTTACTCTCAGCCTCAAGTCTTTGGAGACGAGCTGATCTCCGGGCTGTATAAGCTTCTTCTTCGGCGGTTAGAGGACTTTTCTTAGAGGATGAGGCCGTGGCAACATCGTCTCCCATTGAGGTATTTTCATTGAGGTTGGAAGGTAATTCTTCTTCAGATTTTCTAGCTTCGTCTTCGGTATTACTCTCGAAGCTGCCTTCTCGCGAGGGCGGAGCTCTACGTATACGATCCAAAGAGCATCGCAAATAATGACCTCGGTCTGAGGTTCGTTTAATACGGAACAATAGCTGACGACTCTCCTCTTCCAAGCGACCCAAACGTTCTGAACGGCGTCGTGTATATTCTTCCTCGCGAGGAGTTAGAGTTCCTGGTGCTGGAGCTGAACTGGCTCTGGTCATACGATCCACACGTTTTTTATTCAATAACTCATCCAAAGGAACAGCATATTGCACGGGCGACATTTCATCTTGGAAACGTTTCAATTGAATCTCAAGACGTTCACGATTGTCCGAGGTTTCCAACACCTGTTTGATCAAAGATTTGCATTGTTCCTCCAAACGTTGAATACGCACAGCTCTATCTTCGGCAGCCTCGGCCACAACTACTGGTTCTTCTTCATCTAGTTCAGTGGCATTTGAGCGCTCAACACCACGTCGTTGAGGTTTCCTCGAGGACCGAGTCTTGGGTATAGCTCCCCTGGGGTGAGAAGAAGACGACCCCATGTTTTCCAATATTCCACCTCTGAGTAGAGAAGGATCACCGCCATATGCTTCACCACCACCAGCTGCACCCGCACCAATGTCTCTCCAACCACAAGTTGGTGGAGCACTATTCCATCTTAGAACAACTTCATCCATATTGTCCATAGCATTATTGCCATTAGCACGACCAGGAGATGTGCTTTGCATACGTTTAATTTTCCGAGTATTCTCAAACATTTCCCTCAAACGTTTACGCCTATAATTGACACAAGCTCCAGCAGATGTGGAGGTCACATTCATTTCCTCCTCACAATCATCCTCAGCATCAAGGCCACCCTTTGGGCTTACACCAACAGCTCCCTCTGCCTCATCCAATGGCCCAATACCCATCATTGGTTCCTCATCCGAAACTGGGCCACCCGAATCACTATAACCACTCTCAGCTGAATTATTTGCATCTTCCAATTTGCGTCGGGCAAATTCACGTCGTAAATCATTGCACTGCTCTTGACTTTCATCGTTTTTGGCACGAGCTGCCTGCCACTTGCGGCGACAATACTCCAGCTCATCTTTCAGTTCGTGCAAGAGACGACGCTTCTGTTGTAATTGGTAGCGCAGGATCTGCTCCTGGGTATGCAATTGACGATGTTGACGTTGCATTTTGCCAACCAAATGCCAAGTTTTTGTCAACTCCAGACTAACGGCACTCAGGCGTTTCTCCTGTTCGTTTAGGCGATAGTCCAGATGGCAGTTTAATGTTTTCAGGCGATTAGTTTCTTTCACCAAGGACTTTTTCTCCAATATAAGATCCTGTGTGTGTGTGTATGTGTGTAAATGCGTACAGCATGAGACAATGTCGTATTGGTATTGGAGTTTTTCGTTGGTCCATAGTTTTTGCCAGCCCAGTTATTGATAGATAATAAATCATTTTTCAATAGTCCCAGGTTTGGTTTTTTGTTGTCGTCCAGCATACAGAGGTTATTGCCAGTCAAGTGAATCCCGGTAAGTAAGCATCATAAATGAGTTGAACATGATGGAGAAAAAGAAAAAAAGTGAAAGATAATTGATTAGAATTTTGTCGTTTATGATCTTATGACTAGAAAAACAATGGAAAAGTTGCATGCATATTTCCCAAGAGCTTACAACGAGACTATTTGGTTAATGGAGTTTACATAATTCATTAGATACTTTGATTGATTTATCCATGGTAAGTGAATTCAATAAGGACAAGCCTGAATAGGCTTCTACCACGATATAATAATGTCCCATTTTTTATCCATCTATCAAAAGTCTTTCTATCCCTTCGTCTCAGTTTTATCCAGAATTCGGAGGATTTTAGGCATCCTCCCATTTTTAACGAGACTTCCATGCTAGGAAACTAATCTTCGTCGGATGATCGACTCCCGCCCCAGCGAAGTAAATCTTCGACCGACGACAGTCACCCGTGACTGCGAAGTAAGTCTTCGTCAGATGAACGGCGCCCGTGGCGTCGTATTATATCTTCATCAGGTAAACGGCTCCCGTATCTGTGAAGTTAATCTTCATCAGACGATCGTCGCTCGCGACTACGAAGTTAGTCTTCGACAGATGAACAGCCCCCCATCTGCGAAGTAAATCTTCATCACATGAACGTCCTTCGCGACTGCAAATTAAACTTCGCCAGAGGACCACATCCCATTCTAGCAAAGTAAAACTTCAACAGATCGCCGTCGCCCGCGACTTATTTCGCAGTCGCGTCGGATGAACGACTCCCGCACCAACGACAATAATCCTCGACTTACGGCGACAGCGAAGTAAGAACGTCCCCTGCACCAGCGAAGTTAATCCTCGTCAGACGGCCGTCGACTTATGGGGAAAGCGAAGTAAGTCTTCGTCAGATAAACGCCCTGCACACTTTTGAAGTTAAGACAACCGTTGCCCAAGACTGTAAAGTAAATATAAATGAACGTCCTTCGCGACTGCGAAGTAAATCTTCGTCAGAGACGAAGTAAAATTAAAGCGGCAGCCCGATTAAGTTTCAGGTTCACTTAGACTATTCAGTTCATTGTGATACCACATTAACTAAAAGTACCTCTTACATATGGGCACTTCTAGTGCGAAGTTAGTCTTTGTCAGACGACCGTCCCCCGGGCTTCTGAAGTAAATCTTTGTAAGATGAACGTCCTTCATGCTGCGAAGTAAATTGTTTTTAAGACAACCATCACCGCGTCTGCGGTGTAAATCTTCGTCAGATGATTTTGCATATGTCAGCGAAGTAAATCTTCGTCTGAACGGCGTTTCACATTGCTGTGAAGAAGAAGCTTGAAGAAGCTTTGAAACACCCAGAAATTCACCAGCATTACAGAGAGGGAATAATCCACCACTGAAGATCTTTTCGGTGTACGGTCGAAACTGGGATTGAAGTCACGACACTTTGTATACAGGATTAAGACGCCCATGCTAGGAAACTAATCTTCGTCGGATGATCTCCTCCCGCGCCAGCGAAGTAAATCTTCGACCGACAACAGTCACCCGCGACTGTGAAGTAAGTCTTCGTTATATGAACGGCGCCCGTGGCGTCGTATTATATCTTCGTCAGGTAAGCGGCCCCGGTATCTGTGAAGTTAATTTTCATCAGACGATCGTCGCTCGCGACTACGAAGTAAATCTTCGACACATGAACAGCCTCCCACTTGCGAAGTAAATCTTCGTCACATGAACGTCCTTCGCGACTGCAAATTAAACTTCGCCAGAGGACCATATCCCATTGTAGCAAAGTAAAACTTCAACAGATTACCGTCGCCCGCGACAGCGAAATAAGTCTTCGTCGGATGAACGTCTCCCGCACCAGCGAAGTTAATCCTCCTCAGACGGCCGTCGACTTGCGGTGACAGCGAAATAAGTCTTCGTCGGATGAACGTCCCCTGCACCAGCGAAGTTAATCCTCGTCAGACGGCCGTCGACTTATGGGGACAGCGAAGTAAGTCTTCGTCAGATAAACGCCGTGTTCACTTTTGAAGTTAATATTCATCAGATGACCGTTGCCCACGACTGTGAAGTAAATATATATGAACGTCCTTCGCGACTGTGAAGTAAATCTTCGTCAGAGACGAAGTAAAAGTTCGTCAGACGACCATCTCCCGCGAAATAAGTCTTGGTCTAAACAAATCTTCGTCAGAGGACCGTCACCCGTGCAGCTCATAGGTTAAAGTGGCAGCCCGATTAAGTTTCAGGCTCACTTAGACTATTCAGTCCATTGTGATACCACATTAACTAAATGTACCTATATGGGCAATTCTAAAGGGTGATACGGTACAAATTTGGTCAAGGGAAAACGCGTGTAAATCGGTGAAATCGTTTATTTAAAAAATCAAATTAAATTTCTTTTTCAAGTTCAATCAGTATAAAATTCAGGAAAAATATTCAGTTAGGCTTTCGCTTTTCCAAATCCGAATTGCCGGGCCTCACGCTTGACACCTGCCACCTTGTCCACCTTCTTCGATGTAGAAAGCCAGTTTGCCTTGAACTGCTGCTCGTCCTTAGCAGTTTTTTTTTTTTGTCTTCTTTAGGTTCCGCTTGACAATAGCCCAGTATTTCTCAATTGGGCGGAGCTCTGGCGTGTTGGGAGCGTTCTTGTCATTGGGAACCACCTGCACGTTGTTGGCGGCGTACCACTCCATGGCCTTTTTACCGTAATGGCAAGATGCCAAATCCGGCCAAAACAGTACGGAACAACTGTGTTTCTTCGTTTATTCAAACACTCTTTCACGTAAATTTCTTGGTTGACAGTCCCGGAAGCTATGAAAATGCTGCTTTTCAAGCCACAGGTACAGATGGCTTGTCAAACCAGATATTTCTTTGCGAACTTTGACAGTTTTATGTGCTTGAAAATATCTGCTACCTTTCCCATTCCTTTTGCCGTATAAAACTCCTGTCCCGGAAGCTGCTTGTAGTCGGCTTTGACGTAGGTTTCGTCGTCCATTACCACGCAGTCAAACTTCGTCAGCATCGTCGTGTACAGCCTCCGGGATCGCGCTTTGGCCGTCGTATTTTGTTTATCATCGCGATTTGGAGTTACTACCTTCTTGTAAGTCGATAGTCCGGCTCGTTTTTTGGCTCGATGCACGGTTGTAGACGATACACCCAGCTTATTTGCGGCATCTCGGAGAGAGAGGTTAGGGTTTCGCTTGAAACTACCGGTAACTCCCTTTGTCGTCTCAGCGGCTTCCGGTTTTCGATTTCCCCCCGATCCAGACTTCCTGGCTGTCGACAAACGTTCCCCAAACACTTTAATTACATTTGTAACGGTTGATTTGGCAAATTTTAGCGATTTTGCCAGCTTTGCGTGCGAGTAGCTCGGATTTTCGCGATGCGCGAGCAAAATTTTGATACGCTGCTCTTCTTGCTTGGACGGCATTTTGACAACTGAAGAGTGAATTCCAAAATCAAAATAGGAGCAACATTCTACACACACACACCTTCAAAAGGAGGGGTGTTCAGGTTTTTTAAATGCAAAATTGAAAGAAATACGTCAAGTTTATATTGACCAAATGTTGACCGTATCACCCTTTAGTGCAGCCCATGCTAGCGAAGAAGTCTTTGACAGACGACCGTCCCCCGGGCTTCTGAAGTATATCTTCGTAAGATGAACGTACTTCATGCTGCGAAGTAAATTGTTTTTAAGACAACCATCTGCGGAGTAAATCTTCGTCAGATGATTTTGCATGTGTCAGCGAAGTAAATCTTCGTCCTAACGGCGTTTCACATTGCTGTGAAACCGCTTGAAGAAGCTTTGAAACGCTCAGAAATTCACCAGCATTACTGAGAGGGGATAATCCACCACTGAAGATCTTTTCGGTGTACGGTCGAAAGTGGGATTGAAGTCGCGACCCACGGTGGCTCCCAAGATCGGTATTAAAGACAAGACAAGGACACTGTGCCCTTGTGGGAAAAATAATATATATCATTTTTGTAGTATCTATTTGCTGATATCATCCTTCACTTTACCTCCTTGCTTTTACTGGTAATGCCATCTGCATAACTGAACTTAACTGAAGCCATGGGAGTTAATGGGATGTTTCTGAGCTGAAGCTATGATACCCCATTGTTTTATATGTATACCTAGTAGAGGTGTGCACGTGACACGAAATTGTCGTGACTCACAAAAATTTGCGTGACTCACGCGTGAGTCGTGAGTCACGCTGAGGGCAACGGCGTGAGTGTGCGTGAGCGTGATTAACCAACCCAATGTCGTGCGTGAGCGTGATTCACGAAAATAATATCTTCGTGAGCGTGCGTGAGTAACGAATTTCGGAAAAACACGCTCACGAAAATAATGCCGCTTGCGAACATAAAATGCTTAGGAGTTGAATTCATTTATAATTTTAGTGACATCCTAGGTGTTAAGAGTTTTATAACACTCTCGATTTTAATCATACTCATGTTTTCAGACAGGTTCTATAGGTAAATTACCATAATATTGTTCGTGAGTCACGACATTTTTCGTGAGTCACATTTAAAAGATTTTGAGACATTTAAAAGATTTTCGTGCGTGAGTACAAATTTTCTTCTCGTGAGCGTGCGTGAGCGTGAGTTCTACAAAAAAACATAGTGCGTGAATAAGATTTCACCGTCGTGAGCGTGAGCAAACTATTACTCACGTGCACACCTCTAATACATAGGTATCTCCTTTATGGCAAATCTACCTCACCAGTCCGTTCGTCTGTTAAAATCAGGCTAATTTCCGAAGGAAACAAGCTAGCGGCTTGAAACTTAGCACAATTACTTCTTGTGCATGTTCGGAGCCTCCTTCAAAACAAATTTTATCCGATCATGTTGAAATTTAGCACGTGATGTCAGTACAAGCATTTTTTATCTAATCAATAAATATCGTTCATAATCTATCACGCGGCATTTGGTGCGTATAAGTACTCATAATAATCACCATAGGGTGCGTATGAGTATTCTTATTGGTAGAGAAGCAAAATGTATACGCCATACTGTTTAATTTTCAAAATATATTTTCAATTGGTTTCTTTAATGTACAAAAAAAAAACTTGAAGACCCTTATGTTATTTCACCAACTATGTGTTAGTAGCTTATTTATGTATCCATTACGTTAAGCCTTTTAATAACTTTCGTCTCTGACAATTTCAATTTATTTCGAAAATCTTGTTATCCATTCACTTCATATCTCTTCCATTTCTTTTTTGTGTGTTTTGCAACATTCTGGTCATGTTTTGCGATTTTTTGTTTTGTCGTTTCCTTAATGTTGACCCATGCGAAAGCCTTCATAGACACATCATTAAATATATGGATGTTGTCCGGAAGACCCCAATCACTCATTCATTCTATACATTTGGGAGAAATTTGTCTTCAACACTAAAGATATTTTGGGGTGTAGAGTACCGGAGAAAAAAAAGCTCAAAACAACATCCTGTCAATCAAAAAATATCCTTTTATGTTCATATTTTTCATGTTGGTTCGCCTTTTTAGTGTTAGTTTATTTTGTTGTTTTTTTCACTTTACTTCTGGTGAAACAGACTAAGAAGCTTTAACAAATTCCTTCACATATTAACTCATCATTTTTCACAACAACGATAACGACAGCGAAAGCAACAAAATATGAAACTTATTTTTAAGTACATCAGGAGCACAACCGCTGCAGCAACAGCAGCAGAAGCATCAGTTGATGATACTGCCAGGGAGCATCTTCTCATATTAACTTCATTATTGGAATGGTTCGACTAATGGTGAAGAAGCTGAATTCACAGTCGGAAATCAGGAGCAAATAGTGAATATATCTTTGTTGTCATAGTTATTTTTGATAGTAAAGCTAACGACGAATGTTTCTAGGAAATATTAATGACAAAATGTGATGTCATTATCCAACTTCTAGTAAACATGGAAAAATTTGCACATATCGATACAATATTTTTTATAGGCCCCATATATATCGATCCCCAGCCTTGACGGCTTTAGCTTCATGCAGAAGCAAATTTCATTGGACCAGGTGATAATTGGGTATATGTCCTTTAACAACGATTGACAAAATTTTAAACAAGCGATCCGTCAATGCGGGTTCGTTGATATTTATACCCTGCACCACACTGTGGAACAGGATATTATATGTTAGTGCATATGTTTGGAACACCCAGAAGGAAACGAGATAGACATAAGGTGTGTTAAGCAATATTGCTCAGGGCCGATCTAGCCATGTCCGTCCGTCTGTCTGTGAAAGCATTTTTGTGATCAAAGTATAGGTTCCAATTTTAGTCCAATCAACTTTAAATTCCGTATAAGTATGTATTTTGGGTCAGAATAGAACCGTATTGATTTTTGAAAAAAAAAATCGGTTCAATTTTTGATATAGCTTCCATATATATCTTTCGCCCGATATCTACTAATATGGCTCCAGAAGCCAGAATTTCAGCCTGATTTACTTTAAATTTTGCACAAGGAGTGTAATCGATGGTGTCGTAAAGTGTGCCGAATTTGGTTGAAATCGGTTCAGAGTTAGATATAGCTTCCATATATATCTTTCGCCCGATATCTACTAATATGGCCCCAGAAGCCAGAATTTCAGCCTGATTTACTTTAAATTTTGCACAAGGAATGTAATCGATGGTGTCGTAAAGTGTGCCTAATTTGGTTGAAATCGGTTCAGAGTTAGATATAGCTTCCATATATCTTTCGCCCGATCTGCACTTATCAGAATTAACATTCTGAATATGCATGACAATTTTGGTTGAAATCGGTGCAGATTTAGATAAAGCTCCCATATAAACCATTCGCCCGATTAAGGCTCATATAACCACAAAGGCCAAAGTTTTACTCTGATTTATGTCAAATTTT
The DNA here is from genome assembly GCF_050003625.1 of Haematobia irritans. NCBI lineage: Eukaryota > Metazoa > Arthropoda > Insecta > Diptera > Muscidae > Haematobia > Haematobia irritans. The sequence goes on along the minus strand of NC_134398.1, from coordinate 194,741,760 downwards.
GCGTAGGGAGTAGAATTAACGTTTCCTATATACATGCCAATTTTGGTTGAAATCGGTTTAGATTTAGATATAGCTCCCATATACGAGTATATCTTTCGTCCGATTTACACTCAAATGACACCAAAGCTCAAATTTTTAATTAACAATTAACATTGTAACTATGCATGCCAAAAACTTTGTCACAATTTTATTTCAATAGAAAATTTTGTCAAAATTTTATTTCATTATTTTTAAAAATTTTATTTCTATAGAAAATTTTGTTAAAACGTCATTTCTATAGAAAATTTTGTTAAAACGTCATTTCTATAGAAAATTTTGTCAAAATTTTATTTCTATAGAAAATTTTGTCAAAATGTCATTTCGATCCAAAATTTTGTCGAAATTTTATTTCTCTAGAAAACTTTGTCAAAATTTTAATTTGACAAAATTTTATTTTGTAAAAATTTTATTACTATAGAAAATTTTGTCAAAATTTTATTTCTATAGAAAATTTTGTCAAAACTTTATTTCTATAGAAAATTTTGTCGAAATTTTATTTCTTTAGAAAAATTTGTCAAAATTTTATTTCTATAGAAAATTTATCAAAATGTTATTTCTATAGAAAATTTTGTTTAAATTTTTTTTCTATAGAAAATTTTGTCAAAATGTTATTTCTACAGAAAATTTTGTCAATATTTTATTTCTATAGAAAATTTTGTCAAAATTTTATTTCTATAAAAAAAAATATGTCAAAATGTTATTTCTATAGAAAAATTGTCAAAATGTTATTTCTATAGAAAATTTTGTCGAAATTTTATTTCTATAAAAATTTTTGTCGAACTTTTATTTCTATAGATAATGTTGCCAAAATTTTATTTCTATAGAAAATTTGTCAAAATATTATAACTATAGAAAATTTTGTCAAAATTTTATTTCTATAGAAAATTTTGTCGAAATTTTATTTCTATAGAAAATTTTGTCGAAATTTTATTTCTTTAGAAATATTTGTCAAAATGTTATTTCTATAGAAAATTTGTCAAAATGTTATTTCCATAGAAAATTTTGTCGAAATTTTATTTCTATAAAAAATTTTGTCGAACTTTTATTACTATAAAAAATTTTGTCGAACTTTTATTTCTATAGCAAATGTTAACAAAATTTTATTTTTATAGAAAATTTGTCAAAATGTTATTTCTATAGAAAATTTTGTTTAAATATTTTTCTATAGAAAATTTAGTCAAAATTTTATTTCATTATTTTTAAAAATTTTATTTCTATAGAAAATTTTGTTAAAACGTCATTTCTATAGAAAATTTTGTCAAAATTTTATTTCTATAAAAAATTTTGTCAACATTTTATTTCTATAGAAAATTTTGTCAAAATGTCATTTCGATCCAAAATTTTGTCGAAATTTTATTTCTCTAGAAAATTTTGTCAAAATTTTAATTTGACAAAATTTTATTTTGTCAAAATTTTATTACTATAGAAAATTTTGTCAAAATTTTATTTCTATAGAAAATTTTGTCAAAACTTTATTTCTATAGAAAATTTTGTTGAAATTTTATTTCTTTAGAAAAATTTGTCAAAATGTTATTTCTATACAAAATTTATCAAAATGTTCTCTATAGAAAATTTTGCCAAAATTTTATTTCTATACAAAATTTGTCAAAATGTTATTTCAATAGAAAATTTTGTTTAAATTTTTTTTTTCTATAGAAAATTTTGTCAAAATGTTATTTCTACAGAAAATTTTGTAAATATTTTATTTCTATAGAAAATTTTGTCAAATTTTTATTTCTATAAAAAAAATATGTCGAAATATTATTTCTATAGAAAAATTGTCAAAATGTTATTTCTATAGAAAATTTTGTCGAAATTTTTTTTCTATAAAAAATTTTGTCGAACTTTTATTTCTATAGATAATGTTGCAAAAATTTTGTTTCTATAGAAAATTTGTTAAAATGTTATTTCTATAGTAAATTTTGTCGAAATTTTAATTCTATAGAAAATTTTGTCGAAATTTTATTTCTTTAGAAAAATTTGTCAAAATGTTATTTCTATAGAAAATTTGTCAAAATGTTATTTCCATAGAAAATTTTGTCGAAATTTTATTTCTATAAAAAATTTTGTCGAACTTTTATTTATATAGAAAATGTTACCAAAATTTTTTTTCATAGAACATTTGTCAAAATGTTATTTCTATTGAAAAATATGTCAAAATGTAAAAATCTGTCAAAATGTTATTTCTAAAGGAAATTTTGTCGGAATTTTATTTCTATCAAAAATTTTGTCGAACTTTTATTTCTATAGAAAATTTTTCAAAATGTTATTTCTATAGAAAATTTTGTTTAATTTTTTTTCTATAGAAAAGTTTGTCAAAATTTTATTTCTACAAAAAATTTTGTCAACATTTTATTTCTATAGAAAATTTTGTCAAAATGTTATTTCTATAGAAAATTTGTCAAAATGTTATTTCTATAGAAAAATATGTCAAAATTTTATTTCTATAGAAAATTTTGTCAAAAATTTATTTCTATAGAAAATTTTGTCAAAATTTTATTTCTATAGAAAATTTTGTCAAAATTTTATATCTATAGAAAATTTTGTCAACATTTTAGTTCTATAGAAAAATATGTCAAAATGTTATTTCTATAGAAAAATATGTCAAAATGTTATTTCTATAGAAAAATCTGTCAAGATGTTATTTCTATAGAAAATTTTGTTGAAATTTTATTTCTATAAAAAATTTTTCGAACTTTTTTTCTATAGCAAATGTTGCCAAAATTTTATTTCTATAGAAAATTTGTCAAAATGTTATTTCTATAGAAAATTTTGTTTAAATATTTTTCTATAGAAAATTTAGTCAAAATTTTATTTCATTATTTTTAAAAATTTTATTTCTATAGAAAATTTTGTTAAAACGTCATTTCTATAGAAAATTTTGTCAAAATTTTATTTCTATAAAAAATTTTGTCAAAATTTTATTTCTATAGAAAATTTTGTCAAAATGTCATTTCGATCCAAAATTTTGTCGAAATTTTATTTCTCTAGAAAATTTTGTCAAAATTTTAATTTGACAAAATTTTATTTTGTCAAAATTTTATTACTATAGAAAATTTTGTCAAAATTTTATTTCTATAGAAAATTTTGTCAAAACTTTATTTCTATAGAAAATTTTGTTGAAATTTTATTTCTTTAGAAAAATTTGTCAAAATGTTATTTCTATACAAAATTTATCAAAATGTTCTCTATAGAAAATTTTGCCAAAATTTTACTTCTATACAAAATTTGTCAAAATGTTATTTCAATAGAAAATTTTGTTTAAATTTTTTTTTTTTCTATAGAAAATTTTGTCAAAATGTTATTTCTACAGAAAATTTTGTAAATATTTTATTTCTATAGAAAATTTTGTCAAATTTTTATTTCTATAAAAAAAATATGTCGAAATATTATTTCTATAGAAAAATTGTCAAAATGTTATTTCTATAGAAAATTTTGTCGAAATTTTTTTTCTATAAAAAATTTTGTCGAACTTTTATTTCTATAGATAATGTTGCAAAAATTTTGTTTCTATAGAAAATTTGTTAAAATGTTATTTCTATAGTAAATTTTGTCGAAATTTTAATTCTATGGAAAATTTTGTCGAAATTTTATTTCTTTAGAAAAATTTGTCAAAATGTTATTTCCATAGAAAATTTTGTCGAAATTTTATTTCTATAAAAAATTTTGTCGAACTTTTATTTATATAGAAAATGTTACCAAAATTTTATTTCATAGAACATTTGTCAAAATGTTATTTCTATTGAAAAATATGTCAAAATGTAAAAATCTGTCAAAATGTTATTTCTAAAGGAAATTTTGTCGGAATTTTATTTCTATCAAAAATTTTGTCGAACTTTTATTTCTATAGAAAATTTTTCAAAATGTTATTTCTATAGAAAATTTTGTTTAATTTTTTTTCTATAGAAAAGTTTGTCAAAATTTTATTTCTACAAAAAATTTTGTCAACATTTTATTTCTATAGAAAATTTTGTCAAAATGTTATTTTTATAGAAAATTTGTCAAAATGTTATTTCTATAGAAAAATATGTCAAAATTTTATTTCTATAGAAAATTTTGTCAAAAATTTATTTCTATAGAAAATTTTGTCAAAATTTTATTTCTATAGAAAATTTTGTCAAAATTTTATATCTATAGAAAATTTTGTCAACATTTTAGTTCTATAGAAAAATATGTCAAAATGTTATTTCTATAGAAAAATATGTCAAAATGTTATTTCTATAGAAAAATCTGTCAAGATGTTATTTCTATAGAAAATTTTGTTGAAATTTTATTTCTATAAAAAATTTTTCGAACTTTTTTTCTATAGCAAATGTTGCCAAAATTTTATTTCTATAGAAAATTTGTCAAAATGTTATTTCTATAGAAAATTTTGTTTAAATTTTTTTTCTATAGAAAATTTTGTCAAAATTTTATTTCTATAAAAAATATGTCAACATAGAAAATTTTGTAAAAAATATGTCAAAATATTATTTCTATACCAAATTTTTCAAAATGTTATTTCTATAGAAAATTTTGTCAACATTTTATTTCTATAGAAAATGTTGTCAAAATTTTATTTCTATAGAAAAATATGTCAAAATGTTATTTCTATAAATAAATATGTCAAAATGTTATTTCTATAGAAAATTTGTCAAAATGTTATTTGCATAGAAAATGTTGTCGAAATTTTATTTCTATAAAAAATTTTGTCGAACTTTTATTTCTATAGCAAATGTTACGAAAATTTTATTTTTATAGAAAACTTGTCAAAATGTTATTTCTATAGAAAATTTTGTTAAAATTTTTTTCTATAGAAAATTTTGTCAAAATTTTATTTCTATAAAAAATATGTCAAAATGTTATTTCTATAGAAACATATGTCAAAATGTTATTTCTATAGAAAAATATGTTAAAATGTTATTTCTATAGAAAATTTGTCAAAATGTTATTTCCATAGAAAATTTTGTCAAAATATTATTTTTACAGAAAAGTTTGTCAACATTTTATTTCTATAGAAAATTTTGTCAAAATTTTATTTCTATAAAAATATGTCAAAATGTTATTTCTATAGAAACATATGTCAAAATGTTATTTCTATAGAAAATTTGTCAAAATGCAGCAAAACTATCAACCACTTATCAGAACAAATTCTGGTAGTTCACCAAACGCAAAGTGAAGCAAACTTGACCCTTCCGAAAAAAGGTTTATCATAGACGGCTTTTGCCGAAATAAATCTTTGTACATACATTTTTCTTTTATATAGAAATTTTTGTCAAAATTTTATTTCTATAGAAAACTTTGTCAAAATATTATTTCTATAGAAAATACATTTAACTGATTTGATATTGTATAGAAAATGTGGACTTTCCTTACTTGTTGTCAACTTATCTTCGGTGGTAACCATATTCGGGTACCTTACACCGTACGGTCTTAGATCCAACGGAGAATTAATTTTCAAATTTAAAAATAAAATTTAAAAAAAAATTTAAAAAAAAAAACAACAATTAAAAAAAAAAACATTGCACTGTCCCCAGTAATTTCGACCACTGTCTACGTAATTCTTCTTCTTCCTGTTCTTCTCCAGTTATTATATGAGTATGTACTCTTGCCTCTTGAGTGAGAGTGTGCTCCCTTTTTTGTTTTAAGTAGCATTTTGTAGTCACCATGATAACAACATCATTGGGGTTTTGAGTTTCGAAAAGTGATGGGTGTGTATTTAAGAGAGCGAGAGTGTGTACAAGTGTATGTGTGTGTGCGTGTATCTTATGAAGTTGTCTTCTCTTGTTATTGTAAATTTTTCTAAGTACCTTAAATGTAAACTGAAAAGTTGGCTTTAGCATCAACATAACCATCACCACCGACATTATTATCCTCATCATTGCCATTCTGCTATGTCCTTGGGATCCCTTTAGCTTCTGTGTTGGGGCAATTTCATCGTGTGATTATGGATAACTTAACATGAGTCCCAAATCACCCTGTGTGCGAACACTGCAGAGTACTAATGGTATTGTGGGGTTGTCCTTTCCTTCTCAAGTACTGTTGAATAACTGGTAATTGAATTTATTGTCTATCTCCGTTGAGGTTTTTTTTTCGTTTACCACCTTCAAGAAGGCATACAAGGAGTCCCAAAAAGCTAATGGCACCAACATAAGAAAAAAAAACAGATTCCCTAATATTGAGGAAGTAAATGGTAAAATAATGTGGAAATATTGAGGTTAGATTTTCCTGTCCTGTCCCTCGTAGACTTCCTGTTTCCTGCCACCTTTCCCTTTTCCTATGTATCATGGATGAAAATCTCTAACTATCGACTGTATATAAATATTTACAATATTGAAGGGTATTGGAAAAAAAATTTTGCAACACTATAAGACGTTAGTGCTGATGTTATTGTTGTTGCTGTTATTGTTGGGGTCTACTTGGAGAGTGGGCTGATGGTATATTAGTATTAATGTGATCGTATTGAAGGTTTTATGGTTATTCAAAGAGGATATACAAAATTTTTAACAGTTTGTCTTTAAGGAATCTTAAAAGGAAGAGAGTTTGTCATGGCATGGTTTTGTAGAAACAGAGGATATCGTTTCTATTGCCTTTTTTCATAAATGTATGCGGTTGGTTATTTTAATGAAATCGAAGAATAGGAAATTTACGATTTCTACAAGCTTGGTTAAGATGGCTAATTCTACTACTTTCCAATTGATACAAATGTTAGAGCAATTTACTATCGAGCAAGGCCGTATTCAGGGGGGGGGATGAGGGGGATCAAACCCCCCCCGAAATGAATGAATATTTTTATATAAAGAAATATATATTTTTAGCTGCATAGGTTTTATTTTGAAAAACGCTTACCTATAAAACTTGCACAAATCATAGAATACTAGTTGAAAAGCCCGTCAAACGACGGTCGAAAAAATCAAATTGTTTTTGTTCTCGCACTACAAATTTCATTTTTGGAAAATGTATTTCTGCTTTTTATGTGTGTTTGTTGTTCTTTTTGTGAACATGGCTTGCTTGTTCGGCCATAGCAACAACAACGAACCAGCCAAACACACATGTGTAAATGAAATGGCGCAAAACCTGCGAAAAGAACCTGCCTAATTCAGCGATGGAAGCACTTTGAGAGTGCAATAAAGAGATATTTCCAAACGTGCATATTCTTTTAAAAATTTTGGTCACTTTGTCAGTTACTCAGGGATGGAAAATACAATTTTTAAGAAAGTACAAAAAAGGTATTTTTTGAGCGGAAAGGTACTTTTTACTAAATTTCAACAAAAATGTCACTGGAAGATTATTGTCAAGAGACTGAATTTTAAAGAAAATAAAATTTTGACAAAATTTTCTATATAAATCAAATTTTGACAAAATTTTCTATATAAATAAAATTTTGCAAAAATTTTCTATAGAAATAAAATTTTGCAAAAAAATTCTATAGAAAAACATTTTGCAAAATTTTTTCTATAGAAATAAAATTTTGCAAAATTTTCCTATAGAAATAAAATTTTTACAAACTTTTCAATTGAAATAAAATTTTGACAACATTTTCTACCGAAATAAAAAATCGATAATATAGAATCGCATTCTTTTTTCGACTAAAACATTCTTGAAGTTCAATAAACTCCTGTTTTTGACTATGTCTTTTACAAAATCGAGATTTTCTTCGCACATGAACATGTCTGTTTTGCCATATTTGTAAAAGATTATTAGCAAATAAGGTTGATAAAGACTTTCTCAAAATATTAAAATATTTTGTCAAAGCTATTGTACCATAAATCTGATATCGACTCAAAAATGTCTACACAAAAGGTACTAAATCATTCGCGGGGGTACTACGGTACTGACCGGGGTGAAAAAGTATTGAAAAAAGTACTTTCGTACTGCATTTTCCATCCCAGCAGTTACTACACACAAAAATTTTTTTTCTGATTCAATCACGAAATTAATTGATCCAATTAATTTTTAATTGAAATGTCTTCAATCACAGAAATGATAGTATCAATTAAAAAATTAATTGAAGGTCAATTAAAAAGTTAATTGATCCAATTAAAAAATTAGTTGATACTATTATTTTTGTGATTGATTTTTGTTTCAATTAAAAAATTTGTTAAATCAATTAAATTTTTAATTGAATATTTTTTAAAACTCAATTAAAATTTTAATTGGAAAAATTTTCGTGAAATTTTTTTGTGTGTACGTGCTCATCCGAACGTTCATTTTCAACAATGAAGAGATTAAAGACGTATCTTAGAAATTCGACTAGCGAGAGTAGACTCAATGGATTGGCATTAATGTCGGTTCATCGCCAAATAAATGTGCCGACTGAAAAAGTCATTGATTTATTTGCTGCCCAAAAAGCCCGTCGGCTCAATTTAATATTATAACAAGTATATACAGCAGTAAGTTCGGCCGGGCCGAATCTTAAATACCCACCACCATGAACCAAATATTAGGGTTTCCTTTGAAATTTCAGGAGGGCTTGAGGACTTGAGGACACTTCCCGAAGATAAATTTAAAGATTTCACCTATGAGGACTATATCAGATTCTGGATTTATAAGAACCATTTTTGTTTGAGTTTTAGAGGAATCATCAACATCTCTTGTAAGTGTGCAAGAAAATTATAAAATAACGTCTTGATTTGAAATCTTAAATCTGAAGATTTTCACCCGAGAAGTAAAATCTGGAAATTTTACATTGAGTTTCGAGCAATTTTCATGATCAGTGCGCCTTCTATACCCTCAAGAAGTGAAGTTGGTCTATATGGAGGCATTACCAAATGGACCGATAAAAACTTAATCCGATACACGTTTTTGTGAGCCTAAAATACCAGAATATTTACAATTTCAACAAAAATCGGATAAAAACTACGGAAACCCAAGGAGTTAAATCGGGAGATCGTTCTTATGGGGGCTATACTAAAATATGGACCGATACTCACCGTTTTCGGCACACCTCTTTGTGGCCCGAAAATACCTCTAGATTTCCAATTTCAGGCAAATTGGATAAAAACTGCGGTTTCTATAATCCCAAGACCCCAAATCGGGTGATCGGTCTATATAGGGACTATACCAAAACAAGGACCGATACTCACCATTTTTGGCACACCTTTTGATGGTCCTCAAGTACCTCTATATTTTCAATTTCAGGCAAATTGGATAAAAACTACGGTTTCTATAAGCCCAAGACCCCAAAACGGGAGGTCGGTTTATATGGGGACCATACCAAAACATGGACCGATGCTCATCATTTTTGGCACACCTCTTTACGGTTCTAAAGTACCTCTCGATTTCCAATTTCAGGTAAATTGGTTAAAAACTGCGGTTTCTATAAGCCCAAGAAGTAAAATCGGGTGATCGGTCTATATGGGGGCTATACCAAAGTATGGACCGATACTCACCATTTTTGGCACACCTCTTTATGGTCATAATATACCTCTAGATTTCAAATTTCAGGCAAATTGGATAAAAACTACGATTTCTATAAGCCCGGTTTATATGGGTACTATATCAAAACCTGCACCGATATAGCCCATCTTCGAACTTGACCTGCCTGCAGACAAAAGACGAGTTTGTGCAAAATTTGAGCACGATTGCTTTATTATTGAAGACTGTAGCGTGATTACAACAGACAGACAGACAGACGGACATCGTTATATCGTCTTAGAATTTCTCCCTGATCTAGAATATATATACTTTATACAGTCGGAAATCGATATTTCGATGTGTTACAAACGGAATGACAAACTTATTATACCCCCGTCACCATTCTATGGTGTTGGGTATAAAAATATTGTATACATACCTATGCATAAATAAAATTTTCTACACATGAGATTATATGAATATTTTTTTCTAAAGTTGAACCCCCCCCGAATTAAAATCCTGGCTACGGCCTTGATCGAGCACTGACATAAGTCACAAGAGTTGCCTTAGTATTAACTAGTGCACAAGTGCACACCAGGGCTACAACTTTTGCCGATTTATCGGCATTTTGACGAGTTTTTACTCAAAAAATAGCAAATTCCAATTTTTGCCCCAAAATTTTATTTCTATTGAAAATGTTGCCAAAATTTTATTCCTATAGCAATTGTTGCCAAAATTTTATTCCTATAGGAGATTATATTTCTATAGAAAATGTTCTCAAAATTTTATTTCTATAGAAAATTTTGTCAAAATTCCATTTCTATAGAAAATTTTTGTCAAAATTTTATTTTGTAGAAAATTTTGTCAAAATTTTATTTCTATTGAAAATTTTATTTCTATAGAATATTATGTCAAAATTTTATTTCTATAAAAAATTTTGTCAATATTTTATTTCTATAAAAAATTTGTCAAAATTTTATTTCTATGAAAAATTTTGTACAAATTTTATTTCTAGAGAAAATGTTGTCAAAATTTTATTTCTATAGAAAATTTTGTCAAAATTTTATTTCTATGGAAAATTTTATTTCTATAGAAAATTCTATAGAGATTTTGTCATGGCATGGTTTTGTAGAAACATCGTTTCTATTGCCTTTTTTCATAAATGTATGCGGTTGGTTATTTTAATGAAATCGAAGAATAGGAAATTTACGATTTCTACAAGCGTGGTTAAGATGGCTAATTCTACTACTTTCCAATTGATACAAATGTCACAAGCGTTGCCTTAGTATTCAGTAGTGCACACCACTTTTGCCGATTTATCGGCATTTTGACGATTTTTATACCCACCACCATAGAATGGTCACGGGGGTATAATAAGTTTGTCATTCCGTTTGTAACACATCGAAATATCGAGTACCGACTATATAAAGTATATATATTCTTGATCAGGGAGAAATTCTAAGACGATATAACAATGTCCGTCTGTCTGTCTGTCTGTCTGTTGTAATCACTCTACAGTCTTCAATAATGAAGCAATCGTGCTGAAATTTTGCACAAACTCGTCTTTTGTCTGCAGGCAGGTCAAGTTCGAAGATGGGATATATCGGTATGGTCCCCATATAAACCGACCACCCGATTTGGGGTCTTGGGCTTATAGAAATCGTAGTTTTTATCCAATTTGCCTGAAATTTGAAATCTAGAGGTATTTTATGACCATAAAGAGGTGTGCCAAATATGGTGAGTATCGGTCCATGTTTTGGTATAGCCCCCATATAGACCGATCTCCCGATTTTACTTCTTGGGCTTATAGAAACCGCAGTTTTTACTCAATTTACTTGAAATTGGAAATCTAGAGGTATTGTAGGACCACAAATACGTGTGTTAAAAATTGTGAGTATCGGCCCATGTTTTGGTATGGTCCCCATATATACCGATCTCCCGATTTTACTTCTTGGGCTTATAGAAACCGCAGTTTTTGTTCAATTTACTTGAAATTGGAAATCTAGAGGTATTGTAGAACCACAAAGACGTGTGCCAAAAATTGTGAGTATCGGCCCATGTTTTGGTATGGCCCCCATATAAAACGATCTCCCGATTTGGGGTCTTGGGCTTATAGAAACCGTAGTTTTTATCCAATTTGTCTGAAATTGGAAATCTAGAGGTATTTTAGCACCATAAAGAGGTGTGCCGAAAATGGTGAGTATCGGTCCATATTTTGGTATAGCCCTCATATAGACCGATTTCCCGATTTTACTTCTTGGACTTCTAGAATCCGTACTTTATATACAATTTGCCTGAAATTGGAAATTTATAGGTATTTTAGGACCATAAAGAGGTGTGCCACAAATGGTGAGTATCGGTCCATGTTTTGGTATAACGCCCATATGGACCGATATCCCGATTTTAATACTTGGGCTTCTAGAATCTGAGGTTTTTATCCAATTTGCCTGAAATTGGAAATCTAGAGGTATTTTCGGCCCATAAAGAAGTGTGCCGAAAACGGTGAGTATCGGTCCATATTTTAGTATAGCCCCCATAAGAACGATCTCCCGATTTAACTCCTTGGGTTTCTAGAAACCGTAGTTTTTATCCGATTTGCCTGAAATTGTAAATATTCTGGTATTTTAGACTCACAAAAACGTGTATCGAATTAAGTTTTTATCGGTCCATTTGGTAATGCCTCCATATAGACCGACTTCACTTCTTGAGGGCATAGAAGGCGCACTGATCATGAAAATTGCTTGAAACTCAATGTAAAATTTCCAGATTTTACTTCTCGGGTGAAAATCTACAGATTTAAGATTTCAAATCAAGACGTTATTTTATAATTTTCTTGCACACTTACAAGAGATGTTAATGATTCCTCTAAAACTCAAACAAAAATGGTTCTTATAAATACAGAATCTGATACAGTCCTCATAGGTGAAATCTTTAAATTTATCTTCGGGAAGTGTCCCCAAGTCCTCAAGCCCTCTTGAAATTTCAAAGGAAACCCTAATATTTGGTTCATGGTGGTGGGTATTTAAGGATCGGCCCGGCCGAACTTTCTGCTGTATATGCTTGTTTACTCAAAAAATGGCACATTCCAATTTTCGATTTTTGCGCCAAAATTTTATTTAAAAAAAAATGTTGTCAAAACTTTAATCCTATAGAAAATGTTGCCAAAATTTTATTTCTATAGAAAATTTTGTCAAAACTTTATTTCTATAGAAAATTTTGTCAAAATTTTATTTCTATAGAAAATTTTGTCAAAATTTAATTTTTATAGAAAATTTTGTAAAAATTTTATTTTTATAGAAAATTGTGCCAAGATTTTATTGCTATAGAAAATTTTGTCAAATTAAATTTCTATAGAAAATTTTGTCAAAATTTTATTTCTATAGAAAATTTTGTCAAAATTTTATTTCTATAGAAAATTTGGTCAAAATTTTATTTCTAGAGAAAATTTTATTTCTATAGAAAACTTTGTCACAATTTTATTTTTATAGAAAATTTTGTCAAAATTTTATTTCTATAGAAAATTTTGTCTAAATTTTATTTCCATAGAAAGTTTTGTCAAAATTGCATTTCTATAAACAATTTTGTAAAAGTTTTATTTCTATAAACAATTTTGTAAAAATTTTATTTCTATAGAAAAGTTTGTCAAAATTTTATTTCTTAGAAAATTTTGTCAATATTTTTTCTATAGAAAATGTTGTCAAAATTTTATTTCTATAGAAAATTTTGTCAAAATTTTATTTTCATAGAAAATTTTGGCAAAATTTTTTTTCTAGAGAAAATTTTGTCAAAATTTTATTTCCATAGAAAATTTTGTAAAAATTTTATTTCTAGAGAAAATTTTATTTTTATAGAAAACTTTTTCAAAATTTTATTACTATAGAAAATTTTGTCAAAATTTTATTTCTATAGAAAATTTTGTCAAAATTTTATTTCTATAAAAAATTTTGTCAAAATTTTATTTCTATAAAAAAGTTGCCAAAATTTTATTTTTACAAAAAATTTTGTAAAAATTTTTTTTCTATAGAAAATTTGGTCAAAATTCTTTTCTATAAAAAATGTTGTCAAAATTTTATTTCTATAAAAAATTTTGTCAAAATTTTATTTCTATAGAAAATTTTGTCAAATTTCTTTTTTCTATAGGAAATTTTATCAAAATTTTATTTCTATAGAAAATGTTGTCAAAATTTTATTTCTATAGAAAATGTTGTCAAAATTTTATTTCTATAGAAAATTTTGTCAAAATTTTATTTCTATAGAAAATTTTGTCAAAATTTTATTTCTATAGAAAATGTTGTCAAAATTTTATTTCTATAGAAAATTTTGTCAAAATTTTATTTCTATTGAAAATTTTATTTCTATAGAAATTTTTGTCAACATTTTATTTCTATAAAAAATTTTGTCAATATTTTATTTCTATAGAAAATTTTATCAAAATTTTATTTCTATAGAAAATTTTATCAAAATTTTATTTCTATAGAAAATTTTGTCAAAATTTTATTTCTATAGAAAATTTTGTCAAAATTTTATTTCCATAGAAAATTTTGTCAACATTTTTTTCTAAAGAAAATTTTGTCAATATTTTCTTTCTATAGAAAATTTTGTAAAAATTTAATTTCTATAGAAAATTTTGTCAAAATTGGGAACACGAACAAATTTTAACCCCACCCAATGGTATTGCCTTGAAAACAACTGAATTTTGCATCCATTTCCTTATAACAAGGAAATTTTTACATATTCTAAAACTTAATTGATTTTTTTTTTTCAGTATAGATTTTTTTCTCTTTAAAATCCAATTTTCCCAATTTAACAATGCTACTTAATTTCTATTCAAATTATTTCCAACATACCTTGAGTTTCAAATAGGTCTTGCTAACACTCAACTCTGCCTTGGGACCATGTGGTGTCTCCACAGACTTGTAACAATCTTCACCCTTACCATTCTCTTCGAATGGCACTGGATCGGTGTGATGATGATTAAGCAGTTCCATTAGGACACGCCATACCTTCGGTAGGTTACCAATAATTTCTTGAGTTGAAGTAACTTTACCCATTATGGAAGCATCATTGAATTTCATTGTACGACGAGAAGAGGTAGTAGATGTAGAGGCGGTGGCCGTTGCCGTGGCGTTGGTGGCATTGGCATTTGTGGATGCAGACGATGACGACGATGATGCTCCTCCAATGGCAAGACTTGAAGAAGATGAACAACTGGCGGTGGCTTTTTTATTGCCACTATTCGAACCTTTACGATGATGTGAGTGATGATGTTGCTTTTTGCTTTTAGGTTGGTCCTGGGCAACACTAACTTTTTCATTAATGGTTGCCATTGGGACTTCAGCTGGAATAGCACCCATAGGGGAGCTTACCATAGATGCAACAACAGCATCAACATTATCAACTTGCTCTGTATGATCTTGGTTGGGTTGTTGTTGTTCTTGTTGCTGATGCTGTTGTCCTTGTTCATGAACATCAAACTGTTGTAGCCTTTGATTGCCATGGTCTAAGGCATTTGTTAATGTAGCTGAAGGTGATGGTTCTGGTACTGGTACTGGTGCATCATTGTCATTATTTGCTCCTAATGCCATCATAGATTCATCACCATGTTGCTGCTCTTCAACTTCAACATCATCTTCCTGTTGAGAATTTGTATTGCTGCCATCCCCATCACTATCACCACTACCCATGCCATCCTCATCCATGGGCCCATCTTCATTGGCATTGCCAACAATGTTGGAATTATTCTTTTGTGTCACTGGCATACTATCAGCATCCTTAAGGCCCAGTGATGAGAATGCAGGAGATGGTGATGAAGCTTTTTCGTTATCGACTACACTGGCTTGCTCCACTAATTCGAATAATAATTTTGGCAAAGTTGCACCATCCGTACACTCTTTGGTTGCCATGTCATTTAACAATGTACGATTCTCCTCCAACATGGTTGTCAGTCTATCGATGTCCAAATTGTTTTTGCCATTAAAACCCATCACCATTTGACTGAAGAGCTGAAACGACGAACCAAATGTCCAACAAATGAAGAAAATGAAAAGAGAAAGAGAAAACAAACAAAAAAAAATGTTAAAACAAAGTCTGATAGTGTATGTGTGTGTGGGTGTGTCTGAGAGATAAAATTGAGATTTTTTAAGGACCTCTCTTCGTCAAGGATTTGGTATCTAATGCTTCAAAAAAAAACTATTGTAGTAAAAGTTTTAGTAGCCATGCAATGGTGTTTGCAGCTATAAGTAGGGTATAAAATACTTCTTTGCTGCCACATAATCCATTGCTACTAAAGTGGAGCTTTTTTTTTTTGAGGAGTGGATCTATTTGGGGTGTTATTATCAGATAAGCTAGTGATACTACTCAAATTTTACTATTTGTACTATTGGTGTGCTTAACTTTAAGAGAGAGATGATATTGACAGGCGTTATTTTTTTTCTTAGAAAATCAAAATGTAGAAATTTTAACAGAAATACTCAATGACAAGTGATGTCCTTAACTCTCTTTTAGAATACAGAATATGTTAACAAAAACAAAAAAAAAACAAGTATGTACGGCCGTAAATTCAGCCAGGCCGAAGCTTATGTACCCTCCAACATGGATTGCGTAGAAAATTCTTCTAAACACTGCCATCCACAATTGAATTACTTAAGTTGTGGTAGCGCTTGCCGATGGCATGGTATCTTAAAACCTCCTAACACCGTCTTCTAAATTGTATGTATGTCCATACGTGGTTATATTAAATCAAAAAAGATCGATCAAATACGTATATAATTCAGTTTGAAAAAATTTTCTATAGACATAAAATTTTAACAAAATTTTCTATAGAAATAAAATTTTAACAAAATTCTTTATAGAAATAAAATTTTAAAAAAATTTTCTATAGAAAGAAAATGTTGACAAAATTTTCTACAGAAATAAAAATTTAACAAACTTTTCTATAGAAATAAAATTTTAACAAAATTTTCTATAGAAATAAAATTTTGACTAAATTTTCTATAGAAATAAAATTTTGATAAAATTTTCTATAAAAATAAAATTTTAACAAATTTTTCCATAGAAATAAAATTTTGACAAAATTTTCTATAGAGATAAAATTTTGGTAGATTATTTTTGGCTCGAGTGTCAACCATGATTATGAACCGAATAAAATTTTAACAAAATTTTCTATAGAAATAAAATTTGGTAAATTATTTTTGGCTCGAGTGGCAATCATGATTCTGACCGATATGGACCAATTTTTGTGTGATTGGAGATCGGCTATATATAACTATAGACCGATATGGACCAATCTTAGTATAGTTGTTAGCGGCCATATGCTAACACCAAGTTCCAAATTTGAACCGGATCGGATAAATTTTGATCCTCCAAGAGGCTCCGGAGGTCAAATCTGGAGAACGTTTTATATGGGGGCTATATATAATTATGGACCGATGTGGACTAATTTTTGCATGGTTGTTAGAGACCATATACCAACATTATGTACCAAATTTCAGACGGATCGGATGAAATTTGCTTCTCTTTGAGGCTCCGCCAGCCAAACCTGGGGATCGCTTTATATGGGGGCTATATATAATTATGAACCGATGTGGACCAATTTATGCACGGTTGTTAGATACCATATACCAACACCATGTACAAAATTTCAGCCGGATCGGATGAAATTTGCTTGTGTTAGAGGCTCCACAAGCCAAATCTGTGGATCGGTTTATATGGGGGCTATATATAATTATAGACCGATGTTGACCAATTTTTGCATGGTTTTAGAGACCATATACCAACATAATGTACCAAATTTCAGCCGGATCTGATGAAATTTGCTTCTCTTTGAGGCTCCGCAAGCCAAATCTGGGGATCGGTTTATATGGGGGCTATATATAACTATGGACCGATGTAGACCAATTTTTTCATGGTTGTTAGAGACCATATACCAACACCATGTACCAAATTTCAGCACGATCGGATGAAATTTGCTTCTCTTTGAGGCTCCGCAAGCCAAATCTGGGGATCGGTTTATATGGGGGCTATATATAATTATGGGCCGATGTGGACTAATTTTTGCGTGGTTGTTAGAGACCATATACCAACACCATGTACCAAAGTGCAGCAGGATCGGATGAAATATGCTTCTGTTAAAGGCTCCACAAACCAAATATAAGGGTCCCTTTATATGGGGGCTATACGTAAAAGTAGACCGATATGGCCCATTTGCAATACCATCCGACCTACATCAATAACAACTACTTGTGCCAAGTTTCAAGTCGATAGCTTGTTTCGTTCGGAAGTTAGCGTGATTTCAACAGACGGACGGACGGACATGCTTAGATCGACTCAGAATTTCACCACGACCCAGAATATATATACTTTATGGGGTCTTAGAGCAATATTTCGATGTGTTTCAAACGGAATGACAAAGTTAATATACCCCCATCCTATGTTGGAGGGTATAAAAAGGCCGATTAAATACGTATATAATTAAATTTAAAGTTTCTATAAAAATAAAATTTTGACAACATTTTCTATAGAAGTAAAAATTGGAAAAAATAATTCTATAGAAATAAAATTTGGAAAAAATTTTCTATAGAAATAAAATTTGGAAAAAAAATTCTATAGAAATAAAATTTTGACAAAATTTTCTATAGAAATAAAATTTTGACAAAATTTTCTATAGAAATAAAATATTGACATTTTCCATAGACTATAACTATATAGACCGATATGGACCAATTTTGGCATGGTTATTAGCGGCCTTATACTAACACCACGTTGCAAATTTCAACCGGATCGGATGAATTTTGCTCCTCCACGAGGCTCCGGAGGACAAATCTGGGGATCGATTTATATGGGGGCTATATATAATTATGGACCTATATGGACCAATTCTTGCATGGTTGATAGAGACCATATACCAACACCACATACCAAATTTCAACCGGATCGCATGAATTTTGCTCCTCTAAGAGGCTCCGGAAGTCAAATCTGCGGATCGGCTTATGTGGGGGCTATATATAATTATGGGCCGATGTGGACCAATTTTTGCATGGTTGATAGAGACCATATACTAACACCACGTACCAAATTTCAGCCGGATCTGATGAAATTTGCTTCTCTTTGAGGCTCCGCAAGCCAAATCTGGGGATCGGTTTATATGGGGGCTATATATAACTATGGACCGATGTAGACCAATTTTTTCATGGTTGATAGAGACCATATACCAACACCATGTACAAAATTTCAGCAAGATCGGATGAAATTTGCTTCTCTTTGAGGCTCCGCAAGCCAAATCTGGGGATCGGTTTATATGGGGGCTATATATAATTATGGGCCGATGTGGACCAATTTTTGCATGGTTGTTAGAGACCATATACCAACACCATGTACCAAATTTCAGCCGGATCGGATGAAATATGCTTCTGTTAGAGGCTCCACAAGCCAAATCTGAGGGTCCCTTCATATGGGGACTATACGCAAAAGTGGACCGATATGGCCCATTTTCAATACCATCCGACCTACATCGATAACAACTACTTGTGCCAAGTTTTAAGTCGATAGCTTGTTTCGTTCGGAAGTTAGCGTGATTTCAACAGACGGACGGAAGGACGGACGGACATGCTTAAATCGACTCAGAATTTCACCACGACCCAGAATATATATACTTTATGGGGTCTTAGAGCAATATTTCGATGTGTTACAAACGGAATGACAAAGTTAATATACCCCCATCCTATGATGGAGGGTATAAAAACAAATATATAGGGCCGTTCGTCCATGTAGATTCAATACCTATATAATTCAGTTCCTGACGGGTATATATAGAGAAATTTACAAATAATTACGAACCGATATGAAAGGTACATGATTTTTCTCTATCTGGTTGGGGAATAGTGACGTTGGGTTGTTTGTGAAATGCATATAGTGAATTTACGATATCTGGTTGGGGAGGAGTGAAAGAGGGGGTTTCCTTTTTGCCCAATTTTTTTGAAAATAGAAAGTAGAAGATTTTCGATGAATGCGAACTCGGTACATAGGTTAGGTTAGGTTATGTGGCAGCCCGATGTATCAGGCTGACTTAGACTATTCAGTCCATTGTGATACCACATTGGTGAACTTCTATCTTATCACTGAGTGCTGCCCGATTCCATGGTAAGCTCAATGACAAGGGACCTCCTTTTTATAGCCGAGTCCGAACGGCGTTCCACATTGCAGTGAAACCACTTAGAGAAGCTTTGAAACCCTCAGAAATGTCACCAGCATTACTGCGGTGGGATAATCCACCGCTGAAAAACTTTTTGGTGTTCGGTCGAAGCAGGAATCGAACCCACGACCTTGTGTATGCAAGGCGGGCATGCTAACCATTGCACCACGGTGGCTCGGTACATAATTCTATGATTTTTCCATAGGCTTCGGCCAGACATTTTTTAGTAAAAATAAGTGAGTAAAGTAGAAAGCCGGGCTAGGCCGACTATATGATACGCTAAACCAACTCTACTGAATTAGTAAACATCCCAGCAAAAAAAGCGTCGCCAAAAAAGTAATGAGAATGTTCTTTTTGGTTCCGGAAGTGGTGCAAAATTGACGCAGAAGCGATGAATATAACATGGGCTTGTCATAGGACGGAAGTCCTCCATTTCAACAGTCGTTGCACTGAATTTGCATCACTTTTTTAGGTGTGATCCGAATTCAATGTTTTGGATGTAAATTAAAAAATTCGGTGATATTTTGTCAAGTACATAATTTTTATAATTTTTTATAATTTTTAATGGATTCTAACGCTTGTTGGAAACGCTTGACCTCAAATATTTTTAAAAATTCACAATTTTTATACCCTAAACCACATAGTGGTCAGGGTATAATAAGTTTGATCGGTCAAAAAATGTGCCTACCAGAAATATTGATTTTAGACCCCATAAAATATATACCGATCGACTCAGAATCACCTCCTGAGTCGATCTAGCGCTTGGTGTCCGTCCGTCCGTCCGTCTGTCCATGTATTTGTTGTTCACAGGATTCCGGTCGCAATTATTAACCGATTTTGATGAAATTTGGTACAGGGAGTTTTTTGGGCACAAGGACGAACGCTATTGAATTTGGAAGAAATCGGATCAAATTTAGATATAGCTCCCATATATATGTATCGCCCTATTTCGACAAATGGGGTCACGTTGCGCTCTTTTTCAAACGGATCGTCACCAAATTTGGCAAAAGGTACTCTTTTCCATCGCCCTTCAAGTCTGCAAAATTTCATCCAAATCGGTTCAGATTTAGATATAGCTCTCATATATATATATATATGTATCGCCCGATTTTTCTAAATTTGGCCACAAAACCCTTATTTATCAACCGATCTTAGTCAAATTTGGCTAAATGTAGTCTTCTATAGCACTTACTATATGTGCAAAAAATCATCGAAATCGGTTCAGAGTTAGCTATAGCTCCCATATAATGTACCGCCCGATTTTTCTAAATTTTGCCATAAAACCCTTATTTATCAACCGATCTTACTGAAAGTTGGCTTAATGTAGTCTTCTATAGCACTAACTATATGTGCAAAAAATCATCGAAATCGGTTCAGATTTAGATATAGCTCCCATATATATGTATAGCCCGATTTTCCCAAATTTGGCCATAGAACCCTTATTTATTAACCGATCTTACTAAAAGTTGGCTAGATCCAGTCCTCTATAGTACTAACTATATATGCAAAATTTCATCGAAATCGGTTCAGATGTAGATATAGCTCCCATATATGTATCACCCGATTTTGAAAAATTCGCCCCTAATAACCTTATGTTTGACCATACAGGCCACATTTCTTAACTGATCTTACTCCTTTAACCTTTTGTGGTATTAATCAAACCAGCAAAATATTATGCAAATATAGCTTCCATATATATGCATCGCTCGATTTTCCCAAATTTGGCCATAGTACTCTTATTTATTAACCAATGTTACTCAAATTTCAAATTTTGATGTACTGGCCGATCGTATTTATACTGTGAATATTGCTCGATTTTTACAAATTTGTATTTATTACCCACACTAATTTAACGATTTTCTCTTTTTCTTAATAATGGGCTCAATATTAGTGGCATACTAACTCCGTAGGTGCAATATCAACACAGCCAGTGTTGCTAGAAGTAGGGGAAATTCCCTATATGTAGGGTTTTTCTAATATTTAGCGTCTTGTATGGACGTAGGGCCACAATGTAGGACATTTTCACTCACACAATTTGTAATAATTTTTACATTTTGGTGGCTCTAGAGGAGGAAATTAGAAGCCGGCAAGGCTTGATCTTTAACAATGTAAGGTAAACTTTATTCCTGTAGAAAATTTTGTCAACATTTTATTTCTATAGAACATTTTGTAAAAATTGTATTTCTATAGAATTTTTTTTCAAAATATTATTTCTATAAAAATTTTTCTCAAAATTTTATTTCTGTGGAATTTTGTCTCAAAATTTTATTTATATAGAATTTATTGTAAAAATTTTATTTCTATAGAAAAGTTTCTCACAAAAATTTGTTTATAGAAACTTTTTCCAAAATTTTATTTTTATAAAGATTTAACAAAAAAGATTACTAATTTGGGTAGAATTCTATTTATATAAATATAAATTTATATTCTAAGTTATATACGTTGCATATTCATGTTTTAAGACAATAAAGTACTTAGAACCATTTTTGTTTTGTAAAATTTTTTTAAATTTAACGACAAATATAGTAGGGAAAATTGTTTGGGAATGTATAGGAAACTAGGGAACTTTTTTTGTCCTTGTAGGGTAAACCGAACATTTTCCCTGGCAACATTGACTATGAGATATAGTCTGATTGACACAAAGCACCCACAGACATGTACCCCTTAATTTTCTTAAATATGCAACTGCGGTTTATCTCCCTGACCTATATGTTACCCCACAAATGCTTATGATTACTAATTCTGTAATGGTGGTTTAGGGTATGATATAGTCGGCCCCGCCCGACTTTCTACTTTACTTACTTGTTTTAGATTGGATTTATCTTTTTTTTCGACAAAAATTAAATGATTTGTACCATTTTATGAATTCTTAAACTGTTTTTAACCAAACAAAAAAAGTTAAAATTACCCATTAAAAATATGAAAAAGGCATGTTATAAAAAAATTCAATGAAAAGAACTTCCTGTGTATTTAAAATAAGGAACAACATTGAGAGTACATCTTCTGGAAGTGCTTTTAAAGTTGTGCCTTTGGCAGAACTTTCAAATTTTTTTGCTGGGCAGTAGTTCAGTTTTTGTGCCAGACTTCCCCTGACCCTACTGTTTAAAAGAGTTCAAATCTTTTCGAATTTATTTTCAGATCGAAGGATATGGTTGACTAAGTTAACAAAAATATGCTCTGGTTAGGTTAGGTTAAATATTACTACTAAATTTTACTTCTAAAAATCATCTTTCCTTTTAACCTCTTAACCTTAGTAAAAGCAGTGATCAAACACTGTGACACATTTTATGGAAAATTGTATGAGCCTCGTAAAAAATAAAATAGAAAACAAAAAACACCCATCAAAAAGTTTCAAATTCATCACCGTGTTATTACATTTCAAGTACCTCTTGAGAGATAATCAAATATTGCTAAATCGTTTGCTATTATGTCTTAATTCAAGAGCCAGTGAAAAAGGCACAAATCCCCCTCTCGGCCCCCTCCTCACCACCACGAAGTATACACAAATGTCTAAAAGTTGTGAATGCAATTTCACATTCTCGAAAATAAAATCAAGGAGCAAAAACAAAATTCAATTCAAATTCAAGGACTTGATTCAAATATTCAAACATTATTTTCGAACATCTATAAAATTTTCGTTTTTTTTTTTTGTTCTCGCTCTTCCTTTATTGTGAAACATAGAATAAAAGCCCAGCAATTTCGGTGCAGATTTTCAATGAACACATGTTCGTACATAAAATCTAACACTCGTAAACAGACACACAAACACACACACACACACGCATATATAAACAACAGCCCATATAGACCCACACAAGCTTAAGCTCAAAACCAAAAGAGACCGAGGGATAATCAAAAAATATGAATGTAAACTGCGGAGAAATAAATCGAAATCAATCAATTCAAGTACTTGGCAAATAATTTCGACACACTTTCAATATGCCACACAGTTAGAAAAAGCTTGTCAATAGTAGGAAATGTTTGAGTTTGTGTGTGTGTGTAAGTGTGTGTGATTTTGTTCTTTTATGCAGGTTTCTATTCAAGAGCAATACCACCCCCACCACCAAAGGCTTGAAAATCCCATTGAGAGTAGGATTTTTTTTCTATCACTTGGGAGCTGGAAAGGATATTCATAGTAAAAAAAATCTTATGATTTCTATACATATGTGATTGCCAACCTTATGAATATCCTGGCAAATTTTCGATTATATTATCAATGGTAATGTTTTCCCTAAGTGGCAGAGACGGAGAGTGTAAGAGAGAGAGAGAAAGAGAAACGCATAAAGAGAATCTATTAACTTTGTAGGAAATTAGTAGTTGTTTAACAAGACAAACTTAAGTGAGATCGTATTCTCTTCCGTAATTTTTAATGCATGGGGGATATTCTTCGTATTTACAAATGATTAAAATTTTTTTCCAGGAAATATATGAATTTTTCCAAATCAAAAGTTTTTCAGCATGTATACCCTCACATGGCTACCAAATGTGTGGTATTTGTCATAATTGAAAGATGTAGAAAGGGAGAATTGCAATTTCTTATTGCCCGTCGTATTATTACCATACTTGCTAGTATGAGGTCATTTTATCTGTAAAGGTGGGTATTAAGTTCGAGTTCGAGCCGCTAATTTTCACTAAAGTGAAAACTAAATGAGTAAAAAACGTCATAGAATTATACATATTTGTCGCAGATTTCATTATAACTTGATGGGGAATATCCCAAAGCAAGTTTTCACAAAGTTTGTATTCCTTAAAATGGATTATTACAGAAAAGTAATCGTGAAAAAATGACGATTTTAGCGGCTAAAATCGAACTTAATACCCACCTTATGACCAAAAATTGGGATGCTTAAATGTATCCCTATCACTTAAGCATCCCAATATTGCCCTTGAAAACATATACTCCCAAAAATATTCGGCTTCAAGCATATATATTTCCAGAATTTAAAAAAAAGAAAAACCCAGCATAAAAAATATCTTTCGAATAAAATATTCGATAAAAAATTAGCGCTGCTGGGGTTTGAACATGAAATCTTTTGCTTTTTATTCATAAAAATAAAGAACATCTCAAAAAGAAGTTAGGCCTTCATGTGATAATACGATGCTATCACACACATTTGAATTATCGTGAAATTCATATCAACTTTAAGGTTTCATGGTAGCTTACAATATTACTGATAGCCTCAAAGGCTTAATAGAATCTCAATGCTCCAGAGGATCCTCAATATCCTTCAGGAAAGATGAAAGTTACAGGTGAACCTAATAGGTCCAAGATTCTCTATAAGTTTCAGGCAGTCTGCAAATAGTTGGCAAACCAGAAGGATGAATGAGGCCGCATATCTTTCGGGAACTAAGACTAAAGAGCACGGTTACCACAGCTGGTAGGATTCTACCAAAAATGGAAGATTTGTTACTATTTGGTAGATTGTTAGAATTCTTCATGTTTTGGCAAATTTTGCAAAACCTAGAGGTACAAAATTTTCTATATAAATAAAATGTTGACAAAATGTTCCATATAAATAAAATTTTGACGAATTTTTCTGTAGATATAAAATTTAACTAAATTTTCTATATAAATAAAACGTTGACAAAATTTTCTATAAAAATAAATTTTTGACGAAATTTTCTATAGAAATAAAATGTGATGAGATATTCTGAAAAAAAAAAAACAAGTAAGGAAAGTCTAAAGTTGGGCGGGGCCGACTATATTATACCCTGCACCATTTTGTAAATCCACATTTTTGATACTAAAGGGTGATTCTTTTGAGGTTAGGATTTTCATGCATTAGTATTTGACAGATCACGTGGGATTTCAGACATGGTGTCAAAGAGAAAGATTCTCAGTATGCTTTGACATTTCATCATGAATAGACTTACGATCTGCCACAACGTCGAATTTTCAGTGAATGGGCCCTAGAAAAGTTGGCAGAAAATCCGCTTTTTTATCGACAAATTTTGTTCAGCGATGAGGCTCATTTCTGGTTGAATGGCTACGTAAATAAGCAAAATTGCCGCATTTGGAGTGAAGAGCAACCAGAAGCCGTTCAAGAACTGCCCATGCATCCCGAAAAATGCACTGTTTGGTGTGGTTTGTACGCTGGTGGAATCATTGGACCGTATTTTTTCAAAGATGCTGTTGGACGCAACGTTACGGTGAATGGCGATCGCTATCGTTCGATGCTAACAAACTTTTTGTTGCCAAAAATGGAAGAACTGAACTTGGTTGACATGTGGTTTCAACAAGATGGCGCTACATGCCACACAGCTCGCGATTCTATGGCCATTTTGAGGGAAAACTTCGGAGAACAATTCATCTCAAGAAATGGACCGGTAAGTTGGCCACCAAGATCATGCGATTTGACGCCTTTAGACTATTTTTTGTGGGGCTACGTCAAGTCTAAAGTCTACAGAAATAAGCCAGCAACTATTCCAGCTTTGGAAGACAACATTTCCGAAGAAATTCGGGCTATTCCGGCCGAAATGCTCGAAAAAGTTGCCCAAAATTGGACTTTCCGAATGGACCACCTAAGACGCAGCCGCGGTCAACATTTAAATGAAATTATCTTCAAAAAGTAAATGTCATGGACCAATCTAACGTTTCAAATAAAGAACCGGTGAGATTTTGCAAATTTTATGCGTTTTTTTTTAAAAAAAGTTATCAAGCTCTTAACAAATCACCCTTTATATCAAATCAGTCAAATGTGTTGGGTGCTAACATAAAGGTTTTTGTCCCAAATACATACATCTGACTCCATCTGAACAAAATTTATAATCTATAGACTTAAAATTTAAGTCGGCTAATGCCCTGCGATGGTACACTATGTTAGTAAAAAACAAGTAAGGAAAGTCTAAAGTCGGGCGGGGCCGACTATATTATACCCTGCACCACTTTGTAGATCTAAATTTTCGATACCATATCACATCCGTCAAATGTGTTGGGTGCTATATATAAAAGTTTGTCCCAAATACATACACTTAAATATCACTCGATTTGGACAGAATTTGATGGACTTTTACAAAATCTATAGACTCAAAATTTAAGTTGGCTAATGCACTAGGGTGGAACAAAATTTTAGTAAAAAATATGGGAAACATTTAAATCTTAAGCAATTTTAAGGAAACTTCGCAAAAGTTTATTTATGATTTATCGCTCGTATATATGTATTAGAAGTTTAGGAAAATTAGAGTCATTTTTATAACTTTTCGACTAAGCAGTGGCGATTTGACAAGGAAAATGTTGGTATTTTGACCATTTTTGTCGAAATCAGAAAAACATATATATGGGAGCTATATCTAAATCTGAACCGACTTCAATCAAATTTGGCACACATGACAATATTACTAATTGTACTCCTAGTGCAAAATTTCAACCAAATTCGGCCAAAAATCTGGCTTCTGGGGCCATATAAGTCCATATGGGGCGAAAGATATATATGGGAGCTATATCTAAATCTGAACCGATTTCAATCAAATTTTGCACACTTGACGAAAAGTTATGTTTGTACAAAATTTCAAATCAAATCAAAGCAAATCGGTACAAAACTCTGGCTGCTGGGTCCATATTAGTGCATATCGGGCGAAAGATATATATGGGAGCTATATCTAAATCTGAACCGATTTCAATAAAATGTAGCTCTCTTAACTACACTACTAATTGTACACCTGGTGCAAAATTTCAACCAAATTGGGCTAAAACTCTGGCTTCTGGGGCCATATAAGTCTATATCGGCGAAATATATATTTGAGAGCTATATCTCAATCTGAACCGATTTCAATCAAATTTAGCACACCCGACTATAATACATTTGTTCTCTTGGTGCAAAATTTCAAGCAAATTCGGGTAAAACTCTGGCTTCTGGGTCCATATAAGTGCATATCGGGCGAAAGATATATATATATATATGGGAGCTATATCTAAATCGGAACCGATTTCTTCCAAAATCAATAGGGTTCTATTCTGACCCACAACAGGAACATGTGCCAAATTTGAAGGCGATTGGACTTAAACTGCGATCTAGACTTTGATCACAAAAATGTGTTCACAGACAGACAGACGGACGGACAGACGGACATGGCTAGAACGACTCAGGGACCCACCCTGAACATTATTGCCAAAGACACCATGTGTCTATCTCGTCTCCTTCTGGGTGTTGTAAACATATGCACTAACTTATAATACCCTGTTCCACAGTGTGGCGCAGGGTATAAAAATGTGGACCAAAATTTTGTATAGAAATAAAATTAAAAAAAAAATTCTATAGAAATAAAATTTTGATATAAATTTCTGTAGATATAAAATGTTGACAAATTTTTCTATAAATTCAATTTAAATATTTCTTTCGAATAAAGAAACCAAAAATTTGATCAACAACTTCAAAATGAGATTTTTGTTTTAATTTCATAGATTTTTGGTAAAATTTTCTTCATATTTTGGCAGATTATATTGGGCAATTTTGACAAAATTTTCTATAAATATAAAATTTTGACAAAATTTTCTATAGAAATAAAATTTTAACAAAATGTTCCATAGGTATAAAATTTTTGACAAAACTTTCTATAGAAATAAATTTTTGACAAATTTTTTTCTGGAAATAAAATAAAATTTTCTACAGAAATAAAATTTTGACAAAATTGTCTATAACAATAAAATTTTGACCAAAACTTTTTAAAGAAATAAAATAAATAAAAAAATTATCTACAGAAAAATGTTGACAAAATTTTCAATAGATAAAAATTTTTAACAAAATTTTCTGTAGATATAAAATTTTGACAAAATATTCATAAATTCAATTTCTTTCGAATAAAAAAACAAAAATTTGATCAACAACTTCAAAATGAGATCTTTTTAATTTGGTAATTTTTTTTCATATTTTGGAAGATTATTTTTGGCAAAAAATTTGATAAAATTTTCTATCGAAATAACACATTTTTTTTATAGAAATAAAGTTTTGACAACATTTTTTTTTTTTTTTTTTTTGGAAATAAAATATTTGACAAAATTTTTTTATAGAAATAAAATTTTGACAAAAATTGTCTATAGAAATAAAGTGTTGACCAAACTTTTTAAAAGAATAAAATTTTGAACAAAATTTTCTATAGAAATAAAATTTTAACAAAACTGTCTACAGAAATAAAATTTTGACAATTTTTTCTATAGAAATAAAATCTTGACAAAATTTTCTATAAAAAATTAGAGGATTTTGATGTTCTCTAAAGATCATGATAACTGAAAGTAATCTAAACCGTTTATATATCAATGGAAGGCTCAAGGCAACCTACAAATATTTCAGGGTTATGGTGAACATCAAAGATTAGGGAATCTCAAGGGTTAAGAGGAGTCTGCGAGAAAATAGGTTCAGGGAAACCCAACAATTTTGAGTTACACCCAGACGGCTTAATAGAACATGCAGGGCTGGAACGTTTTGGTATCTCCAAGAGTGCAGGAGACCTGTAAGCTCCAAGGGCACACCAAAACTTCAATTGAATTACAAGGTTAGGTTAGGTGGCAGCCCGATATATCAGGCTCACTTTGACTATTCAGACCATTATGATACCACAGGGGTGAACTTCTATCTTATCACTGAGTGCTGCCCGATGCCATGTTAAGCTCAATGACAAGGAACCTTCTTTTTATAGCCGAGTCCGAACGGCGTTCCACATTGCAGTGAAACCACTTAGAGAAGTTTTGAAACACTCAGAAATGTCACCAGCATTACAGAGGTGGCATAATCCATCGCTGAAAAACTTTTTGGTATTCGGTCGAAGCAGGAATCGAACCCACGACCTTGTGTATGCAAGGCGGGCATGCTAACCATTGCACCACGGTGGCTGAATTACAAGGTTCGGGCGAATCTCAATGATTCAGAGAAACCAAAAACAATTAAGGAGAACCTATACGTTTCAGAGAAACCTGAAAAATTCGTGGCAACAGCAAACCTGAAGCGAAATGTTCAAGACTCAGAAGCATATGATGGGAAATTTCAAAAAACTCTTCATTCATGAAATTAAATGTTGGAGGGATGAAGGGTCAACCAACCCTCAGAAGCTTATGAGTTTCCAGGAGCTAAATCAAACCCGAAAGGTTGGGAGCAATCTAAAAATTTCAGAGGAACCAGAGAATTGTGTGGACCTGAAATTCAGTACAATATTAAGTTTTTGGAAAAATTTAAAAGCTAATGCCAACCTGAAAAGTTAGGAAAAAACTGGGAGATTGAGGGTAGTCTAAAAGCATATTGGTAACCGGAAAGGATCAGGGACCCAAGACGTTCAGGAAACCTGAATTACGTTAGATTCAGGGGGATCTGAAAAGGGTCAATGGGAAACCCGAAACGTCCAAGAGGGATCTAAAAGTTCCAAAGGGGTCCTTAAAGCTTCATGGAGGACCTGGAAGATCGAAGTAGCGTGGACTGAACATTTTTTAAGGATGTCGAGGGACCATTGATGGTTAAGTGGTAACAAAGATTCATGGAACTGGAAGATCCAAGGGGTACTGAAACATTGTGAGCATCCCGAATGTTTTGGCGACCATGGATGGTTTAGGGAGAATGAAGATTCAGGGAATCACAAAGGGTCAAGGAAATCTGAAAAATAAAGATGAATAAATTCGCGAAGATGTAGAATTTTGGAAATTTAAATACTAAGAAACTGAGAACATGAATATAGAAGATTCAAAGGTAGGTTAGGTTAGGTGGCAGCCCGATATATCAGGCTCACTTTGACTATTCAGACCATTATGATACCACAGGGGTGAACTTCTATCTTTTCACTGAGTGCTGCCCGATGCCATGTTAAGCTCAATGACAAGGAACCTTCTTTTTATAGCCGAGTCCGAACGGCGTTCCACATAGCAGTGAAACCACTTAGAGAAGTTTTGAAACACTCAGAAATGTCACCAGCATTACAGAGGTGGCATAATCCATCGCTGAAAAACTTTTTGGTATTCGGTCGAAGCAGGAATCGAACCCACGACCTTGTGTATGCAAGGCGGGCACCCAACCCATTGCACCACGGTGGCTTAAAACTTAAAATGAATTAAAATTTCCATTCAATTTCGAAGTTTGAACTTTCCCGAAATTTATTGTTAACGAATTCAACGAGTATTCAGAGAATTAAATACCGAAAAGGATGCTTGACTAATTTTATTCACTCAATGGTCATACATACCGTATTTACAGCTCCCATTTCTTCCTTCAAGGCGGCCTTTTCAAATCTATGCTCCTTACATTCATCACGTAGACACGCCAATTCATTGTTGGCCAATTCGATTTCACGGACCATATTTTGATTTCGTTCCTCAAGGTTCTTTGTCCTAGTAAAGCAGAAGGGAACAAAAGAAATTGATTAATATTTTCCTTTAAGAATAATGGATTATTAATTTTGACGTTTGTCAAACAAAATAGGCCTATTAACCCCATTTCGATTGCACTCAATGTAATTTATGGCCCTAAATTATCCTACACATACTTGCAAATCTGTTAACACTCTCACACTTCCTCTTTCTCTCTCTCTCTCTCTGCTTCTCTAATGAATTGCAATATATACAAGGGTAGCTGATATGTATTGTTGTCAACTGCAGGTCGCTATCATTTCTAATCCACTAGTTTGACAGCTGACAGACCGTTCATTGTTTTGTTTACAAGCTGACAAAAGCATTTTGATTTATTAAATTGAGAAATAGAGTAATTCGTGATTCGAGAGTAATAGTGTGATTGCCACAAGTGGCTACAGAGCCCTACAGCATTTAAATGTAAATAAATCTTTTGTGTTTCGTACCATTGCTCATTAACGTGATACCGGCAGTGTTGCATCGAAAAATCCCGTTACAACAAAAGAAATTATCCGAAAAATGAAGACCGATTTTTATGGAAATCTACGCCGCAGTGGTAGAAAACTTGCTCTTGACATGAACATATAGAGGGAACGGATGTCACATATATTACAAAATGACCTTGGACTAAAGCTATTGAAATCATATACTAATATATGAGAGCTATATCTAAAACTGAACGGATTTCTATGATTAATTGCAGGTATAGTTCGTACTATAGAAGATAACATTGTATCAACTATGAGTAAGATCGGTTAATAATAAGTCTATTATGGCCAAATTTGGGAATATTTTGACAAATTTTTCTATAAAATTAAAATTTTGATAGAAATAAAATGTTGACAAAATTTTCTATAGGAATAATATGTTCACAAAATTTTCTTTAGAAATAAAATTTCGACAAATCTGTTTATATGAATAAAATTTTAACAAATTTTCTATAGAACGAAAATTTTGACAAAACTTTCTATAGAAATAAAATTTTCACAAAATTTTCTTTAGAAATAAAATTTTGACAAATTTTTTTGTATGAGTAAAATTTTGACAAAATTTTCTATAGATCTAAAATTTTGACAAAACCTTCTAAAGAAATAAAATTTTGACAAAATTTTCTGTAGAAATAAAATTTGGACAACATTTTCTTTAGAAATACAATTTTGATAAAATTTTCTATAGGAATAAAATTTTGACAAAATTTTTTTGCGACATAAAAGTTTTGACAAAATTTTCTATAGAAACAAAATTTTTAACAAAATTTTCTATAGAAATAAAATAAGTCTATTATGGCCAAATTTGGGGATATTTTGACAAATTTTTCTATAAAAATAAAATTTTGATAGAAATAAAATGTTGACAGAAATTTCAATAGGAATAAAATGTTCACAAAATTTTCTTAAGTAATAAAATTTTGAATTTTTTTTTTTATATGAATAAATTTTAACAAAATTTTCTATAGAACTAAAATTTTGACAAAACTTTCTATAGAAATAAAATTTTCACAAAATTTTCTTTAGAAATAAAATTTTGACAAATTTTTTTATATGAATAATATTTTGACAAAATTTTCTGTAGAAATAAAACTTGGACAAAATTTTCTATAGAAATACATTTTTGATAAAATTTTCTATAGAAATAAAATTTTGTCAAAATTTTCTTTAGAAGTAAAATTTTCTATAGATATAAATTTTCACAAAATTTTCTATTGATATAAAATTGTGACAAAATTTTAATAGAAAAAAATTTTACAAAATCTTCTATAGAAATAAAATTTTGACATAATGTTCTATAGAAATAAAATTTTGACAAAATTTTCTGTAGAAATAAAATTTTGACAAAATTTTCTATAGAAATAAAATTTTGACAAAATTTTTTATAGAAAGAAAACTTTAACAAAATTTTCTATAGAAAAAAAACTTTAACAAAATTTTCTATAAAAATTAAATTTGGACACAATTTTCAACAGAAATAAAATTTTGACAAAATTTTCTAAAGAAATAAACTTTAGACAAAATTTTCCATAGAAATAAACTTGTGACAAAATTTTCAATAGAGATTTTCACAAAATTTTCAATAAAAAAAAAAATTTTGTACAAAGTTTTCTAAAGAAATTAAATTTTGACAAAATTTTCTGTAGAAATAAAATTTTGAAAAATTTTTCTATAGAAATGAAATTTGGTAAAAGTTTCTATAAAAATAAAATTTTTACAAAATTTTCTATAGAAATAAAAGTTTTAACAAACTTTTTTATAGAAATAAAATTTTGACAAAATTTTCTGAAGAAATAAAATTTTGAAAAAATTTTCTATAGAAATGAAATTTGGTAAAAGTTTCTATAAAAATAAAATTTTTACAAAATTTTCTATAGAAATAAAATTTTCTTTAGAAATAAAATTTTCACAAAATTTTCTTTAGAAATAAAATTTTGACAAATTTTTTTATATGAATAATATTTTGACAAAATTTTCTATAAAAATAAAATTTTGACAAAATTTTCTATAAAAATAAAATTTTGACAAAATTTTCTATAAAAATAAAATTTTGACAAAATTTTCAGTAGAAATAAAATTTTGACAAAATTTTTTTGCGACATAAAAGTTTTGTCAAAATTTTCTATAGAAACAAAAGTTTTAAAAACATTTTTATAGAAATAAAATTTTGACAAAATTTTCTTTAGAAGTAAAATTTTCTATAGATATAAATTTTCACAAAATTTTCTATTGAAATAAAATTGTGACAAAATTTTAATAGAAAAAAATTTTTTAAATCTTCTATAGAAATAAAATTTTGACATAATGTTCTATAGAAATAAAATTTTGACAAAATTTTCTGTAGAAATAAAATTTTGACAAAATTTTCTGTAGAAATAAAATTTTGACAAAATTTTCTATAGAAAGAAAACTTTCACAAGATTTTCTATAGAAAGAAAACTTTAACAAAATTTTCTATAAAAATTACATTTGGACACAATTTTCTACAGAAATAAAATTTTGACAAAATTTTCTAAAGAAATAAACTTTAGACAAAATTTTCCATAGAAATAAAATTGTGACAAAATTTTCAATAGAGATTTTCACAAAATTTTCAATAAAAAAAATTGTACAAAATTTTGATAAAATTTTCTGTAGAAATAAAATTTTGAAAAAATTTTCTATAGAAATGAAATGTGGTAAAAGTTTCTATAAAAATAAAATTTTTACAAAATTTTCTATAGAAATAAAAGTTTTAACAAAATGTTTTATAGAAATAAAATTTTGACAAAATTTTATTTAGAAATACAATTTTCTATAGATATGAATTTTCACAAAATTTTCTATAGAAATAAAATTGTGACAAAATTTTCAATAGAGATTTTCAATTGTGAGAAAAATTTCTATAGAAATAAATATTTTACATTTTACTATGTTGCATTACATAACAGCCATCTTGTACATGTTCTTTTGGTAGCAAATCAATCGAATTTAAATTATTCCTATATGTCCTACTATGTCCCTTTCAAACCACAAACATTTCTCAGTTATTGCATACAAATCCATTACCCCTTAGTATGTTCCAAACGATTGTATTTGCCTAAACTCATACATATGCACTGAAAAAAATATTGACGTGATATTAAAGATTACGCAACCTAAATTTTAGGATGCGAAATTTACAAAATGTTAAGGACAAATTCCATTAAAATACTGAAATTTTAATTAACCCTGGACAGTCATCCTTCGTCAAAATGACGACGCGTAATTTCATTTTCGATTTAAAGTGCTTTTTGGTCGATTGGGAAATGTTAAATTTGAGTTATACCAATAAAACCATTTTATGAATTTTTGTGTTATACCAATTAAAAACATATTGAATAAGGAAATAAACAAGTTTTTGGGTCTCATTTTTGCTCATGATGCAAATTATAGCGTCATGAAATAAGCCGTAGTCAAAATGACGAAGGATGACGTTTGTGTACAAAAAATAAGAATGACTTTCCAGGGTTAAAATCAAGTTTTTAATCTTGGATTCACTTTTTTTTCATTAAATTTAGAACAAAAATTTTGTAAATTTGCGTCCCTCCGTTAAAGTCACATGTCTTTGAACTGAGGCTAATTTTCCTTAAAGTAAAGAAACATATTTTTGATTTAAAGAAATTGTCCTTAAATTAAGTGAAATATTGAAACTTTAGGTTTAAGATAAAAACGCGTCAACTATAGGCTAAGACTTATTTTGAGGATTTAGCGTCTTTGGTTTAAAGTTTTTTTAGAATTAAGAAAACATCTTTGGCTCGGAATCAATACCAAAATCATTAGGGAAGGTCAAAATCTTTGGAACCAAGTAAACTTTTTTTGTGAGTGTACAAAGTGTAAATGGGCATTCGTGTATGCAAGCGTGTGTGTGAGTGCTTGTTTGTTTTAACCAAAAATTAATTTGGCTTTTTGCCACAAAAACTTTCCTAAGTTTTCGTTATGCGTCAGTAATCATGAGAGTATTGGTGTAACTACATACGTATGGTATATCTGTGTAAGTGTTCATCTCTTTGTGTATGGGTGGGTATGTGAGTTAGTGTGTCTGTGGACTTTTAAGTGTTTAATTTGATTTTGATTGATTTTCAAATGTTCGCTCTTCATTCATTTGGAATTGAATGGAATGGAGCCATCAGACTTCGTTTGCCAGAAACTCCGATAGCCCAGTCACAAAATCACACATCCCAAAAATGTACATTCAATCGGTTTTTGCATGGAAAGTTTGCATTTGCGAGGACAAACTTTTGTGTGTGTGGATGGAGAAACAAAAACCTAAAACGAATGTGGGTTTTAGTTAAAAATTTAACATTGAATTGAATAAACAAACGAACGAACAAACGAACCAACCAATGAAAGAACAAACGAACTGAACAAATCAGTGGAAGTAGTTAAAGTTCCACTTGGCAATTGTTTATTTACTTAATACTTCTCCCCCCATTCATTCTACCCCCACCACCCCTTCTTTTCGAGGATTCACACAAACAAGCCCACCACATTGTGTAAAATGATTTGTTAGATTATTGGAATGATTACTTGGGTATGCAGGACGAGACAAATTCCCACACACACATACACGTGTACGATGTGTGTTTGCGATATCCTAACTCATATTAAACTTTGGTTAAATAAAATTAAATTACAAAAGTGTTAAAATTCAATTTACACTATATTGGATCTAACGGGAAACTGATGGATATTTCCCCCATGCCCTTTGTGGTTGTGTTAGGGGGAATCAGTAAGTTTGTTAAAGCCGATTTGTACAAGGGAAAAACAAGTGTCAACACTGCAAATGGGAATGGGAATACAGTTCATCCCACCGGGGATAAAATGTTTAAATACTAATTGAAAATGAGCTCAACTAGAGCTAAAAGCTCTAATCTTTGAGTGATGAGTGTAGGACAAAGGAATTCCATTAAATCGTTATTATTAGCTGACATGGAGTTATTTTCTATTTTTATAAACGCCCTGCGAGCAATAAACTCCTTGTAATAATAAACAGATAACAAATTTGTCTGCTATCAATGTGTAGGGTCCATTCGGCCTGGGCGAATAAAAACTTGCTTCGAAAAATTTGCATCCTATCTTGTTACTTGCAAATATATCGAATTTCAGGTGGATTTGATGGCAGATACTCTTTCCAGTAGGTCGGCACAGTTTTGTTTGAGTTTTAAAGGAATCTTAAAAATCTTGTCTAAGGGTGCCAGAAATTTCTAATGGAACAATGCCTATGATTTTAAATCGAAATTCTATAGATTTTTACCCCCATTTTTCAAATGAGCACGAGATGTAAAATCGGGAAATTTTACTTCTAGTTTCGTGCAATTTATGATATCTCTGCCCTCAAGATGTCAAATCGGAAAATCGGTATATATTAGAATTATATAAAAGCCTTACAGATATAAAACAAATTTTTCAATTTAAATTTTAAAAAATTTTAAATTTTGAATTTGAATCAAATCAGATAAATCTCGGAGTGTCTAGACCACCGTTGCCACTCGATCCAAAAATGATATACCAAAATTTGGAGAAAAATTTACCAAAAACTACCAAACAAAAAAATCTTAATTTTCAAAATTTTATTTCTATAGAAAATGTCAATATTTTATTTCTACAGAAAATTTTGTCAAAATTTTATTTCTATTGAAAATTTTGTCAAAATTTTATTTCTATAGAAAATTTTGTCAATATTTTATTTCTATAGAAAATTTTGTCAATATTTTATTTCTATAGAAAATTTTCTAAAAATTTTATTCCTATAGAAATTTTTTTCAAAATTTTATTTCTATAGAAAATTTTGTCAAAATTTTATTTCTATAGAAAATTTTGTCCAAATTTTATTTCTATGGAAAATTTTGTCAAAATTTTATTTCTATAGAAAATTTTGTCAAAATTTTATTTCCATAGAAAATTTTGTCAAAATTTTATTTCTATAGAAAATTTTGTCAAAATTTTATTTCTATAGAAGATTTTGTCAAAATTTTATTTCTATAGAAAATTTTGTCAAAATTTTACTTCCATAGAAAATTTTGTCAACATTTAATTTCTATCGGGAATTTTGTCAAAATTTTATTTTTTTACAAAATTTTTTCAAAATTTTATTTTTTTACAAAATTTTTTCAAAATTTTATTTCTATAGAACATTTTGTCAAAATTTTATTTCTATAGAAAATGTTGTCAAAATTTTATTTCTATAGAAAATGTTGTCAATATTTTATTTCTATAGAAAATGTTGTCAAAATTTTATTTCTGTAGAAAATTGTGTACAAATTTAATTTTTATAGAAAATTTTGTTAAAGTTTTCTTTCTATAGAAAATTTTGTCAAAATTTTATTTCTATAGAAAATTTTGTCAAAATTTTATTTCTATAGAAAATTTTGTCGAAATTTTATTTCTGTAGAAAATGTTGTCGAAATTTTATTTCTATAGAAAATTTTGTCAAAATTTTATTTCTATAGAAAATTTTGTCCAAATTTTATTTCTATAGAAAATTTTGTCCAAATTTTATTTCTATAGAAAATTTTGTCCAAATTTTATTTCTATAGAAAATTTTGTCCAAATTTTATTTCTATAGAAAATTTTCTCAAAATTTTGCTTCTATAGAAAATGTTGTCAAAATTTTATTTCTATCGGAAATTTTGTCAAAAATTTTATTTCTTTACAAAATTTTTCAAAATTTTATTTCTAAAGAAAATGTTGTCAAAATTTTATTTCTACGAAAATTTTGTCAATATTTTATTTATATAGAAAATTTTCTAAAAGTTTTACTTCTATAGAAAATTTTTCAACATTTTATTTCTATAGAAAATTTTGTCGAAATTTTATTTCTATAGAAAATTTTCGTCAACATTTTATTTCTATAGAAAATGTTGTCAAAATTTTATTTCTATAGAAAATTTTGTCAAAATTTCATTTCTATAGAAAATTTTGTCCAAATTTTATTTCTATAGAAAATTTTGTCCAAATTTTATTTCTATAGAAAATTTTGTCAAAATTTTATTTCTAAAGAATATTTTGTCAAATTTTATTTTTATAGAAAATTTTG
This sequence comes from Haematobia irritans, assembly GCF_050003625.1. Classification (NCBI taxonomy): domain Eukaryota; kingdom Metazoa; phylum Arthropoda; class Insecta; order Diptera; family Muscidae; genus Haematobia; species Haematobia irritans. The sequence goes on along the minus strand of NC_134398.1, from coordinate 194,703,328 downwards.
TGAAAATTTTATTTCTATAGAAAATTTTATTTCTATAGAATATTTTGTCAAAATTTAATTTCTATAGAATATTTTGTCAAACTTTATTTTTATAGAAAATTTTGTCAAAATTTTATTTCTATAGAAAATGTTGTCAATATTTTATTTCTATAGAAAATGTTGTATAGAAAATGTTTGTATAGAAAATGTTGTCAAAATTTTATTTCTATAGAAAATGTTGTCAATATTTTATTTCTATACAAAATGTGTCAAAATTTTATTTCTATAGAAAATGTTGTCAAAATTTTATTTCTATAGAAAATTTTATTTCTATAGAATATTTTGTCAAAATTTAATTTCTATAGAATATTTTGTCATATTTTATTTTTATAGAAAATTTTGTGAAAATTTTATTTCTATAGAAAATGTTGTCAATATTTTATTTCTATAGAAAATATTGTCAAAATTTTATTTCTATAGAAAATGTTGTCAAAATTTTATTTCTATAGAAAATTTTGTCAAGATTTCATTTCTATAGAAAATTTTGTCCAAATTTTATTTCTATAGAAAATTTTGTCAAAATATTATTTCTATAGAAAATTTTGTCAAAATTTTATTTCTATAGAAAATTTTGTCAAAATTTTATTTCTATAGAAAATGTTGTCAAAATTTTATTTCTATAGAAAATGTTGTCAATATTTTATTTCTATAGAAAATGTGTCAAAATTTTATTTCTATAAAAAATGTTGTCAAAATTTTATTTCTATAGAAAATTTTGTCAAAATTTTATTTCTATAGAAAATGTTGTCTAAATTTTATTTCTATAGAAGATTTTGTCAAAATTTTATTTCTATAGAAAACTTTGTCCAAATTTTATTTCTATAGAAAATTTTGTCAAAATTTTACTTCTATAGAAAATTTTTTCAAAATTTTATTTCTATAGAAAATTTTGTGAAAATTTTATTTCAATAGAAAGTTTCTGAAGTAACTCTTGTTGGAGAGGAAGGAATTTGTGTGGTACCTCTTGTTAGAGAGGAATAATCTACCAAAACATCAAGAATCCTACCAATCTACCATTTTTGGTAGAACTCAACCAACTGTGACAACCGTTGGCTAGATCCCCAGGAAGACACACCCAAAAAAATAATGGAGAAAAGTTTACTTGATTTAAGCCGCAGCGGTGTCAAAAGTACGGTAAGTACGAATTTTCTAAATCCAAGAAGAAAATTCTTAATTTAATCCCGAAAATATTATGTACAGATTTCTTAATTTTAGAATTTTTCAATCGTGTTTGTGCTTCCTTTAAGTACGGGAAGTGCTTGATTCAAGCCTAGTGAATGAAATCCCTAATCGGGACTTGATTCAATCCACATTTAAACTTTTCTTAAGCCAAAAGAAACTTTTTTTAAGCGGAATCAGGGCTTGGAGCAATATTTTTTATTCTTGAATATATATAATGTGCTTGTTTCAAGAACGATCTGTTCTTAATGTAATCCCGAACCGTATTTAATATTATTTTTATATGGGCTGGATTTTATTTTTATATATATATATATATATATATATATATATATATATATATATATATATATATATATATATATATATATATATATATATATATATATATGTATATATATATATATATATATATATATATATATATATATATATATATATATATATATATATATATATATATATATATATATATATATATATATATATATATATATATATATATATATATATATATATATATATATATATATATATATATATATATATATATATATATATATATATATATATATATATATATATATATATATATATATATATATATATATATATATATATATATATATATATAATTTTTTAAAAAAATAAACTTTATTTTTACTTTTAAATATTTATGTGATGCATTCACTTCTTTATATTCATAATTTTTCATTCTCCTCGCTTTCACGTCACTTAGGTTCTAAGTACACAATAATACTAAAAGAATTTGACAAACAAAATGCAATCGAAAAACCAGTTTTTGGAGGTTAAACATCTGTGCGAGTAACAAGGAGAGCAAAACTTTATTTTGCATTCCAATTGGCTCATAAATGAATGTCAAGTAATAGTTTTCTTATTTTAAGCCAAGTCGGCTTAAGATAGCAAATCAAATGCAAGCCAAACAGTAAGCACACACGCACGATGCTCGGGGGTTCGATGAGAGCATCGAGGAGAAAAAAACTCTATTTTGTGCTCTCAGCACCTAACTCTCACAGACGAATTAAGTAACAATTTTCTTGTTTTAACTCAAAACAAGATTAAATCAAACTTTAAGTACTTGAATTGCACAAATAAGCATATTATGTACTTAATATGAGCAAAACTTAGTTTTTGCGTACTTAAAATTTTAAATACGAATTAAGGCTAAAAATAAGAATTTGAAACTTGATTTTAGAAATCTACTATTCTTGGGGTACAAATTGGGAAATCGGTCTAGCTCCCATACTATACGAAAACATGAACTGATACACACCATATTGGGCACACCGCGTTGTTAACCTAAAATAGCTCTACAATTTGAATGTCCGCCAAATCGGATAAAAATTGAGGTGTCTGGACGCCCAAGTCAAATGACGAAATCGGTCTATAGCCGGCATGGATATACCAAACCATGGACGGATATATACTATATTTGGCACACCTCTTTGTGAACCTAAAATAGCTCTAGATTTCAGGCTAATTGGAAGAAAAATGCCGTGTCTAGACAATTAAGCCACACTCAAAAAGAACTTCATCTTGTTCCAAAGATTTTGACCTTTAAGACTTTGGTATTGATTGCGAGCTAAAGATGCGACCAGCGTTGCCAGAATTGTTTCACCAAAAACCGCTAGATTTGCCCAAAAAAATAGCTAAAAAAAGCTAAAAAATGCTAAAAAATAGCTAGAAAAAAAGCTAAATTTTTTTGTATCAAAAGTCACATTTTTGATTGAAATTTAACAAACTTAAAGGCTTTTTTTCATTTACAATGCATATTATTTTCATTTTAATTCCACTTCTGTGAGACTGTAACAATATCTAAGGGATATTAGCTCTGTTTGCGTATTCGATACATTTTGATTACTATCACAATTTTTTTACTGGAAGTCCTTCGTTTTGTGGGAGCTACCTTCCCAACACCTCTATTTTATTTACATGTTATTTTAAAATATTAAATGATCTAAGCATGCTTTGGATTTGGTAAAAAAATGATTTGTCATTTTTTTAAATAAAATTTTAGTTTGGATTTGAAATTGTGAAAAATTCGAAATACATTACTTTTATTTAAATTGTAGAAAATACCTATAGTTTACATTTCCCAGTAAAAACATTTTCCTTTTCTTCATGAGCTACCAAAGTGCTTTAAAAACGTGCTAACGCCAACTTAAATTTCCAAATTCAGACTCGACTTCAAGTAGAAATTATTGTATATATACGTTTTTAAAATAAAGTGTTGAAAAACATCTTCTATTTTTGAACGCTATTTTGGTTTGTGGTTAAGATGCAAAAACTCCTCACATTTAAAGACTATTTCATTAATTCTTCCTTCTTTCATGAAAACATACCCATTTTTAAGTTGAATCACTTAATTATAAGGACAAAACGACTTTATCGTCTTTTGGACAAGGAAAACAGTTTATATAAAAGAAATTCACAAATGCTATTATAACCAAAATTCGCGTTCGTATTTTAAGGAGACGACAATATTTTTTCAGTGCACAAAGCTATTCACATCTACTATTTTAATTCGCGTTCGTATTTTAAGGAGACGACAATATTTTTTCAGTGCACAAAGCTATTCACATCTACTATTTTAATTTAGTAATATCGTAATAACTTTAGAATATTATAATAACATAAAAAGGATAAACTAGTCAAATGATAATATTCCCAATAATTTACTGACAGTTTATCTAACAAATTTGTATGGTAATAGTAGATTTAAAGTTTACGATAACTTTTATGTATATAATGAAAAAACTTTACAACAAGGTGTATTTGCTACAAAAATGCCCGCATAATGGCTGGGCTCATTATTAATGTTTCAACTGAGCTTTGAAATATGTGGAAACCCTTATACTTGCAGCAAGGCTTAGATAAAAACGCCGATTTATCCATATTTCAATAGAAACATGTCGAAAATAAAAAAGCCAAAAATAGCTAAAAGGGTCATGAAAAAAGCCAGAAAAAAAGCTAAAAGCTAAATGCATTTTTTTCCCGCTAAACGTCTTCAAAAAAAGCCAAATCTAGCGGGAAAAAAGCTAAATTGGCAACGCTGGATGCGACTTCTTTAAAATAAACACATTTTTAGCGACATATCTGGCTTTAGGTCTAGGATCAATAAAATTAACATTAGGAAATAAGTTTCATTTTCGCGGTATATTAATAAAGCTATTCACGTACAAACAAATCCCAGTTTAAAAATCTAAATTATGACGGATACTACTTTGAAGTATATATGTTTTTTTCTAATTCCAAAAAAAAAACTTTAAACCAAAGAGAAAATATGTTTTAGCCTATATTTGAAGCGTTTTTATCTTAAATATAAAGATTCATTTCAGTTAAATTAAAGACGATTTCTTTATATCAAACATGTGTTTTTATATTTTAAGGACATTTTTTATTAGTTCAAAGACATATGACTTGAACGGAGGGATGCAATTTTGCATGGTTCGTGTCTTAAATCTAATGAACAAACTTTTGAAGCATATATTAAAAAACTCTTTTAATTAAAATTTCATTATTTTAAAGAACTTTGTCTTAAATATTGTGTATATTAATATTAGGTCTATAGTTTTTTCAATGTAGACTCATCTTATATGTCTATTTCTTGAACATCTAAAATTATTAGCTTTGTCTGTTGGAATCATTTGGAATCAGATCTCGCAGTAGACACCTTCAATTTTTAATAGGGTCCCCTTCTGATTTGTTTCAGAGAGTAAATTATGTATTCATCGAAATTCTCCTTATTATTCATCACTTTTAGTATCCCTTCCTAATACACCCCCCCCCCCCCTCGCCTTTCCACACAAAACAAATAGTTCTGTCATGTTTTCTTTGTCAATGCTTCGGGCTAAACACTAAACATTTTCCCATATGGGATACAGAACACCTCCCACAACGTCGTCAATCAATTTTTCATTTATACCACGGTGTGAAGACAACTCAAACAAATTATGGCCATATTCTGTTGCCAGTTTTAGTGTGTTTTTCTCTCTCGCTAGCACAACAAAACATTTTTGGAATAAGCGAAACACATGTGGTCTAACTAAACTTAAAAATTGTCTGCCATCCAGTCACTATTTCTGGGAGAGGGTTCATTTTAACATGAACTCACACATACACACACATACATACATCATCATCATCAGTCTTCATCAAAAGTTTGTGGAGTCTATTCACACACCACTAGACATAGACCGCAACATATTCAACTCTTCCGTTGGTGCGTGTGTACGGCCTAAGAGGCTGATAGTTAATACGGTGTGTGGTAAAAGAGTGAATTTCTTTATTATTTTCAATTTAGACTAAAACAGAAACATAGATCTCAAAAGTAAATAATTTTGAGTCGTTTTGTTTTTATACTCTCCACCATAGGATGGAGAGTATACTAAATTTGTCATTCCGTATGTAACACATCAAAATAATGTTTTCGGACCCCATATAGTACATATATATTTTTGGTGGTGGTGAAATTCTCAACAGATTTAGCGATTTCACTCCGTTCGTGAAAAATTTTTTCTATATAGAATTATACACCGATATGGAGCCACCTTGGTGCAATGGATAGCATGCCCGCCTTGCATACACAAGGTCGTGGGTTCGATTCCTGCTACGAACGAACACCAACAAGTTTTTCAACGGTGGATTATCTCACCTCAGTAATGCTGGTGACATTTCTGAGGGGTTCAAAACTTCTCTAAGTGGTATCACTGCAATGTGGAACTCCGTTCGGACTCGGTTATAAAAAAGGAGGTCCCTTATCATTGAGCTTACCATGGAATCGGGCAGCACTCAGTGATAAGACAGAAGTTCACCACTGTGGTATCACAATGGACTGAATAGTCTAAGTGAGCCTGATACATCGGGCTGCCACATAACCTAACCTAACCTAGGTCGGATGTTATTGCAAATGAGCCATAAGGGACCACTTTTACGTATAGCCCACATATAAGCCCACCCCCAGATTTGGCTTGCGGAGCCTCTTAGAGAAGCAAATCCCTTCTGACCCATCTGAAAGTTGGTACGTGGTGCAATTTTTTTCTGTGTAGAATTTTTGAAGTTTTGGTAGATTTTGCAACATATTTCTCTCCAACTAAGAGTTACTTCAATTTTAGGGAGCCACCGTGGTGCAATGGTTAGCATGCCCGCCTTGCATACACAGGGTCGTGGGTTCGATTCCTGCTTCGACCGAACACCAAAAAGTTTTTCAACGGTGGATTATCCCACCTCAGTAATGCTGGTAACATTTCTGAGGGTTTCAAAGCTTCTCTAAGTGGTTTCACTGGAATTTGGAAAGCCGTTCGGACTCGGCTATAAAAAGGAGTTCCCTTGTCATTGAGCTTAACATGGAATCGGGCAGCACTCAGTGATAAGAGAGAAGTTCACCACTGTGGTATCACAATGGACTGAATAGTCTAAGTGAGCCTGATACATCGGGCTGCCACATAACCTAACCTAACCTACTTCAATTTTATACAGAAAAAAAATGTCGAAAATTTTTTCTAATGAAATAAAACTTTGACAAAATTCTACAGAAATAAAATTTTGACAAAATTTTTCCATAGAAATAAAATTTTCACAAAGTTTTGACAACATTTTTCTATAGAAAAAAATAGACAATATTTTCTATAGAAATAAAATGTTGACAAAATTTTCTATAGAAATAAAATTTTGACAAAATTTTCTATAGAAATAAAATTTTGACAAAATTTTCTATAGAAATAAAATTTTGACAAAATTTTCTACAGAAATAAAATTTTTATAAAATTTTTAATGGAAATAAACTCTTAATAAAATATTCTATAGAAATATAATGTGAATAAAATATTCTATAGAAATACAATTTTAACAAAACTTTCTAAAGAAATAAATTGTTGACATTTTCAAATTTTCGATAGAAATACAACTTTGACAAAATTTTGTATAGAAACATTTTTATTTGCAAATATTGTTTATTGAAAATGTTCTATAGGAAAAACAGTTTGACAATTTTTTTTATTATTTCTATATTTTCTATAGAAATAAAATTTTGACAATATTTTTCTATAGAAGTAACATGTTGACAAAATTTTCCATAGAAATAAAATTTTGACAAAATTTTTCTATAGAAATAAAATTTTAACAAAATTTTCTATAGAAATATAATTTTAATAAAATGTTATATAGAAATAAAATTTTGTTAAAATTAGACACATTTTTGAAAATATCTTGAAAATATTGTTTATTGAAAAATGTTCTATAGGAATAAAAGTTTTACAATTTTTGTTATTATTTCTATATTTTCTATAGAAACAAAATTTTGACAAAATTTTCTATAGAAATAAAATTTTGCCAAAAATTTTCTATAGAAATAACATTTTAACAAAATTTTCTATAAAAGTAAAATTTTGATAAATTTTGTTATAGAAATAAAATTTTATATAGAAATACAATTTTGACAAAATTTTCTATAGAAATAAAATTTTGAGAAAATTTTCTGTAGAAATAAAATTTTGACAAAATTTTCTATAGAAATACAATTTTGAAAAAAATTTCTATAGAAATAAAATTTTGACAAAATTTTCTATAGAAATACAATTTTGAAAAAAATTTCCATAGAAATAAAATTTTGACAAAATTTTCTATAGAAATAAAATTTTGACAAAATTTTCTATAGAAATAAAATTTTGACAAAATATTCTATAGAAATAAAATTTTGACAAAATTTTCTATGGAAATAAACTCTTAATAAAATATTCTATAGAAATAAAATGTGAATAAAATATTCTATAGAAATACAATTTTAACAAAACTTTCTAAAGAAATAAATTGTTGACATTTTCAAATTTTCGATAGAAATACAACTTTGACAAAATTTTGTATAGAAACATTTTTATTTGCAAATATTGTTTATTGAAAATGTTCTATAGGAAAAACAGTTTGACAATTTTTTTATTATTTCTATATTTTCAATAGAAATAAAATTTTGACAATATTTTTCTATAGAAATAAAATGTTGACAAAATTTTCCATAGAAATAAAATTTTGACAAAATTTTTCTATAGAAATAAAATTTTAACAAAATTTTCTATAGAAATAAAATTTTGACAAAATTTTTCTATAGAAATAAAATTTTAACAAAATTTTCTATAGAAATATAATTTTAATAAAATATTATATAGAAATAAAATTTTGTTAAAATTAGACACATTTTTACTTGAAAACATTGTTTATTGAAAAATGTTCTATAGGAATAAAAGTTTGACAATTTTTGTTATTATTTCTATATTTTCTATAGAAATAAAATTTTGACAAAATTTTCTATAGAAATAAAGAAATAAATTGTTGACATTTTCAAATTTTCGATAGAAATACAATTTTGACAAAATTTTGTATAGAAACATTTTTATTTACAAATATTGTTTATTGAAAATGTTCTATAGGAAAAACTGTTTGACAAATTTTTTTATTATTTCTATATTTTCTATAGAAATAAAATTTTGACCAAATTTTCTATAGAAATAAAATTTTGCCAAAAATTTTCTATAGAAATAACATTTTAACAAAATTTTCTATAGAAATTAAATTTTGACAAAATTTTTTTAATAGAAATAAAATTTTGACAAAATTTTATTTAGAAATAAAATTTTGATAAAATTTACTGTAGAAATAAAATTTTGTAAAAATTTACTATAGAAATAAAATTTTGACAAAATTTACTGTAGAAATAAAATTTTGACGAAATTTTCCATAGAAACATTTTTATTTGAAAATATTGTTTATAGAAAAATGTTCTATAGGAGTAAAAGTTTGACAAAATTTTTTATTATTTCTATATTTTATATAGAACTAAAATTTTGACAAAATTTTCTATAGGAATAAAATTTTGACCAAATTTTCTATAGAAATAAAATTTTGACCAAATTTTCTATTGAAATAAAATTTTAACAACATTTTCCACAGAAATAAAATTTTGACAACATTTTTTAACATTCTTGCGAAAATTGGTCCAGATCGGTCCATAATTATATAGTCCCCATATAAACCGATCCCTAGATTTGACCTCTGCTCTTTGAGGAGAAATTTCATCCGATTCGGTTGAAATTTGGTACGTTGTGTTAGTATATGACTGCTAACAACCATGTCAAAATTGGTCCATATCGCTCTATAGTTATACATAGCTTCCAGATTAACTGATCCCCAGAGCCTCCTGGTTAAGCAAATTTCATTTGATCTTGCTAAAATTTAATACTAATCACACAAAAATTGGTCCCTACCGGTTCATAATTTTATATAGCCCCCATATAAACCGGCCCCCATGGTTAGGTTAGGTTAGGTTAGGTGGCAGCCCGATGTATCAGGCTCACTTAGACTATTCAGTCCATTGTGATACCACATTGGTGAATTTCTCTCTTATCACTGAGTGCTGCCCGATTCCATGTTAAGCTCTATGACAAGGGACCTCCTTTTTATAGCCGAGTCCGAACGGCGTTCCACATTGCAGTGAAACCACTTAGAGAAGCTTTGAAACCCTGAGAAATGTCACCAGCATTACTGAGGTGGGATAATCCACCGCTGAAAAACTTTTTGGTGTTCGGTCGAAGCAGGAATTGAACCCACAACCTTGTGTGTGCAAGGCGGAAATGCTAACCATTGCACCACGGTGGCTCCCATATTTCCCCCATATTTCACCTCTGGCTGTCTAATTACCGCGCAAAAATTCATATTGGTTCGTAAGTATTTATAGACTACCCTATATACATATACCGGTCAAGAGGAAGGGAGAGTCAAGGGATGGTCAAAATCTTTGGATAGAAGTAAACTTTCTTTGAGTGTAAAGGTATTTTAGGTTTCTAAAATTCTGTGCCAAATTTGGTAAATATTTTATATACCCCCCATATAGACCGATTTCCACTTCGAGCATGGAAGCCCCAAATTTCATAAAATTTGCTTCAATCTTTAAATCTAGAGATATCTTAAATCATTAAAGATCTGTGCTACCATTTGAAGGATAGTATTCCATAAAATTTACTTTAAAATCTTTATATTAAATGTATGGCCTCAAATGTCAATATATAGACCCGATATTAACCAAATTTGCATCATTTGTGATCAGCAACAAAAGTCGTACTATTATATTCCTATGTATGATATATGAAAACCCATTAGGAGAATATGTTTTCATCAAAAAATATATTGTATGTGTTCCATGGTAGAGGGTATCTAAGATTCGGCATGGCCGAACTTTCGATCGTTTGTACTTGTTTTATCTATCATAGGTAGTTCAGATCTGTTTTTCTTTATGAAAAATTTCCATTTACTTATTTTGTGTGTTTTCTTTTTTTTGCGTTGTGTAGGAAAAGTCGCGTGAGGCATCACCTCTATTTTTATAACCCACGCATATTAAGGAGAACATGTGCGCGTTCTATATTGAGGATGCTTGTGGAAAATAATTTTGGATTTAAATTTCAACCGGAAACAATGAACTAAATAGATTTATTTAGGAAAATTTAATATTTTATAGTTTTCAATGACAGACAATTAATAGAAGAAACATTTTAATTTCCAAATTATTTTCCTAATAAATTCAGCATTTCATATTCATATCCTAGATTAAATTCCCCCCAAAGAAAACATTCCCGGCCTTTTATGTCCCACATAAAATCCCCAGTACTTTATAAGTTCACTTACTTTTCTTGCTCTTGGCCCAATTCATCGCGTTTAATCGAGATTAAACGTTGAAGATTTTCATATTCTGCAGCAGCTACACGTTGTCTTTCCTCGTACAATTGCCTCAATTGACGGATATTAACCAATTGTCTTTCGTATTCCTGACGTAAATTATCCGACATGATTTTCATTTCATGCTCGGCAAATGATTCTTCAATTTCACTCAGCCTTTGTTTTAACTGCAACGATACATAAAAAACACAATACAAAAATGTAAGATAAGAGACATCAGAAGAATAAATGAGAAAAATTCACTAAAGAATAAAAAACAAAGTTTGAAATGAAAATTGTCAGTGGTAAAAGGTGATAAGTCCACTTAAAACAATAATCATAAAAATATATATTTTTTAAGGAATAAATTATTCAAGATCGAGGTGACCGGCTTTGGGTGTTTACGAATTGTTCACATCATCTGACAAGTAATCCAAGGCCTTTATTTGATAAACTCAACATCTCAAACGGTTCTATATTTCAATATTTCATCCCACTGTGCATAGGATTGACTTCAGCCTGTGTACATAGGGGTAGTTGCTATGTATTGCAACCAACTTCAGAAAAAAATATATTTTCTTATCTATCATGATATTAATATTTAACTACAATTTCTTTAATCACAGAAATTAAAAATTTTAATAGATTCAATAATAAAAAAAAAATTGATAAAAGTCAATTCTGTTATTGTTTTAATTTAAAAAAAATTGTTAAATTAGCTACATTTTTTATTATTTTTTTAGTTTAATTAAAATTCTAATAGAAACATTTTTGGTTATATTTTTTATAACCTGTGCCACACTGTGGAACAGAAAATAAAATTTTGTTATAGAAATAAAATTTTGAGAATTTTTTGCTATAGAAATAAAAATTTTCAAAATAAAAAAATGGGAAATATTTGATAGTTTTTGTTTTTTTTTTTTGCAAATTTTGGTACATTATTTTTGGCTTTAGTGACAACCGTGCTCCTGAGTCGATCTAGCCATGTCCGTCTATCTGTGAATACATCCAAGTCTAGGTCTAGGTTTCCAACACCCAAAAAACAGAAGAAGAAAATTTTCTATAGGAACAAAATTTTGACAAAATTTTCTATAGAAATACAATTTTGAAAAAATTTCTATAGAAATAAAATTTTGACAAAATTTTCTATAGAAATAAAATTTTGAGAAAATTTTCTATAGAAATAAATTTTTGAGAAAATTTTCTATAGAAATAAAATTTTGAAAAAATTTTCTATAGAAATAGAATTTTGAAAAAAATTTTCTATAGAAATAAAATTTTGAGAAAATTTTCTATGGAAATAAAATTTTGACAAAATTTTCTATAGAAATACAAATTTGAAAAAAATTTTCTATAGAAATACAATTTTGAGAAAATTTTCTATAGAAATACAATTTTGAAAAAAAAAAATCTATAGAAATAAAATTTTGACAACATTTTCTATAGAAATAAAATTTTTGACAAAATTTTCTATAGAAATAAAATTTTGAGAAAATTTTCGATATAAATACAATTTTGACTAAATTTTCTATAAAAATAAAACTTTGACAAAAATTTCTATAGAAATAAAATTTTGAGAAAATTTTCTATAGAAATACAATTTTGAAAAAAAAAATTCTATAGAAATAAAATTTTGGCAACATTTTCTATAGAAATAAAAATTTGACAAAATTTTCTATAGAAATAAAATTTTGAGAAAATTTTCTATAGAAATAAAATTTTGACAAACTTTTCTATAGAAATAAAATTTTGACAAAATTTTCTATAGAAATAAAATTTTGACAAAATTTTCTATAGAAATAAAATTTTGACAAAATTTTCTATAGAATTAAAATTTTGAGAAAATTTTCTACAGAAATATAATTTTCACAGAATTTCCTGTAAAAATAAAATTTTGAAATTTTTTTCTATAGAAATAAAAATTTGAGAAATTTTTCTACAGAAATACAAATTTTCAAAATAAAAAAACGCGAAATGTGTGATAGTTTTTTTGGTAAGTTTTTCTACAAATTTTATTAGATTATTTATGGCTTGAGTGACAACCGTGCTCCATGTCCGCCCGTCTCTGAACACATCAAAGTCTAGGTTGCGGTTTTAGTCCAATCGACTCAGTTATTGGATATGTTTGCAACACCCAGAATGAGAAGAGCTAGACACATGGTTTCTTTGACAATAGTGCTCAGAGCCGGCTCCTAAGAGAAAATTTACTATAGAAAAAGAAGAAGAATATTTTCTATATAAATAAAATTTTGAGAAAATTTTCTATAGACATAACATTTTGACAAAATTTTTTATAGAAATAAAATTTTGAGACATTTTTCTATAGAAATAAAAATTTTGAGAAAATTTCCTACAGAAATAAAATTTTTCAAAAGGAACAACCAACTTCAGAAAAAAAATATTTTTTGTTTTCTATCATGAAATTAATAGTTAACTACAATTTCTTTAATCGCAGAAATTAAAATACTAATTGATTCAATAATAAACAAGTATATACGGCCGTAAGTTCGACCAGGCCGAATCTTATGTACCCTCCAACATGGGTTGCGTAGAAACTTCTACTAAAGACGGTCATCCACAATTTAATTACTTTGGTTTCGGTCGATGGCAAGGCATCTTAAAACTATGTAGTAGACAAAAAAAAGGTCGATTAAATACGTATATATTCACTTCTTGACCGGCATATATAGGGAAGAAATAATTACGAACCGATATGAACTTTTGTGCGGTAATTATAGAGCAAGAATTGAAATATGGGGGTCACTTTATATGGAGGCTATATACAATTATGAACACGAATCTACCAAAAAATGGCAGATTTTTTACTGTGTGGTAGATTGGAAGAATTCTTGATGTTGTGGAACATTTTGCAAAATATTCCTCTCCAACTATGAAATGCTTCCTAAATTTTCTATAGAAATAACATTTTGACAAAATTTTCTACAGAAATAAAATTCTGACAAAATTTCCTAAAAACATAAAATGTTGACAAAATTTTCTATAGAAATAAAATTTTTACCACATTTTCTATGGCAATAAAATTGTGATCAATTGTTTTTGGCTCGAGTGACAATCGTGATTTTTCTGTGATTGGGGATCGTTTTATTTGGGGGCTATAAATACTATAGATCGATATGGACCAATTTTGGCATGGTTGTTATCGGCCATACACTAGCGAAATGTCCCAAATTTCAACCGGATCGCTCCTTCAAGAGGCTCCGGAGATCAAATCCGGGGATAGGTTTATATGGGAGCTATATAATTATGGACCGATATGGACCAATTTTTGCATGGTTGGTAGAGACCATATACTAACACCATGTACCAAATTTCAGCCGGATCGGATAAAATTTGCTTCTCTTAGGGGCTCCGCAACCCAATCGGGGGATCGGTTATATATAATTATGGACCGATGTGGCCCAATTTTTGCATGGTTGTTAGAGACCATATACTAACACCATGTACCAAATTTTAGCCGGATCGGATGGAATTTGCTTCTCTTAGAGGTTCCGCAAGCCAAATCTGGGGGTCCGTTTAAAAGGGGGCTATACGTAAAAGCGAACCGATATGGCCCATTTGCAATACCATCCGGCCTACATTAATAAAAACTACTTGTGCCAAGTTTCAAGTCGATTGCTTGTTTCTTTCGGAAGTTAGCGTGATTTCAACAGACGGACGGACAAGCTTTGATCGACTCAGAATTTCACCACGACCCAGAATATATATACTTTATGGGGTCTTAGATCAATATTTCGATGTGTTACAAACGGAATGACAAAGTTAATATACCCCCCATTCCTATGGTGGAGGGTATAAAAACTTGATACAAGTAAATTTTGTTATTGCTTTAAATTTTTTTTTTATTTTTTTAGTTTGATTAACATTTTAATAGAAACATTTTTGGTTATATTTTTATACCCTGCGCCACACTGTGGAACAGAAAATAAAATTTTGACAAAATTTTGTTATAGAAATAAAATTTTCAGAAATTTTTTTCTATAGAAATAAAGGGTGATTTGTTAAGAGCTTGATAACTTTTTTTTAAAAAAAAAACGCATAAAATTTGCAAAATCTCATCGGTTCTTTATTTGAAACGTTAGATTGGTCCATGACATTTACTTTTTGAAGATAATTTCATTTAAATGTTGACCGCGGCTGCGTCTTAGGTGGTCCATTCGGAAAGTCCAATTTTGGGCAACTTTTTCGAGCATTTCGGCCGGAATAGTCCGAATTTCTTCGGAAATGTTGTCTTCCAAAGCTGGAATAGTTGCTGGCTTATTTCTGTAGACTTTAGACTTGACGTAGCCCCACAAAAAATAGTCTAAAGGCGTCAAATCGCATGATCTTGGTGGCCAACTTACCGGTCCATTTCTTGAGATGAATTGTTCTCCGAAGTTTTCCCTCAAAATGGCCATAGAATCGCGAGCTGTGTGGCATGTAGCGCCATCTTGTTGAAACCACATGTCAACCAAGTTCAGTTCTTCCATTTTTGACAACAAAAAGTTTGTTAGCATAGAACGATAGCGATCGCCATTCACCGTAACGTTGCGTCCAACACCATCTTTGAAAAAATACGGTCCAATGATTCCACCAGCGTACAAACCACACCAAACAGTGCATTTTTCGGGATGCATGGGCAGTTCTTGAACGGCTTCTGGTTGCTCTTCACTCCAAATGCGGCAATTTTGCTTATTTACGTAGCCATTCAACCAGAAATGAGCCTCATCGCTGAACAAAATTTGTCGATAAAAAAGCGGATTTTCTGCCAACTTTTCTAGGGCCCATTCACTGAAAATTCGACGTTGTGGCAGATCGTAAGTCTATTCATGATGAAATGTCAAAGCATACTGAGCATCTTTCTCTTTGACACCATGTCTGAAATCCCACGTGATCTGTCAAATACTAATGCATGAAAATCCTAACCTCAAAAGAATCACCCTTTACAAATTTTCAAACTAAATACAATTATAAATTTTGGTAAATTTTTGGTAAATGTTTCTCCAAAGAAATGTTTGTGCAATTAACATTTTTTGATGTGTGCCACATTTTGTCCAAATCGGCCCGCTAAAAAAAGCTCCCATATATATGTTCTCCCGATTTTGGAAAATATGGCCCAAAAACCCACATTTTCCTAAATAATTATGTAAGATTCGGTTCATGAATTTTGTAAAAAAAAATTCATGCATAATTCACAGTTTACAAAAATTATATTATGTAAAGGATCATATATTTTATGAAAAAGTTCATGTATATTAAAAATAATTCATAATTTAAAAACAAGTATTTATAGTTTTAATATTATAAAAATTAAAACTATAAATACAAAATCATATTTTATATTTTTTGTAGGACATCATATGGCTATGCTGCCAATTTTACCACGAATACCAATATTTGACTAGTGTGTTTGACACATTTGCAATGAAATGCTTAGTCAAACTAAACGAAAGTTTTCCCATTGAGTCTTATTACAGCTCTATACAATTAGGCAGCAATTACCAAAAAACTCATATTTACCTAAACTGAATAAAAGATTTTCTAATGTAAACATTATTCAGCCTTATAGTTATGAATTACATTTTCTCCTCTTAATGAACATAGCCCAGTTTCAATCTGAAGACAAGAACTGCAAGTGCAACCGATATGAATACAAATGAAAAGAAGAATTGATGAAAAGATGCATAAAATTCCATCGAATTTAATTGGCCAAATGCACATATGCGATACGAAATCACAAGGATTTTCCCCCAATATCCACAGATGTGGAAAAAGAGAAGCTGCTTCATAGTTAATACGTCGAACAATGGTTAATTACAATTTTAAGAATTATTGTGCTTTTTATATGCACGAAAAGACTTTATGATGTGGAAAAACATGGAAAATTCTTATGAGATTTTGATACAGATTTAAATGCCCCTTTTATTGGGGTTTACGTATAAAACCCATTAAGTAAAGGCATGAAAACATTTAATGTTTTAAGAGACGAAAGATAAAATGCCCGAAAATGAGTGTACTTTCATGACATTCCGTTCAATTAAAATTCTTTGTTTAATCAGTTGGAAAAAGGGAAAATTACAGTGAGAAAATTATATTAAATGGAAAAAGATTTGCAGCTAGAAAGAATTGAAATGTTAATTCCTTCATTTAGCCAGGCTGAATTGAAGTTTTTCTATAGAAAACTTTGTTCAGCCAGGCAGAATTTAAGTTTTCCTTTATTCAGCCAGGCTGAATTGGAGTTTTCGGCCAGGTTGAATTGAAGTTTTCCTATAGAAGACTTTATTCGGACGGACTGAATTGAAGTTTTCCTTTATTCAGCAAGGTTGAAATGAAGTTTTCCCTACGAAAACTTTATTAAGCAAGAGAGAATTGAAATTATCCTAAAGAAAACATTATTCAACCAGAATTAATTGAAGTTTTTCCTATAAAAAAACTTTATTCAGCCAAGCTAAATTGAAGTTTTTCTATAGAAAACTTTACTCAGTCAGGCTGAATTGAAGTTTTCCTATAGAAAACTTTTTTCAGCTATCCTGAATTAAATTTTTTTTACAGAAAACTTTATTCAGCCATTTTCTACTAGAAAACTATAATCGGCCAAGCTGAATTAGAGTTTTTCTATAGAAAATTAAAAAAATAAATAAATAGAAATTTTACAAACTTTATTCAGCAGCTAGACTGAATTGAAAAAAGAAAACTTTATTCAGGCAGGCTGAATTTTCCCTTAGAAAACTCTATTCAGTCACGCTGAATTCAGTCGGGCTCACTTGAAAAACTTTATTCAGCAAGGCTGAAATGAAGTTTTCCCTACGAAAACTTTATTCAGCAATGCTGAAAAGAAGTTTTCCTTACGAAAACTTAATTCAGTCAGACCGAATTTAAGTTTTCCTAAAGAAAACATTATTCAACCAGAATGAATTGAAGTTTTTCGTATAAAACTTTATTCAGTTAAGCTAAATTGAATTTTTTCTATAGAAAACTTTATTCAGCCAGGCTGAATTGAAATGTTCTTATACAAAATTTATAGAAATAAAATTTTGAAAAATTTTTCTATAGAAATGAAATTTTGAGAAAATTTTCTACAGAAATAGGATCTGCCCAGCTAAAATGAAGTTTTTCTATAAAAAACTTTATTCAACCAGGCTGAATTGAAATTTTCTTATACAAAATTTATTCAGCCAGGCTGAAATTAAGTTTTCCTACAGAAAAATTTATTCAGAGCACTTTATTCAGCCAGGCTGAATTGAAATTATCTTATACAAAATTTATTCAGCCAGGCTGAAATTAAGTTTTCCTACAGAAAAATTTTTGAAGTTTTCCTATAGAAAACTTTATTCAGCCGAGCTGAATTGAAGTTTTCCTTTAGTAAACTATATTCAGCCAAGCTGAATTGAAGTTTTCCTTTAGAAAACTATATTCAGCCTGGCTGAATTGAAGTTCTCCTAAAGAAAACATTATTCAACCAGAATGAATTGATGTTTTTCGTATAAAAACTTTATTCAGCCAAGCTAAATTGACGTTTTTCTATAGGCTGAATTGAAGTTTTCCTATAGAAAACTTTATTCAGCCGAGCTGAATTGAAGTTTTCCTTTAGAAAACTATATTCAGCCAAGCTGAATTGAAGTTTTCCTTTAGAAAACTATATTCAGCCAGGGTGAATTGAAGTTTTCCTAAAGAAAACATTATTCAACCAGAATGAATTGAAGTTTTTCGTATAAAAAACTTTATTCAGCCAAGCTAAATTGACGTTTTTCTATAGAAAACTTTATTCAGCCAGCATGAATTGAAATTTTCTTATACAAAATTTATAGAAATAAAATTTTGAAAAAAATTATATAGAAATTAAATTTTGAGAAAAATTTCTACAGAAATAATAAAATACAGAAATAGGATCTGCCAAGCTAAAATGAAGTTTTTCTATAGAAAACTTTATTCAGCCAGGCTGAATTGAAATTTTCTTATACCAAATTTATTCAGCCAGGCTGAAATTAAGCTTTCCTACAGAAAAATTTATCCACCTAGGCTGAATTGAAGTTTTGCTATAGAAAACTTTATTCAGCTAGGCTTAATTGAAGTTTTCCTTTAGAAAACTATATTCAGCCAAGCTGAATTGAAGTTTTCCTAAAGAAAACATTATTCAACCAGAATGAATTTAAGTTTTTCGTATAAAAAACTTTATTCAGCCAAGCTAAATTGAAGTTTTTCTATAGAAAACTTTATTCAGCCAGCCTGAATTGAAATTTTCTTATAATGAATTGAAGTTTTTCCTATAAAAAACTTTATTCAGTCAAACTAAATTGAAGTTTTTCTATAGAAAACTTTACTCAGCCAGCCTGAATTGAAATTTTCTTATACAAAATTTATAGAAATAAAATTTTGAAAAAAATGTCTATAGAAATTAAATTTTGAGAAAATTTTCTGCAGAAATAATAAAATACCAAAATAGGATCTGCCAAGCTGAATTGAAGTTTTCATGTAGAAAACTTTATTCAGCCAGGCTGAATTGAAGCTTCCCTATAGAAAACTTGATTCAGCAAAGCTGAATTGAAGTTTTTTTCCATAGAAAATTGTTATTCAGCTAGGCTGAATTGAGGGTTTCCTATTAAAAGCTTCATTCATCCAAGCCGAATTTCCTAATTGACGTATTTTTTTCTGATATATTCATTTCGCTTCATTTTAAAAGACCTAAACCCTGCAATGGCCATTAAAATTCTACCCTAAATGCCTCATCGCATGCCAAGCCACCTGTTATATATATGATATTCATTTGTTAATATTTCATTTATTTGCACAATCTTTAATTCACAATGGCTTTTCAATAAAAAAAAAAGAAGAAAACAAACTGCAAAAACCTGCTACCACAACAACAAATCAACAATGTCATTGTCAAAGTTTCTCTATGGCTGCTTAATCGACCAGTGAATATCTAGTGCATTTTTTCATGCTAGTGACGGTGATGATGTATATTTTTCGCCTTTTTGCCATATTTATTAATAAATTTCTTGATTATCTGTTAAAAAAAAAAAAAAACATCTATAGATCTCATAGCAGTTTTTCCGCTTGCATTTTCACAACACAAAGGTTTTTCACGGTTTTGCTATTAAAAGTCCACCGGGTATTGTGGCCGTTTTTATTTTCTATCTCTCTATTCGTGTATTTACATGATTATTGCATCAAGCCACCACTAGGCGCGTGCTTTCAAAAATAGCATATATTTTTTGTTTGATATTTATAATGATGATGATGTATGAACCATGGGCTGGTTATTTGTGGCTATGATAGTGCACTGCACTGTCATTGCTATCACATATTAGCCTGATTTTTTAAAAAATTTTACATTTTCCCATTTGACTAATTTGCTGGTTGAAAACATCAAGTCGAAGGTGACTATGACTGAATCATGTTGAATAATTTTAATGGTTTTTTCTTTGTTAGTGAGTGATTAAGTTAATTGCATTCATGTGATAATCACTTGACTGGCAGATTTTCCTTCGTAGATATTAAATAATCCCGAAGGTAATGGTGGATTTTTTCATGGATAGACGACCTACACTCAAACAAAGAGAGAAGTTCACCACTGTGATATCACAATGGACTGAATAGTCAAAGTGAGCCTGATATATCGGGCTGCCACATAACCTAACCTAACTTAACCTACACTCAAACAAAACATTGATTAGGATCCTTCCCATCAAGGATTTAAGGATTCATAAGGACATTTTAAATCTATCCTTATACATAGGCCGCATAAACTTATTAATTATTTTCTTTCCCTTTTTGCATTTGCAATATATTAACAAAGCATTTTCGTACAAAAAAATATTTCTATAGAACATTTTGTCAAAATGTTATGTCTATAGAAAATATTGTCAACATTTTATTTCTCGAGAAATGTATGTCAACAAATTTTATTTCATTAGAAAATGTTGTCAAATTTCTATGGAAAATTTTGTAAAAATTTTATTTCTATAGAAAAAATTTATTTCTATGGCAAAAATGTGTCAAAATTTTATTTTTATAGAAAATTTTGTGGAAATTTTATTCCCACAGAAAACCATGTATAGAAAATTCTATAGAACATTTTATTTCTATAGAAAATTTTGTCAAAATATTATTTCTATAGCAAATTTTATTTCTATAGAAGTTTAGGTTAGGAAGCAGCCGATGTATCAGGCTCACTTAGACTATTCAGTCCATTGTGATACCACATTGGTGAACTTCTCTCTTATCACTGAGTGTTGCCCGATTCCATGTTAAGCTCAGTGACAAGGGATCTCCTTTTTATAGCCGATTCCGAACGGCGTTCCACATTGCAGTGAAACCACTTAGAGAAGCTTTGAAACCCTCAGAAATGTCACCAGCATTACTGAGGTGGGATAATCCACCGCTGAAAAACTTTTTGGTGTTCGGTCGTAGCAGGAATCGAACCCACGACTTTGTGTATGCAAGGCGGGCATACTAACCATTGCACCACTATGCCTCCCGTGGTGCAAATGTTGTCAAAATTTAATTTCTATATAAAATATTCTCAAAATTTAATTTCTATAGAAAATTTTGTAAAAATGTAATTTCTATAGAACATTTTGTCAAAATTTTATTTCTATAGGAAATTTTGTCAAAATTTTTATATCTATAGAAAATTTTGTCAAAATTTTTATTTCTATAGAAAATGTTATCAAAATTTTTACTTCTATGGAATAAATTAAATTTCGATAGAAAATTTTCTCAAAATTTTATTTCCACAAAAAATTTTATTCCTATAGAATATGTTCTCAAAATTTTTTTCAATAGACCATTTTGTCAAGATTGTATTTTATAAAAAAATTTGCCAAAATTTTATTTCTATAGAAAACTTTCTCAAAATTTTATTTCTATAGGAAGCTTTCTCAAAATTTTATTTCTATAAAAAATTTTCTGAAAATTTTATTTCTAAAGGGTGATTTGTTAAGAGCTTGATAACTTTTTTTTAAAAAAAAGCGCATAAAATTTGCAAAATCTCATCGGTTCTTTATTTGAAACGTTAGATTGGTCCATGACATTTACTTTTTGAAGATAATTTCATTTAAATGTTGACCGCGGCTGCGTCTTAGGTGGTCCATTCGGAAAGTCCAATTTTGGGCAACTTTTTCGAGCATTTCGGCCGGAATAGCCCGAATTTCTTCGGAAATGTTGTCTTCCAAAGCTGGAATAGTTGCTGGCTTATTTCTGTAGACTTTAGACTTGACGTAGCCCCACAAAAAATAGTCTAAAGGCGTCAAATCGCATGATCTTGGTGGCCAACTTACCGGTCCATTTCTTGAGATGAATTGTTCTCCGAAGTTTTCCCTCAAAATGGCCATAGAATCGCGAGCTGTGTGGCATGTAGCGCCATCTTGTTGAAACCACATGTCAACCAAGTTCAGTTCTTCCATTTTTGGCAACAAAAAGTTTGTTAGCATCGAACGATAGCGATCGCCATTCACCGTAACGTTGCGTCCAACAGCATCTTTGAAAAAATACGGTCCAATGATTCCACCAGCGTACAAACCACACCAAACAGTGCATTTTTCGGGATGCATGGGCAGTTCTTGAACGGCTTCTGGTTGCTCTTCACTCCAAATGCGGCAATTTTGCTTATTTACGTAGCCATTCAACCAGAAATGAGCCTCATCGCTGAACAAAATTTGTCGATAAAAAAGCGGATTTTCTGCCAACTTTTCTAGGGCCCATTCACTGAAAATTCGACGTTGTGGCAGATCGTAAGTCTATTCATGATGAAATGTCAAAGCATACTGAGCATCTTTCTCTTTGACACCATGTCTGAAATCCCACGTGATCTGTCAAATACTAATGCATGAAAATCCTAACCTCAAAAGAATCACCCTTTATAAGCAATTTTGTCAAAATTTTATTTCTATAGGAAATTCTGTCAAAATTCTATTTCCGTAGAAAATTTTGTCAAAATTTAATTTCTATAGATAATTTTGTAACATTTTATTTCTATAGAAAATTTTCTCAAAATTGTATTTCTATAGAAAATCTTTCTCACAATTTTATTTCTATAAAACAATTTTGTCAAAATATTACTTCTATAGCAAATAATGTCAAAATTTAATTTCTATTGAAAATTTTTTCAAAATTTTATTTCAATAAAAAATTTAGTCAAAATGTTATTCCCAAAGAAAGCCTTGTATAGCCAATTCTTTAGAAAATACTATTTCTATAGAAAATTTTGTCAAAATATTATTTCTATAGAAAATTTTATTTCTATAGAATATGTTATCAAAATTTAATTTCTACACAAAATATTCTCAAAATTTGATTTCCATAGAAAATTTTGTCAAAATTTAGTTTCTATTTAAAATTTTGTAAAAATGTTATTCCTATATTTTGTCAAATTTTTTATTTCTAAAGAAAATGAATTTTATTTCTAAGGAAATTGAATTTCTATAGAAAATTTTCTCAAAATTTTATTTCCACAGAAAATTTTATTCCTATAGAAAATATTCTCATTTTTTTTTTCAATAGACCATTTTGTCAAGATTGTGTTTTACAAAAATGTTGCCAAAATTTTATTTCTATGGAAAACTTTCTTAAAATTTTATTTCTATAGAAAACTTTCTCAAAATTTTATTTCTATAAATAATTTTTTCAAAATTTTATTTCTATACGAAATTCAGTCAAAATTTTATTTCTATAGATACTTTTGTAAGATTTTATTTCTATAGAAAATTTTCTCAAAATTATATTTCTATACAAAATCTTTATCACAATTTTATTTCTATAAAACAATTTTGTGAAAATGTTATTTCTATAGCAAATGATGTAAAAATTTAAATTCTATAGAAAATTTTCTCAAAATTTTATTTCAATAGAAAATTTTGTCAAAATTTTATTTCTATACAAAATTTTGTGAAATTTTATTTCTGTAGAAAATTATGTCACAATTTTATTTATTTATTTCTGTAGGAAATTTTGTCAAAGTTTTATTTCTATAGAAAATTTTCCCAAAAATTCATTTCTACAGAAAATTTTGTCAAAATTTTATTGCTACAGAAAAATTTTGTCAAAATTTTATTGCTACAGAAAAATTCGTCAAAATTGGTCAAAATTTTCTTTCTATACATAATTTTGCAAATTTTATTTCTATAGAAAATCTCATCAAACTTTTATTTCTATAGAAAATCTTTATCACAATTTTATTTCTATAAAACAATTTTGTGAAAATGTTATTTCTATAGCAAATGATGTAAAAATTTAATTTCTATAGAAAATTTTCTCAAAATTTTATTTCAATAGGAAATTTTGTCAAAATTTTATTTATATAGGAAATTTTGTCAAAAATTTATTTCTATACAAAATTTTGTGAAATTTTATTTCTATAGAGAATTATGTCACAATTTTAGTTCTATAGGAAATTTTATTTCTATAGGAAATTTTGTCAAAGTTTTATTTCTATTGAAAATTTTCCCAAAAATTCATATCTACAGAAAATTTTGTCAAAATTTTATTGCTACAGAAAACTTTTGTCAAAAGTTTATTGCTACAGAAAAATTCGTCAAAATTTTCTTTCTATACATAATTTTGCAAATTTTATTTCTATAGAAAATGTCATCAAATTTTTATTTCTATAGAAAATCTTTATCACAATTTTATTCCTATAAAACAATTTTGTCAAAATTTTATTTCTTTAGCAAATGTTCTCAAAATTTTATTTCAATAGAAAATTTTCTCAAAATTTTATTTCAATACAAAATTTTGTCAAAATTTTATTACTATAGAAAATTTTCTCAAAATTTTATTTCAATACAAAATTTTATTTTTATAGGAAATTTTGTCAAAATTTTATTACTATAGAAAATTTTCTCAAAGTTTTATTTCCATTGAAAATTTTTCCAAAATTTTATTTTTACAGAAAATTTTGTCAAAATTTTAGTGCTACAAAAAAATTTTTCAAAATTTTACTTCTACGGAAAATTCGTCAACATTTTTCAAAATTTTCATTCTACAGAAAATGTTGTCAAAATTTTATTTCTATGCATAATTTTGTCAAATTTTATTTCTATAGAAAATGTCTTCAAACCTTTATTTCTATAGAAAATCTTTATCACAACTTTATTTCTATAAAACAATTTTCTCAAAATGTTATTTCTATAGAAAAATTGTCAAAATTTTATTTCTATAGAAAATTTTCTCAAAATATTATTTCAATAGAAAATTTTTTCAAAATTTTATTTCAATAGAAAATTTTATCAAAGTTTGGCAAAGGAAAAAGAGATATGCTGGCAAATTTGTTTAGGCAGTAGCCGACTATCAAACCCTTTTTCGGGAGGTTCAAGTGTAGTTCACTTTGGGTTGAGTGAATTACCCGAATTTATTCTGATAATTGGTTGATAGTTTTGCTGCAAGTAGAGGATGCTGATGAGGAATGTGGTAATTCCGAAACAGCTGTACATCCAACCATCTTGCAGTCCATAGGGCTTTGCCCAAATAAATTTGACAAGCATACTTTTCCTCTGTTGGTTAAGCTACACTTGTAGCTTAAAAAAACAACAATAACGATTGAAGAGAAGCCAACAATAACAAACAAAACAAAATTTTATTTCTATAGAAAATTTTGTTAAAATTTTATTTCTATAGAAAATTTTGTCAAAATTTTATTTCCATAGGAAATTTTGTCCAAATTTTATTTCTATACAAAATTTTGTGAAATTTTATTTCTATAGAAAATTTTGTCAACATTGTATTCCTATAGAAAATTTTGTCAAAATTTTACTTCTACAGAAAATTTTGTCAATATTTTATTTCTATAGAAAAATTTGTCAATTTTTTTTTTTATTTATTTTTATTTTTTTATTTTCTTCCTACAGAAAATTTTCTCAAAATTTTATTTCTACAGAAAAATTTCTCAAAATTTTATTGCTACAGAAAAATTTGTCAACATTCTTCTGAAAATTTTGTAAAATTTTCATAATCTTTGCTTTTAAAATACTATGTTTTTTAATTTAGATCACGAATCTTAAAAAAAGTAACTGCTATAATTTGTATTTTTGGTGACTTTTATTTATTATTTATAGCTGTGTTAATATATAGCAAAAAGAGAATAAAAATTCGATAAGTGAGATCTGTATCCTAGTTTTAATTTTATAATACCTAGGAAAGACTAAACATTTTGATACGGTCCTCCTGACTAAAATAAGCTCTTTCTTGGGTTTTACTTTCCATTTCACACAATTTCCCATTAAATTTAAAGCTTTAGTCAAAAAAACAGTTCACTTATATTGTGTAAAGGCAAATAACAAATCCCAATTTCTAATTTCTAATATTTTTGTAGTCATTTA
Organism: Haematobia irritans; assembly: GCF_050003625.1. NCBI lineage: Eukaryota > Metazoa > Arthropoda > Insecta > Diptera > Muscidae > Haematobia > Haematobia irritans. The sequence goes on along the minus strand of NC_134398.1, from coordinate 194,677,076 downwards.
CTTTTTCTTCTAGCAAAACTAATCGACATAAGAATCATAAACCTCAGAAATAAGTCAAACATTCAATACCGAAAAAACACATTCAAATCTGAATTTAAAGAATATTCCATTTAATTCAATTACGTATTTCCCTTTTACAATTATCGACAAAATATTTATTTGATTCCATTTAATCCAGTTATTTCCCTTTCATAGCTATTGACCAGAAAAAATTTGTAATTTGTAAGTTAAAGGCATCCATTATGAAGTTCAATAGTTTTTGCTCTTTTGAGGTTTTCTAATCAATGCAGTAAAATTTATTAAAATATGCTTTATGTAAATATTTTAATAATAAATATATTACAATATTTGTATGTATCTGTATCTGTGATGCATATTTAATTGTACATTATAATGAATTATGACAATATTATGTGCCAAAAAATTTTTATGCAAATAAATGAATGAAAATGTGCTTGGCATTAAATTTATGGACAGATGTGTTGATACTCGTATAGATTCAGAGCTATATTAACGTTGAATGAAATTGGGTCAATCTGTTGATATTCGTTGTAAATTTAAAATGAGTATGCAATGTAATGCAGTAATTGGAGAATATAACATGTAATAAGTAAATACACGTAGAGAAGAGTCGGGAGGAGCCGACTATATTATACCCTACACAACCAGTTTCGCTACCACCTAAGGTCCTTTGGTGGCAGCGAATTACAAGAATATATACTCCATCTCGATAAACAATTTAAATCTTACACTAAGTTCTTCCTAAACCATTACTTTTAAAGTACGTCCAAAAATGCTCTTCTGGAGATGGATTTAATTTTCTCTTCACATGAAGTTCTTTTTAGGGGTTCCCAAAAATCCTTTATTTTACGCAGTTACCAATAAATTCAAATTTTCGGAGTTTTCCTGAGCACAAAACTCAGCAATAACAAATAAATTAATAGAAATTTCGAAAAAATATTTGAAAAGTGTATCCATCACAACTGAAGAACTAATGCGAAATCAATGCAGCGGTTTCGTGTGAGTTCTATTGAAATATTAGGGCAAATCGGGCGAGGATGTATAAGAGAGCTATATCTAAATCTGAACCAAAATTTATTCTGGCCTTTCATTTGGAGAATTTTTTCAAATCAGAGTGGGGACCAAACTCAGTACACTTAATAGGTTGGCTGATAAGTCCCCAGTCTGACACATAGATGGCGTCGCTAGTATTAAATGCGTATTATTTTTATATAGTACCAACCTTCAAATGATTCGTGTCAAAATTTGACGTCTGTAAGTCTGTTTTGTTTTCCAATTAACAAAACGATTTGTTAAAAAAGTTCAAGTTTTTGGTTTTGGGTTTTTTTTTTTTTTTATTGATTTAGGTTTTATTCAGTTTAACAAAGGTAAGTGTATGGTTTCCAATTGGTAAGTTTTAGGTATAAAAAGTTAAGTATAATTTGGTAAGTATAAGTTTCTATTTAACAGGTAAGTTTTAGGTTTTAACCATTTGTTTTGCTTTCTTTTGTAGGTAAGTATATTCTTGAGTTCAAAAAGGTAAGTTTTGTCTTTTCTTCTCCCCTTTTTTTTTACAGGGTAGTTTGGTTTTACAGTTATTTATTTCATTTATTACAACTTAGTTATTTCAAGTTTTCTTTAATTTCAACAAATATTCAATTAAAATTAAATAACAATTTATTTCACTTTTTTCCTTTAGTTTATCTCACTTTGGTTCTTTAATTTAGTTCACTTTATTTTTTGATTGTCACTTGCCACGGGGAGCGATCTTATTGTGTCGGCGCAAAAAAACATATTAATAATATTTGACATATATCAATGTCACTCAAGTCAAGCCGGCAAAACTTTCGGCAACATTCAGCCAATAATTACAACAACAATGAAAGAGAGTATTTGTCACTAGCGATTGCAACTATGTATGATGTGACGTATGTGTAAAAGGGCAATCCGCTAGTCACAGTGCCGATCACATGTTTAGGACCACACTGTTGAGTATTAATTTAGGGTAATGCTCAACATTCTGGCCCCCCATGACAAGTGTTACCTTTTCTTACTGTCTAGGCATATTTCGAATAGGACCCAAAATTATGTAGCCAAGTGTTGTTTGGTATGCATAGACATCTCCAAGGCCGGTATGGACATGACCGTCCCTTCGAAGCGCGGGGAACACGTCTGCCCCTAGTTCCAAGTCGATTGGTGAGTTAGACCGCGGGTCCATGTCGGCTAACGTATCCTGTGGCAAGTCACGGGTCGGGTCATCGATCATAGGGTCCGAATAGGGTCTGGTTGGTAGAGTGTCCGTAATTAGCGCATTAACTCTTAAAGCCCAAGTACTGTTAGTTTTGCGAGGCATCAATTTAAAACTGGTGAACCTTTGTCCCTGATAAGTAAAGGACCGCAGTCCAATGCGGCGAAACGTAGAGTAGGCTATCTTGGACATGGTAGACGATTGACAGATGAGCGCTCGAATTGTGGTATAACGATCTACCTCATCTTCTGACACCCGAACTATAGCTGTGGGGACAAAAACCAGATCCCACCTAAAAGAACTTGATTCTGCCCGCTGCGCTGGCGCTTCAGGTAACCCCCCAAAAAGATGAGCAGGTCGCAAAGGATCTTCGTGTTGAGGGGCTCCATGCAAGAGAGTGTGATGGCGTTGATCACATTGGCGGCACCCTGTAATGGACGGACAGTCAGGGGTCAGGTGGCTTCGTGCGAGACAGTTTCGACAATATCCCCTCCGCTCTACCGTCTCATATCGCTGTGATGGTGTCTTCTCCCGAAATCTAGGACATGAACTGAGGGCATGGTCTTCTTGACAAATACCGCAAGAGTACTGCCAAAATGTGGGTCTGCCTCGCCGGTCAACATGGCCATTCCGGACGTTGTTTGAGCGCTGCCGCTGAGGTTGTAGCCGTTGATTTGACCGGCCTAACCGATCTAGACCGCGGCGACCTTCGCTTGCATTCTCCACACGGGGTAAATAAGCTGCCATATCTGAAATGAAAAAATGCTGCGAGTACCTTGTTTTGTTGATAGTTGCGCAACAGCCTAGTCACGCGGAAAAAAGTTTGACGAGTTTAGTAATTGGTCTGCTTATTACTCCATTCACGGTCCGAATGTCTACTACGCGGTTTTTTTGGTCAGAACCAGGATATGTTTTCTCAATACGACCCATAACCCAATCCGTTGGAGGAAACCTATCATCTCGTACGACAACAAGATCATTTTCCTCAAGGTTATCCTGAGGATATTTCCACTTAGTACGACGATGCAGTTCTCGGAGATATTCAGATTTCCAACGCATACAGAAATATTGGGAAACTATCTTAAGGCGTTTCCATCGATTTGCTAAGGTTATATCTTCGTCTGAGACGTTAGGCTCCGGAGGAGCAAGCATGGAAGTGGCAATCAAAAAATGCCCAGGAGTCAATGGAGAAAAATCATTCGGATCTTCACTAGACTTACTTAAAGGTCTGGAATTCAGACAAGCTTCTATACGGGCCAGTATTGTAGAAAGTTCTTCAAAGGTAAAACTCATTGTTGGAATGTACTTGCGTAAGTGGGTCTTTAAAGATTTTACTCCTGCCTCCCATAAGCCACCCATATGTGGTGCACCTGGAGGTATAAATTTCCATGTAAGATTATGATGTGAATTTTGTTGAACAGTTTGGATTTGCAAATTTTTTATAAATACAAGACGATCCTTTTTAAGCAGTTCAGCTGCTCCTACAAAGTTTTTTCCGTTGTCTGAATATATACACGACGGACATCCGCGGCGAGCGATAAAGCGAGCAAACGCTGCAAGAAAAGCTTCCGATGATAGGTCACTAGTGACTTCCAAATGAATGGCTTTAGTAGCGAAACATACAAATATGCAAATATAACCCTTTGTTATTAAACATACGCGGGTTTTATAATTTTTTATATGGAAGGGTCCTGCAAAATCGACCCCAGTATTTGTGAACGGTCTTGAGAGTAACGTACGTTCAGGAGGCAGAGATGCCATAATTTGAGATTGTGTGTGTCGTTTATACAGAATACATATCTTACAGTTGTGTATAACTTTCTTTATCAATGGTTTTAACCTGAAAATCCAAAATTCGGATCTCAATACTCGGGTCATAAGTTGATTTCCACCATGAAGAGTAACCTTATGTGTAAACTCAACCAAAAGTTGTGTAAAGCGAGCATCGTATGGCAAAAGAATGGGATGTCTTTCGTTATAACTTAGAACAGGAGATTGAACAAGTCGCCCATTTGACCGCATAATTCCACTTGAGTCAATAAATGGGTTCATTGTCAATAAACTACTAGTAGACGCAATTTTTATTTTCTTCACTAAGTTAGTGTATTCGTGTGCAAAATATTGACTTTGAGTGATAATGAGCAACCGTCGTTTGGCTTCTTGAATTTCTTCTGGAGTTATCTCCTGGGTCGAAATTCTAAGATGTGATCTATTTTGCCCGGTGTTTCTCCAAAACCGTAAAACATAACTCATTACCCGGTAAGCTCGTGGTAGTGAAGAGAATCGCATCAAAGGGTCTTCAAAAGTGGAAGCAGTTAAAACCTTCACAGTCTTTGTTTCTAAATTTGTGTCTCCCAACATTTCAAATTTCGGCCATCTATCTCTAGGCAGTTTCAACCATTGTGGTCCATGCCACCATAAATGATGAGTTTTTAATTCAGAAGGTGTACAACCTCTGCTAGCTACATCAGCTGGGTTATCTTCGGAGTCAACATGTTGCCATTTATCGTTGCCAACATTTTCCAGAATTTCAGAAACACGATTTCCCACAAATGTACTCCACGCACATGGAGGCTTTTTCAACCACGCTAACACTATTGTAGAATCTGTCCAAAACTGGGTTGAGAAATTTGAAATTTGAAGATTTGTAATGGTTGCTGATGCTAATTTAGAAAGTAAAACTGCTCCGCACAACTCGAGTCGGGGCAATGAAATCTTTTTAATTGGGGCAACTCGGGTCTTAGCAGCAATCAGATGAGTTTCTACTTGGTTATCTTGGAGTTCAACACGAATGTATAAAGCTGCCCCATATGCACTCTCGGATGCATCGCAAAAACCGTGAATCTCTATTTTTGAGCTTGGGATATAATTAATCCATCTAGGAATTTTGACAGAATCAATAGCGCCACTGTTTTTTACGAAATTTTGCCAATTCATGAGCGTAATAGTTTTCAATGAGTCATCCCAGTCGATTTTGTCCAGCCATATCTGCTGCATAACCAATTTGGCCACTACAACGACTGGAGCTAACCATCCACAAGGGTCAAATAATTTTGCAATAAAGGATAAAACTTCTCTTTTGGTATAATTTGGCCTAACTTCTATAGTTGGCTGATTAAAAGTGAAATAATCCCCCGATATGTTCCACCTAACTCCTAGAGTCTTGGTTGATGAGTCCTCAGATAACTCCAACCAGTTTAGTGGAAGCAATTGTTCCGAAGGCAAATCTTGAATGACGTTATGATTATTAGATGACCACTTCATTAGTTTAAAACCCGCAGAGTCCAAAGCTAGAATTGACTCTTGACGAGATTTAATAGCTTCCTCTATAGTGTGTGCGCCAGCTAAAACATCATCTACGTATAAATTTTCTCGTATAATTTTTGATGCAATGGGATATTTGTCCGCCACATCTTCTGCAAGTTGAAGAAGTGTCCGGATTGCCAGGAATGGCGCGCAGTTAACTCCAAAAGTGACTGTTAAGAGCTCAAAGTCTTCTAAGGGGTCTGTGGGAGATTTTCTAAAAAGTATACGCTGATATTGAGTCTGATTTTTGTCGAGCAGAATTTGTCTGTACATCTTTGTGACATCCGCACTATAAACGTACTTAAAGAATCTCCATTTCAAAATTTGTAATACAAGATCTTGCTGGAGAATGGGTCCAGTAAACAAATTATCATTAAGACTTCGCTTGTTTGACGAAGGGCTTGAAGCGTTGAAAACCACTCGAAGTTTTGTTGTCAACCGATCAGGCTTAATTACCGCATGATGCGGCAAATAATAATTCGGAGTCTTCGTGATTTCTCGAGGCGAAATTTTTCTCATGTGCCCAAGTTCCAAATATTCTAAGATTGTTTGATCATATTGTGCCTTTATATCGGGAGTCTTCATTAACTTCCTCTCCATTCGGAAAAATTGTGCCATTGCGATATTTCGAGAATTTCCTAATTCTTCACAATTTTTAAATGGGAGGGTCACAATATATCTGCCCTGTTCATTACGCTTTGTAGTGTTTTTGAAGTTTAATTCGCAAAATGAATCATCTTCTGATCTCAAAATCTTTTTTGGGATTTCCTCCACCTCCCAAAAACGAGTGAGAATATTTTCAATGGAAACAGTGTTGTGTAAAGAAATTCGGTGTTTGTTCACCTTTTCTTGAATTATTGGACCACCAACAATCCACCCAAAAACGGTATGTTGAGCCAACAAAGAGCCGATTGATTTCATAGGAGTTTCAATATCAAAAATTAAGGGTCCTATATCCATTCCAATTAGAAGATCAACGGGTTGACTGATGTAGAATTTTGGATCTGCCAAATCAAGGTTGACAACATCCCTAAGTTGTGCTAGATCTAGGTTTTGTGCTGGTAAATTTGACGGAAGGGTCCGCAAAACAGGAGCCCAAACTTCTAAATGGAAACTAGGGTCTAGACGAGAATGTAAATTGAAAAGACAAGCTTTCGTAGAAGTTTCTGCCAACATCTCACTAACTCCCGTGATATGAACTAAATTTCGTCTAGTTGGCAAACAAAATTTATTTTTAAGTTTTTCAGATATAAAAGTTGATTGAGATCCAGAGTCTATTATCGCTCTGGCATTGAACAATTGTCCGCGAGATTCGATTTGGACCAAAGCTGTGAAAAGTAATGTACCCCTGGGATGATACGCACAAGTTTGATCATCTTGAAGGGTCAAAGTTGTAATGTTGTTTTCCATGTTTGGAGTGGACTGTATTTGTGTTGTTAGAGCCGAAGCACTAGTGCTAGGTCGTGCTACGTCTCTTATTGGGTCATGACTACTAGATTGGGTTTCGGTTCCCTTGTGTAACATTGTGTGATGCCGCATCTTACATTCTCGACAAGTGTAGTTGCTTTTGCAGTCTTTAATTCCATGACTGGACGAAAGACAATTATAACAAAGATGAGAGATTTTAACCACATGAATTCTGTCGTTCACAGTTTTCTCAATAAATTTCGGACAATCCCGAATGAAGTGCCTTTCTTTACAAAGTGGGCAATTTTGTTTGTTTGGACTCTTATTTTTGGACGATAATTTAGAATCGAACTTATTTTTACCCCCGTTGTATTGGGCTTTTTGTGAGATGTTCGTTTGAAAACTATTGACAAATTTCCCTTTATCTGGTTTATAACGATGGCTTTCGAACTTATCCTGATATTGCCTACTGAAAATTGGCTTTATATTTCCCACTGACTCGAGAGTTTTGAATTTATGAGTCAAAAAAAGATCGAATCGATGCCAAGTTGGAAGAGTCTTGCAATCCTCTAAAGAACTTTCGAATTCTTCAAGAAAGGGTCTTGGTAACTTTGCAGAACAAAGATAAATTAAGATCGGGTCCCATTGCTTGACTTCTATACCCAATGATTCTAAAGTTTGAATACAAGTATTTACTGTCCGTTGCAGCTTTTGAACCGATTGACTTGAATCGATGGAAACATTTGGTAAATTAAAAATTATTTTCAATTGTTCATTAACCTGCATTCTTTTGTTCTCGTAACGATCTTTCAAATTTTTCCACGCCAATGTAAACCCGTCATTGGTGAGTGGAACATTACTAATTATTTCCCTTGCTTCACCTGATGTTTTTTGGGTCAAGTGGAAAAGTTTTTCGACATTGCTGAGTCGAGAGTTGTTAATATAAATGGCGGAAAATAAATCCCTAAAAGATGGCCACGCTGAATATCCCCCTCTGAAAATGTCTGTGTCACAGGGAGGCAGTCTTAATGCTGTTGAAAAATCACTATTAGTAGGAGGGGTCCCACACGATTGCCTTTCTTCCTGTTCTTTGGAAACCTGATCTTTTAAGGCGATTATATCCGCATTAATTGCACTCAGAACACGTTTATATGACGACATTGCCTCACTATAGTGGGTACGAAGTTTTGATTTGTCAATAGCCTGTTCATCCCCTTGTGGAATATGATCGCGACAATCCAAATATGATTTTTTAACGTTTGTCCATAGGGTCTCAACTTCTGCTCTTAGGGCTTCAAGTTCCCGAATGTTTTCAGTAGTTTTTGCCACGGCATAAATGCTCTCGAAATCATTTAAATCATTGATGCTGTTGGCAAATTTCTCTCTAATAATTTTCTCCATTTTACTCAGTTTGGGGTCTTAAGCCAAAATTTCGAAACGGCAAAACTTTGCAAAGATGAACAAACTGATATATGTTTTGCGAAATTTAACTGCTTACCAAAAATTTTCGAAAAATTTTGAAGAGTTCTTCGCAAAAAAAAAAAAAAACAGTAACGATTTATTTGTATATATAGGAAGAAAATTACGTTAAATAACCAATTACTTGCTCACTTTGGCAAGACTATCGGAGCCAGAAGAAATAGCATCGATATCGGGTCAGTTCCAGAATAAAGCCACGATAATGACAGAAACATTTGAAATTCACAATAGCCGCCAATAATGAGCTTCAAAATATCAATTAAATTATCTCAGGAAAAACGAGTTAATTTTCAATAAAAATGACTTGGGTTATTTTGTATATGACCGCCGTAAAGTCAGACAACAAATTTCGACCTTTGACATACGGTTTTTACACAGTGAAATTTCCCTCAAGAACAAACATGATATTTGTATCACACTGTAAATTAATGGGTCGAGTTATCAGCATACGAAAAAATTTACCGATACGGTTACCAACGGATATCACCAGAAAATCAATTTAAAATTTACGAAAATTTTGCCAAATCTTAAAATCCAATAAGTAAAATCCAAAAAGTAAAAGAAAATTGAATATTGCCAACCGGTTCCAAATTTAGATAAGAGTCTTCAACCAAAACAATTTTTTTTTTTTTTTTTTTTTTTTAAATTTCAAATATTAAAAAAATTTAGCTAAATTTTGAATTTGCATGTATGGGGAACGTTGTGAAAAATTTATTCGAAACGTTCAATAATATGGTTGTAGATATTAATCCCAAAATCTGACTTTATAAAATTTTTGACTTAGGTCATTTAAACAAATCAATGGTAGAATTTATCTCAATTGGACTTGAGTCATTTTGTCAAATACCGGAGGGAAATATGTATACGAGGGAGTATTATCGTAGTTTGTATACGTAGCCGCTTTGAAAGTTTCAGTTATCTCTCCCCCAAAAAATTATATAAAATATACATATTTTTAACAAATCAAAAACCGCTCATGTAATTGGGTCAAAGTAAACAATTTTCACACTTCGAGTCGTTATCAACCATAAAAATTTTCCATTATGAAACATAGAATACTTTAATGTGAAATCAAATTATTTTTTCAACAGCAAATAAATGTGTGTACAAAGCAAATTCACCACAATCCAAAAAACAAATATGTTATTAAATTTCCAGCATTTCACACAATTCAAACTTTAACCGAAAATTTTCTTTCTACGCCCGACTTTCAACAACAATTTAGACGTTTCCGAAAACATAGATGCATGAGAATTGTAAAGGGTCACGAATAACTAAGAAAGGTTTTCAAAAAACCCTTTTTTGTTTCTTTCAAAATACTTTGCAAAACATCGGTTTAATTTTTCTTCACTTGACTTAAGGCACTTTGTACATTAACGAAGGAAAATTGTGCGAGAGACGACGCTAAATCAAATATACGTGGGTCAAGGCAAAAGTTCAAAAAACCATCTGAACAAACTTTTCCTTGTGGTGTTCAAAATAAATATTCTGGGTCATATCCCAATTGAAATATATCCAAGATGTTTATTTTCACTGAATTTTAAAAATATCAAAGGTTTTCCATGATTCAAAAGTTGTGTTAAAACGGACTTAAACCACTTTGCAAAAGACTTGGCTAATTTATTTTTAATTGACTTAAGTCAGTTTGCTAATTACCCACAGAAAAGTATACGAGGGGTGTTGTCAGAGTGAGTATACGAGGGTAAGTACAGAAGTTTCGGAATTTTAAAAGAACTTCAAACAAAACAATTTCAATTTATTTTTCTTTTTTAACCAAGGGTAATTAAAATATTTTTGGCCTCATTTACTGTGAAAGTGAAAATAAGCACAAATTATATACATATTTTTTTTTAAATTTTGATCACACATTCAAACAAAAAATTAAAAAATTTCCAAAAGTGAACTTAGATTCATAACAAATGAGCTATGTTATGCATCAGAGATTACTAAACAATCAATATTTCGGTTCAGAGTTCGGTTTAGATCAGATCTTTCCTTCCGAGATTCAAGTTCTTATTTTGAATTCTTATTTTGTTCTTATTCTTATTTTGAATATTTTCTTCAATCAGTTTGAGTCACATAAAAACCATTTTGAATTCGAGGACTTAAGTTAATTTGCTCATAAACAAACAGAAAATGAGTTGGGTAATTTTTCACTCAGACAACATGCAAAATGGCTACCAATATAAGTCGTTGGAAATTATGAGGTCGTTTTGAGATTCACTAAATTCTTTTCGGTCTCAGTTAAAATTGAGTCTACGGTTCATTAATTGTTATTGGGTCACGTTTTCTCAAAGCAAGATTCAGACAAAAGGGGTCAAACTATTTTCCACGGAATTAAAGCTTGCACGGGTCAAACATCCAAAATATACAGGGTCAAAGCATATAAGAAAAAAAACCAACAACTCCTTGGATGAAATCATGCGGAGAGAGTTGAAGTCGCAGCGCCCAGTATATTTCGTTGGCTTGTCGCGCCAAAGAACAAAAAACAACGCTTGTACTCACTTTGACTTTTGTGTTTTTGTATGTGTGTGTGTGATGTGCGTTCTACCGTTAAAACGGGAACACCTTTGGCTCACTTTGGTTTTGCAGAAAATTCTGGATTTGTATTTTATTGTTTTTGTAAACCGTACCGTCCCGATTGATTTATTGTGTGTTATGTAATTATTTCAATTTATTTGGTTCACAATTTTATTTTTCGTTCAACACAAATATTTGTCTTTTCAATTGATTTTGGCAAGCCTCACAACGTTTATGCACTGATCACAATGATTTGATCATTATTTTATTTGTACAAAGTTTTGAAAACACTGTAATTCTTAAACACTTCACTATTCGGTTCGAATGGACCAAAAATGTTTTGTTTTCCAATTAACAAAACGATTTGTTAAAAAAGTTCAAGTTTTTGGTTTTGGTTTTTTTTTTTTTTTTTATTGATTTAGGTTTTATTCAGTTTAACAAAGGTAAGTGTATGGTTTCCAATTGGTAAGTTTTAGGTATAAAAAGTTAAGTATAATTTGGTAAGTATAAGTTTCTATTTAACAGGTAAGTTTTAGGTTTTAACCATTTGTTTTGCTTTCTTTTGTAGGTAAGTATATTCTTGAGTTCAAAAAGGTAAGTTTTGTCTTTTCTTCTCCCCTTTTTTTTTACAGGGTAGTTTGGTTTTACAGTTATTTATTTCATTTATTACAACTTAGTTATTTCAAGTTTTCTTTAATTTCAACAAATATTCAATTAAAATTAAATAACAATTTATTTCACTTTTTTCCTTTAGTTTATCTCACTTTGGTTCTTTAATTTAGTTCACTTTATTTTTTGATTGTCACTTGCCACGGGGAGCGATCTTATTGTGTCGGCGCAAAAAAACATATTAATAATATTTGACATATATCAATGTCACTCAAGTCAAGCCGGCAAAACTTTCGGCAACATTCAGCCAATAATTACAACAACAATGAAAGAGAGTATTTGTCACTAGCGATTGCAACTATGTATGATGTGACGTATGTGTAAAAGGGCAATCCGCTAGTCACAGTGCCGATCACATGTTTAGGACCACACTGTTGAGTATTAATTTAGGGTAATGCTCAACAAGTCAATTAGTTTGTGAGATAGAGCGTCTTTTGTGAAGCAACTTTTGTTATTGTGAAAAAAAAAGGAATTTCGTGTTTTGATAAAATACTGTTTTCTGAAGGGAAAAAATACGGTGGAAGCAAAAACTTGGCTTGATAATGAGTTTCCGGACTCTGTCCCAGGGAAATCAACAATAATTGATTGGTATGCAAAATTCAAGCGTGGTGCAATGAGCACGGAGGACGATGAACGCAGTGGACGCCCGAAAGAGGTGGTTACCGACGAAAACATCAAAAAAATCCACAAAATGATTTTGAATGACCGTAAAATGAAGTTGATCGAGATAGCAGAGGCCTTAAAGATATCAAAGGAACGTGTTGGTCATATCATTCATCAATATTTGGATATGCGGAAGCTCTGTGCAAAATGGGTGCCGGGCGAGCTCACATTTGACCAAAAACAACAACGTGTTGATGATTCTGCGCGATGTTTGCAGCTGTTAACTCGTAATACGCCCGAGTTTTTCCGTCGATATGTGCCAATGTATGAAACATGGCTCCATCACTACACTCCTGAGTCCAAACGACAGTCGGCTGAGTGGACAGCGACCGGTGAACCGTCTCCGAAGCGTGGAAAGACTCAAAATCCGCTGGCAAAGTAATGGCCTCTGTTTTTTGGGATGCGCATGGAATAATTTTTATCGATTATCTTGAGAAGGGAAAAACAATCAACAGTGACTATTATATGGCGTTATTGGAGCGTTTGAAAGTCGAAATCGCGGCAAAACGGCCCCATATGAAGAAGCAAAAAGTTTTGTTCCACCAAGACAACGCACCGTGCCACAAGTCATTGAGAACGATGGCAAAAATTCATGAATTGGGCTTCGAATTGCTTCCCCACCCACCGTATTCTCCAGATCTGGCCCCCAGCGACTTTTTTTCTTGTTCTCAGACCTCAAAAGGATGCTCGCAGGGAAAAAATTTGGCTGCAATGAAGAGGTGATCGCCGAAACTGAGTCCTATTTTGAGGCAAAACCGAAGGAGTACTACCAAAATGGTATCAAAAAATTGGAAGTTCGTTATAATCGTTGTATCGCTCTTGAAGGCAACTATGTTGAATAATAAAAACGAATTTTGACAAAAAAAATCACTGTACAACAACAGGACACAAGCCCAACTTTACAGACGTCGACATACTTGCTCAAGAGAATAATCATAGACGAAGATACACTCTTGAGATGCTCAATATAATAGATCTCTCTCCTGACAAAAGAATGAATTTCAAAAAAGACACTTAAGAATGCGCCAGAATGTATCGACATATTATAAACAAGCATCGACACAAACGAAGTTTAGTGTACGGTGAATTGCGAAACAAACAGCAGCACAAGAACTCAAGTTAGTTATTTTTCGATAAAATATATTTTCAATAACAATTGTGATTTTTGTGAACATTAAATGTAATTTAATTTTTGTATTTTATGTAGATACAAAATCCCAGATGATGGTTAGTGGCACTAACCGAAATATTGGAAATAAATATTAAAACAAATCAATAATCGATTGTTTCTATGACCTCAAGCCGAACAAAATTCATACTCAAAATTTTCTATAGAAATAAAATTTTGATAAAATTTTCTTTAGAAATAAAATGATTACAAAATTTTCTATAGCAATAACATTTTGACAAAATTTTCTATAGAAATAAAATTTTGACAAAATTTTCTATAGAAATAAAATTTTGACAAAATTTTCTATAGAATATAAAATTTTGACAAACAAATTCTATAGAAATTAAATTTTTACAAAATTTTCTGTAGAATATAAAATTTTGACAAAATTTTCTATAGAAATGAAATTTTGACAAAATATTCTATAGAAATAAAATTTTAACAAAATTTTCTATGGAAATAAAATTTTTACAAAATTTTCTATAGAAACAAAATTTTGATAAAATTTTCTTTAGAAATAAATTGTTTACAAAATTTTCTATAGCAATAACATTTTGACAAAATTTTCTATAGAAATCAAATTTTGACAAAATTTTCTATAGTTCTATAGCTTATATGTTGATTAAGCTACTCTTGTAGTTTAATCAACGCAATGGTTTTAAAGCTGAGATCAAAACAACAAATATGTAATAAAATTTTGACAACATTTTCTATAGAAATAAAATTTTGATAAAATTTTCTATAGAAATAAAATGTTTACAAAATTCTCAATAAAAGTACAATTTTGACAAAATATTCTATAGAAATTAAATTTCTACAAAATATTCTAGAGAAACATAATTTTGACAAGATATTCTATAGAAATAAAATTTTTAGAAAATTTTTATATATGTATAAAATGTTGACAAAATTTTCTTAGAACTAAAATTTTGACAAAATTTTCTAAAGAAATAAAATTTTGAAAAAAAATTTCTAGAGAAATAAAATTTGTTCAAAATTTTCTATAGAAATAATATTTTGTAAACAATTTTTACAATATTTTCTATAAAATTTCGACAAAATTTTCTATAGAAATAAAATTTTGACAAAATTTTCTATAGATACCAAATCTTTACAAAATATTCCATAGAAATAAAATTTTGACAAATTATTCTAAAGAAATAAAATTTTGACAAAATTTTGTATAGAAATAAAATTTCGACAAAATTTTTTAGAGAAATAAAATTTTGACAAAATATTCTAGAGAAATAATATTTTGTAAACAATTTTCACAAAATTTTCTATAGAAATAAAACTTTGACAAAATTTTCTATAGATATAAAATTTCGACAAAATTTTCTATAGAAATAAAATTTTGACAAATTATTCTATAGAATATAAAATGTTGACAAAATTATCTATAGAAATAAAATTTTGACAAAATATTCTATAGAAATACAATTTTGACAAATTATTCTATAAAATATAAAATTTTGACAAAATTATTTATAGAATTAAAATTTTGACAAAATTATGTATAGAAATAACAGTTTGATAAAATTTTCTAAAGAAATAAAATTTTGAAAAAATTTTCTATAGAAATAAAATTTTGAAAAATGTTTCTATAGAAATAAAATTCTGACAAAATTTGCTATAGCAATAATATTTTATAAACAATTTTTACAAATTTTTCTATAGAAACAAAATTTTTACGAAATTGTCTATAAATTTCTATTTTGACAAAATTTTCTATATAATTAAAATTTTGAAAAAATTTTCTATAGAAATAAAATTTCGACAAAATTTTCTATAGAAATAAAATTTTGACAAAATTTTCTATAGAAATAAAATGTAGACAAAATTTTCTATAGGAATAAAATGTAGACAAAATTTTCTATAGAAATAAAATTTTGACAAAATTTTCTATAGGAATAAATTTTTGACAAATTATTCTATAAAATATAAAATTTTGACAAAATTATCTATAGAAATAAAATTTTGACAAAATTTTCTATAGAAATAAAATTTTGACAACATTTTCTATAAATGGCCGTAAGATTGACCAGACCGATTCTTATGTACCCTCCACCCTCGATTGCGTAGAAAGACTGTCATCTACAATCGAATTACCTTGGTTGGCTTAGTAGTGAACCTATATATTAACCATTTTCGCACGGTAATTGGAGGGCCAAATTTCATATGGGCCACACTGAAGCCACAGATGAGCATCTTAGCATCAAGCAGCATACCAGGAAGGTCAGATATGGATTCATGAATTGTCCATAGCGAAGGCCGTAACCAGCTAGAAGGTTAATTCAGCACTCCAAGTCCAACCATAGAATCGAAAAAACATGACCTATATTGGCAGATCAGAATATTGTTGGCCTACCTAAATCCAGACCATTACGGTCGTTTCACCTCCAACGAAATTGGTTGCAGCGTGGATGACTTGTATTCCCCTGCAATTAAAGCCCACATGGCACATATCACGAATATTTGAAATGTATTGTTAGGCATTTTCTTTTTCTGGTTCGTACAGGAATTTATACATCCAGCACCTCTTATTCCCGACAGAAGAGGAATGCAGTGCCATATTTTCCTCTCAACACAAAATCCGTAATTATCCAACAAAGAAAATGATCAATATTGATACATGCATTAAAATATTTTAATGTTTTCATTATATTCTTGTTTGTTTTTTCCTCCGAATTCCATTACAATTTCAGAAATTTGGGAAACAAAAATCACATTAACAAAAAAATCTTAAATATAGATTTTGTTATAGAGACCCCACAGCATAGTCCATGATCATTTCCTTGTGTTAAATGCAAGCGGCGGCATCATCCAATGAATTATTAAGGAATGATGACCTCTCGTTTGTGGCAAAGACGAATTTTTGAACATCGTCATCAAAATGTTAACCTGATCTGTAGAAAATCAGGTAGAGTACAAACAATTCTCAACTCATACACACAGTGGTATAGATGGCATTGTGTTATGGACGTTTAAGGGCTTTATCCAGCATTTCAATGATTACCTGAATCGAATGCAAATTAGAAAGAAAGAAGAAACCAAAATAAAAACAGAAAAATAGACCGAAATAATTCAGTACAAATTTAATTTGAATTTAATTATAAAGATACAAATTAGAAAAACCCCCTACTCTGCGGGGCTATATCTAGAAATGTACATATAAAAATATCACTAATATTTTTCCAATTAAATTTTTAATTGAATTAAAAAACAAAAAACCAATCAATTGAAGATTTAACTAATTCGAAAACATTTTCATCAAAACAAAAATCAATTGCAAAAATTAATGGTCGATTATTTTTTTTAAGTGGCGTTGGTTATTGATGCTATCATTTTTGTGATTGAAGAAAATTCTATCAAAAATTATTTGGATGAATTAATCACGAAGTTTGGAAACAAAAATTATTTTTTTTCCGTGTAGGAATATATGAAACGATCTTGGATTACTTCTCAGCTTGATAGCTCCATTATGGAAGACCGTAGCGTGATACAACCATACGGACGGACATTGCATTATTGAAGACCGTAGCGTGATCCAGACGGACGGACATTGTTACTATCCAACACATTTTGGTGATTTTATTTTTCATACAATCACAAAATTAATTGGCCCAATTAATTTGAGTTTTCCTCAATCATAAAAATGATGGTATCAATCTCCAAGGTCAATTCTAAAATAAAGTGACAAATTTTGAAAAATTAATTGAAAAATTAAATTTTGTGATTGATTTTTTTCCAATTAAAAAATTGTTGAATCAATTAAATTTTTCATCGAATGTTTCCTAAAATTTTAATTTAAAAAAATTGTTTCATTTTTTTCTCTGTGTTAGAAACATTTTGGAGAAATTTTCATGTGTATGCCGAATTGCAAAATATTCTCTTATCCTCGTGATGTAAGTTTACAATGACTTTAGTTTTTTTCTTAGTGTCTAGCGGCGCTGTCACAATGAATTTTTATTTTGGACCAACATTTTTCCTAAATTGGACCAAAATTCGTACCAGCGGACCATCTTTCCAAATTAAAATAATATCATTTAAAAGTTAAAAATTTTGTCAAAATTTTATTTCTATAGAAAATTTTGTCAAAATTTTATTTCTATAGAAATTTTTGTTAAAATTTTATTTCTTTAGAAAATTTTGTAAAAATTTTATTTCTATAGAAAATATCGTCAAAATTTTATTTCAATAGAAAATGTCATCAAAATTTTATTTCTGTAGAAAATTTTGATAAAAAATACCGATTTGACGAAAATGGACCAAAATCAACCAAATTCCATTTAGTCCGACCATCGGACCGAATTTAAAAATCAATAATTTTCTCCAATTTTGTTCCAATCGGAGCAAATGGCAACCCTGGTGTCTAGTGTAACTTGTAAGATGGAGAGACTTCACAAATTCCTTCAAACACCAAACTAATTTCACTCACTGACCCACTACTTACCTCATTACATTGCTCCTCTTTAAGAGTCAACATCTGTTTGCAACAGGAAATGACATCTTTCAGTGAGATGACTTGCTTTTGTACAATATCCAATTCACCACGCAAAGAGAGATTCTCGGAATTGGCCATTTGTAAAGCTAACTGGGCATTGGCCAATTCAATATTGGCATGACGACTACGACTCAAAGGATTTTCATCGTCATCATCATCAGCAGCATTGGCCAAATCTACTTTGGCTGACACCTTTCGAACAAGGGCAGTGGCTCCCTGAAGATCTTCATCATCAGTGTTGGCAAGAGTTTTGGAGACAGTGGCCTTTGGTTCTACGAAATCCAATTCGGTTTCCTCGACTTTTTCTCCTCTACGTAGACGTCTGGAAATCTCACGTTCTCTTTCCAATTGTTTACGCAATTCAGCCATTTCATCACGCATACTCTGAATGGCAGTTTGACGAGTGGCTCTTTTGATTCTTAATTCCTCTTTAAATTCCTCCAAAGATTGATCTTTGCTTACGGAAGAAGTTGAATCACGTCGTGAAGACTCTTGGCCTTCCAGTTTCAGGGAATCGGGAAGACTTTTCTCACTCGATTCACTTAAGTGGCGTTCTCTTTGCTCATTCATCGTATTCTTAATGCGTTTGGCAATGCGATGTAAACGCTCAAATTCCTCCTCATAAGCAGATATTTGAGCCTCATCGACACGGGCTGGTTGCTCCAGGATATCCTCGGGCGAAGGAGTAAATACTGAAGTTACATTTGGTACCTGGTCTAAGGTGAGATTATCATTTTCCACTTCCCACCACCAGGATTCATCTTCATCGTTACCCACCACTTCAGTGGTGGCAAAACGTACACCTCTATAAGCGGCCGATCGACGGCGTGTTGTTCCAGACATTGAGGAACTAGATTCCTCTTCCTCAATGGCAGACAAATGTTGGCTACTTTCACTAGGCATTGTTGTTGTTGATGTATCACTCTCGATATTCAGTTCTTCAAATGACTCGGCTGATTCATTACTGGCCATGTTGTAAGAAATTGCAGCTTATTTATGCAGAAATTTATTTTCACTCTTGCCAGAGTGTGTGCGAGAGAGAGAAAGGGGTAAATTACGAAGTGTGATCTTTGTGCAAAACCGCCGTTTCGATTTATTGTTGCTTCTTGTTCTTCTTCTTGATTTATTGTTAGAGATTATTGGCACTTGTATGGGTTAAGGGGGACGGGGGCGGCTTCTTGGGGTCTTTGATATACAATTAACCGTAGGTAGGTGTGTGTGTGTGTGTGTTTAAGTGTGTGTCCGATTGCAACAAATTTACATGAAAAACAAAGGATTTGTCTCTGATCTGCGAATCAATATTGTTGGGGATGAAATTGCGTTGTTCCCCTAGTTGTCGGAGAAAAACAAAATTCTTCAGAGATTGTTTTTCTTTTTTGTTGATACGATTTCAATTATTTTCACTTTTTTTCATTTAATTTTCATCGAATGCATAGAGTCGATTGAAACAATGAAAATCCTATATCCACATATAATGAACCAACGACACAAAGGTATATAACCGAGACTAGAGCATATATAACGCGCAAATTTTGTTATAGATAAATTTTGCTTTTCTATTTTCTCAAAAACGACGACAGGCAAAGGTTAAGCGTTTTTAATTTCGACGTAATTGTTTTTCCTCGATTTTCGTTTTTTTTTCTTGTATTTTTCTTTCGCAATTTTTCCGAATTTTTCTTTTACACTTTCGCAGTATGTAAAATGGTAATCGCTTTAAAGGATTTTCTTTTCTTCTTATTTAGAATTATTTAACATCATAATTTTATTTTATTTTCCTTACATTATAAAATTTTCTTCTTATGGAAAATTCTATAGGAAAATTTTATGAATTTCTCACTTTCTGGCAATTTGTTTAAATTTCACAATTTTCTTTTGTATTTTTTTGTTTTTTTTTCAGATATTTCCAAATTTCACTTGTTATCGTTGGCACTACTCGAGGAAAACTGACTGACTGTTGATGCTATTTTTAAAAATAGTATTTTTTCGAAAGAAGTGTTGAATGAATCAAATTCATTATTTTTACTCAAATACATGCTCTATGATGATGTTCATTCGCTCATCTCTCACACTCTCTCCCTATCTCTCTCGTCATTTTCTATTGATCTTGGGCTAAGGTATATTAGGTTGAAAATTGAGGGTGGAAAATAAAAGAAACAAATTAAATGAAAGCACTAAATGAGGCCGTAAAGCAATCCTACACAATTGCCCGAAGATTTTGTGCCAAGCATAGCATTGTCATCAGTGTTGCCAACTATTCAGAAGGAAAAATAGATAGATCAAAAAATAGTCAGAAATAAATAAATAGATATAATGAAAATAGCCAAATAAAATTTATATATTTTTCTAAAAAAAAAAAAAAAATTGATTAAAATCTAGTATTTTAAACCAGTATTACCATAATATTTAAGTCAAGAAAGTCTACATAATTGATATTGCTATACGAATCATTAGTTACAAAATTTTTTAGATAAGTTTTGCATACAGTGTCACAAAAATCACATTTCATCACTTTTATAGAAAAATAGTCGATCAGTGAAGACTATTTTTCTATAAAAGTCGAAGTCAACTTTTGGTGGCAAATATTTGAACTTTTATTTTTTGAAAATTGAATCTAATCAGCTGATATACTTTTGATGTTGGCCAAAGTCGACCAATCGACTTTTTACATGTTTAAAAGTCGAAAAGTCAATTTTTGATTACAATCTCTAATATGGCCACATCGGTCCATGTTTTGATATAGCCTTCATATAAACCGCTCTCCCGATTTGGTTTCTTAAACATGTAGACAGACACCGCAATTTATATCCGACTTGATTGAATTTGGAAAAATAGAGGTATTTTAGATTCACAAACAAGAGTGGTTATATTCGGTTATTTATTAACGAGTATTTATTTCTATAGAAAAATTTGTCAAAATTTTATTCCTATAGAATATTTTGTCAAAATTTTTTTTCTATAGAAAATTTTGTCAAAATTTTATTTCTATAGAAAATTTTGTCAAAATTTTATTTCTATAGAAACCTTTGTCAAAATTTTATTTCTATAGAAAACTTTGTCAAAATTTTATTTCTATAGAATATTTTATCAAAATTTTATTTTTATACAAAATTTTATCAAAATTTTATTTCTATACAAAATTTTGTCAAAATTTTATTTCTATAGGATATTTTATCAAAATTTTATTTTTATACAAAATTTTATCAAAATTTTTTTATACAAAATTTTATTTCTATACAAAATTTTATTCCTATTGAAAATGTTGTCAAAATTTTATTGCTATACACGATTTTGTCAAACTTTTATTTCTATAGAAAATTTTGTCAAAATTTAATTTCTATATAAAATGTTGTCAAACTTTTATTTCTATAGAAAATTTTGTCAAAATTTTATTTCTATTGAAAATTTTTCAAAATTTTATTTCTTTAAAAAATTTTATCAACATTTTATTTCTATAGAACATTTTGTTAAGATTTAGATTTTTGATTTTTTGGGGCTTTTGATATACTTTTGATGTTGGACAAAGTCGACCAATCGACTTTTTAAATGTTTAAAAGTCGAAAAGTCAATTTTTTGATTACAATCTCTAATATGGCTAACATATATCGGTCCATGTTTTGATATAGCCTTCATATAAACCGCTCTCCCGATTTGGTTTCTTAAACATGTAGACACCGCAATTTATATCCGACTTGATTGAAATTGGAAAACTAGAGGTAACAAGAGTGGTTATCTTCGGTTATTTATTAACGAGTATTTATTTCTATAGAAAAATTTGTCAAAATTTTAATCCTATAGAATATTTTGTCAAAATTTTATTTCTATAGAAAATTTTGTCAAAATTTTATTTCTATAGAAAATTTTGTCAAAATTTTATTTCTATAGTTTATCAAAATTTTATTTCTATATTTTATCAAAATTTTATTTTTATACAAAATTTTATCAAAATTTTATTTTTATACAAAATTTTATCAAAATTTTATTTCTATACAAAATTTTATCAAAATTTTATTTCTATACAAAATTTTATTAAATTTTATTCCTATTGAAAATTTTGTCAAAATGTTATTGCTATAGAAGATTTTGTCAAACTTTTATTTCTAAAAATTTTGTCAAAATTTTATTTCTATATAAAATGTTGTCAAAATTTTATTTCTATAGAAAATTTTGTCAAAATTTTATTTCTATAGAAAATTTTGTCAAAATTTTATTTCTATAGAAAATTTTGTCCAAATTTTACTTCTATAGAAAATTTTGTCCAAATTTTGTCTCTATAGAAAATTTTGTCAAAATTTTACTTCTATAGAAAATTTTGTCAAAATTTTATTTCTATTGAAAATTTTTCCAAAATTTTATTTCTTTAAAAATTTTCTCAACATTTTATTCTATAGAAAATTTTGTTAAGATTTAGATTTTTGATTTTTTGGGGCTTTTAAACACAAATTTCCCTACAAATCTAGCGTTATTGTATTTTTATATAACATTTTATCAACATCTTGTTTCTATAGATTTTTTTCAAACTTATATTTCTGTAGAACATTTTGTCAACATTTTATTTCTATAGAAAATTTTGTCAAAATTTTATTTCTATAGAAAATTTTGTCAAAATTTTGATTTTTAATTTTTTGGGGCTTTTAAACACCTCAATTTTGACCAAAAATAGAAAAAATATATTTTGTCAAAATTTTATTTCTATAGAGAATATTGTCAACATTTTATTTCTATAGAAAATTTTGTCGACATTTTATTTCTATAAAAAATTTTGTTAAAATTCTGGATGTTTGGGACTTTTAAACACCTCAATTTTTTCCTAAAAATAGGAAATCTAGCGTAATTTTATTTCTATAGAAAATTTTGTCATTTTTTTTTTGTAGAAAATTTTGTCAAAATTTTATATAGAAATTTGTTTGGGCTTTTAAACACCTCAATTTTTACCAAAAATAGAAAAAATAGATTTTGTCAAAATTTTATTTCTATAGAGAATATTGTCAACATTTTATTTCTTTAGAAAATTTTGTCGACATTTTATTTCTATAGAAAATTTTGTTAAAATTCTGGATGTTTGGGACTTTTTTCCTAAAAATAGGAAATCTAGCGTAATTTTATTTCTATAGAAAATTTTGTCATTTTTTTTTGTAGAAAATTTTGTCAAAATTTTATATAGAAATTTGTTTGGGCTTTTAAACACCTCAATTTTGCCTAAAAATAGGATATCTAGAGTAATTTTATTTCTTATATTACATGTTAGCCTGATACCGAAACAGGCAATTGACGTCCAAATGCATTATATCTAATTATACAATTATTTTTCGAGCTTTATGGACAGATATAGATTAAGGAACATGGTTAATAGAGCCATTGAAAAGAAAACGCCAGATACAAATCTATACACGCCTGGACTGTACATGTTTCGGTTCGGGCGAATGAACCTTTCCACAGCCTTTAGTATAGATCTGGCTGGGAGAGATAACTCAATTTTGGGCCCTTTATGATAACTCCTTATGGAGAAAACATTTGGCTCTATTAATGGCTCTATTAACCATGTTCCTTA
The DNA here is from genome assembly GCF_050003625.1 of Haematobia irritans. NCBI lineage: Eukaryota > Metazoa > Arthropoda > Insecta > Diptera > Muscidae > Haematobia > Haematobia irritans. The sequence goes on along the minus strand of NC_134398.1, from coordinate 194,653,561 downwards.
ATCTATATCTGTCCATAAAGCTCGAAAAATAATTGTATAATTAGATGTAATTTTATTTCTATAGAAATTTTTGTCACAATTTTATTTCTATAGCAAATTGTTTTAAAATTTTATTTCTATAGAAAATTTTGTCAAAATTTTATTTCTGTAGAAAATCTTGTCAAAATTTTGCTCGTATTTCTATAAAAAATTTTGTCAACATTTTATTTCTATAGAAAATTTTGTAAACATTTTGATTTTTGATTTAGGTCCATAAATAGGTGTGCCGAATATGGTGTGTATCGGTCCAAATTTTAGTTTAGACCCGATGATCGCAATACGCACCGAATATTATCGGGATATATCCAAAAAGACAGTATTAGAGCCCTTGATAACCATTCTACTGCAGACCATGGAAATTCCCACAGGACTCCGCACCATCGCACTCAGCACGCGTCAACCAACTTCATTTTTATCGTACAATGGCCACCGAAATCTTCGGTCCTCTATCCATTGGACTTTTGAGCCTAGGGCAATTTGGATACTAAGATTGACACCTAAAACAAAATACATCTCAAGATGGCGATTCGCCAGAATGGGCCAAAATTACGCAGATCCACTTTCGTGAAGCATGTAATGGCGTTTGTCGACCGTTTGAAGACCACATACGTGCCAAAGGCAAGGCGAATGAATCTAAACTGACTCTAAAATTTTATGTTATTTCCGACATTTCTGCCTTCTTCTAAACAATTATGATAATATACTATTCTTCCAAACAAACCTATTTTATCGCGAACATTGTTGGGAAATTTTCATTTAATTGGGAAATTGACATTTCAGCCACCCTTTTCTAATATTTACCGCGAAAAAAATTACCAATGATATTCGTTGGTCTAACATTTCGTTTGAGACAAATGTTGTTTGTTCACGGACACTGAATATTTTTGCAGCTTACTCCCTATACAGCTATGGTTATTTTCCCTATTTTTTTTTTTTTCAATATACTATGTACTCATTATTAACATTTACAAAAATTCCACATATTTTCATTACAACCTAATGTATTTTAACATCTGATTTTCATTAGAAGTGTTCATTCAAATAATTTTCATTTAGTTCTTGGCAATAAGACAAATGTTTTCTTCCATTTTTCATCGATTCATATAAAGTATTTTCGGAAAAACAAGAGAGTCCAACATCAACAATGTTATTAGGAGAGAGAGAGAAGAAGAAGAGAGAATGTACAAGAGGAGAAATGCTTTCATCAATCTCCACTCCAAGTTATTCGAAATTGGGAGAGTTTGTTTTAAGCAAAACGGTATTCACTATATGAGTATACATATATACACGTACACCGAAAAAGAAACTTAACTCCATCAAAAGAATTGTTTTTTTTTTATACCCTTCACCATAGGATGGGGGGTATATTAACTTTGTCATTCCGTTTGTAACACATCGAAATATTGCTCTAAGACCCCATAAAGTATATATATTGTGGGTCGTGGTGAAATTCTGAGTCGATCTGAGCATGTCCGTCCGTCCGTCCGTCTGTTGAAATCACGCTAACTTCCGAACGAAACAAGCTATCGACTTGAAACTTGGCACAAGTAGTTGTATTTGGCTTGCGATTGCTCTACGAGAAGCAAATTTCATCCGATCCGGCTGAAATTTTGTACATGGTGTTATTATATGGTCTCTAACAACCATGCAAAAATTGGTCCATATCGGTCCATAATTACATATAGCCCCCATATAAACCGATCCCCAGATTTGGCTTGCGGAGCCTCTAAGAGAAGCAAAATTCATCCGATCCGGCTGAAATTTGGTACATGGTGTTAGTATATGGTCTCTAACAACCATGCAAAAATTGGTTCATATCGGTCCATAATTATATATAGCCACCATCATAAGCGTAGGAAGGCCTCTGGGGAGTGGGCTTAGACCCCCCAGAAAAATTTTAGCCCCCCCCAGAATTTGAAAACCTATTTGCGATTTTCCATTTTTATAAAAAATAAACAAGCCCAGCCAAAAAAGCGTCGCCAAAAAAGTAATGAAAATGATCTTTTTGGTTCCGGAAGTGGTGCAAAATTGGCGAAGAAGCGATGAATTTAACATGGGCTTGTCATAGGACGGAAGTCCTCCATTTCAACAGCCGTTGCACTGAATTTGCATCACTTCTTTAGGTGTGGTCCGAATTCAACGTTTTGAATGTTAATTAAAAAATTCTGTTACATTTTGTCAAATAAATAATTTTTATAATTTTTAATGGATTCTAATGCTTGTCGGTAACGTTTGACCTCAAATATTTTCAAAAATTCACAAGTTTTTCAGATTGGATTTAGAATTTTTTTCGACAAAATTTAAATTATTTATACCTTTTTTATGAATTCTTACTTCGTTTTTAAGGTATTTGAAACAAAAAAGTTAGTTATAAAAAAATGAATTTAAAGAACTTGCTGAGAAGTTAAAATAAAGAACATCATTGGGAGTACATCTTCTGGAAGTGCTTTTAAAGTTGTGCCTTTGGAAGAACTTCCAAATTTTTTTGCTGGGAAATGTGTGGATCTACTTTTAGTTGCTTTATTATAAATTAATTTTCGAGTTATTTTGATGTCTATTTTTTTGTTAATTTTTTTGAAATAAAACATTATTGAAATATAAATAAATGAAATATAAATTTTTAGCTAGGGGGGCTATAGCCCCCCCTAGGAAAATTGTCTAGCTACGCTAATGGCCACCATATAAACCGATCACCAGATTTGACCTCCGGAGCCTCTTGGAAGACCAAAATTCATCTGATTCAGTTGAAATTTGGTAAGTGATGTTAATATATGGCCTCAAACACCCATGCAAAAATTGGTCGATATCGGTCCATAATTATATATAGCCCCCATATAAACCGATCCCCAGATTTGACCTCCGGAGAACCTTGGAAGAGCAAAATTCTTCCCATTCGGTTGAAATTTGGTACGTGATGTTAGTATAGGGTATCCAACAACCATGCAGGAATTGATTCCTATCAGTCCATAATAATATATAGCTCCCATATAAACCGATCCCCAGATTTGACCTCCGGTGCCTTTTGGAGAAGCAAAATTCATCCGATCTGGTTGAAATTTAGTACGTGGTGGTAATATATGATATTTAACAACCATGTGAGTTGAAATTTGTGGATGACAGTCTTTCGTAGAAGTTTCTACGCAATCCATGGTGGAGGGTACATAAGATTCGGCCTGGCCGAACTTACGGCCGTATATACTTGTTATTATTTACGATTTTTTTTTATTAATTCTATGTTTTCAAGTTTAAAATGTTGGCAATCAAAGCTTATAAGTTTAATTGTAATTAATTGTAAATATAACAAACAAATAAATGGATTAATCTCATTTTATTCTAATCTTTAGTTTTTGTTTGTCATAATTGGTGAGAAAAAAAATGGCCAGAATTTCCAAAACAAAAAAAAACATATGTATTTTACCAACAATTTTACCTTAAACTTCGTATGAAGCTAAATAAATTTTTGAAATTTCTAACTCCGAATTGTTTACTTGAACATAAGACATTTTATTGAACAAAATTAACAATTCTTCCCGAGGTTAAATACCTAATAAGTCACTTCAGTTCTTCATCGGTCAAATTTCAGCCGGATCGGAAGAAATTTTCTCCCAAAAATATATCTGAGAATTGCTTTATATTCACTCAAGAAAAAGGGCTACTTGGATCCAAAGATTTTGACCTTCCCTTAAGCATCAATACCAAATTGATTCCGAGCCAAAAATGTGGCTTCTTCTTCAATCCAAAGATTCAATATCTCAGTTATTTTAATGATTCTTTAAATGGAAAAATTGTTTCTTTACTTTAAGGAAATTTTGCCGCGAATTTCAAAGATTCGTGTCCTAAATTTAAAAAAGGAAATTTTTAAATCAAAAATTATAAAATTTCTTTTAATTAAAATTTGTCCTTAATATTGTGTAAATTGGGTGACCTATGGACCAAATATTTCGACGTATTACAAACGGAATGAAAAATTTGTATACCCCCAGCCTATGGTGGAAAAATGTATTTTTGTGTATTTTAAGAGCAAGTAATTTTTGTGTTTAAAATAATATTTTATTTTTTTTTCTTCAGTGTATAAACTAGATCGTCATTTTCGTAAATTGTCAAAAAAAAAAAAAAACAAAAAACAATTTAATTAAAAACATTCACTAAAATCAGCCTCATTTGGATTATTTTCGATTATATGTAGATCTAATATATAAAGAACTTTAACCGATCTTCTAGAAATGTTGTTCTAACTGCAAACAAAAACGCGGTCAGTTGACGAGACCACAATGATTAATCATTCGACTTAAAAATTCTATATTAAATTTATAACAAGTATACATGCATGTAAAAATCTATCTGCTGCTAAAAAAAAAAATAAATGTTATGATACATTTTATTACTAAACCTATTTTAAAATTTATAACTTTTTTTGATTGAAACCAAAAAATTTTTTTCGGAAATTGTTATAAACTTTTCAAAAATGTTTAAATTTTTCATATGTTTCTTGATTAACACCTTATAATTCAGATACACTCAATAAAGTAAATATTTTAATGAGAGCAACTATGATATCTTCGTAATAATTCGAATATCTCAGAATTATATTCGAAATTCAAATGAATTCTTCGAAATACTAAGAACTTAGATGAATTTTTTGGTTGTTCATTCATTTGAAATTCATTTTTGTATATTTTTTTGTTTCAAATCTACTTTTCATCAAAATTCACCCAAACAAAACAAAAAAACATGGCAGCAAGATCAAAAAGTCACGTTTTTTGGCAAAAGACCTAAATAAGAATGAATACAACAATATAATAAAATATACCCGTACAAAAAAATAATACAAATTATTTTTTTGTTTCTTGTAACATCGAATAAAACGAAAAACTGTATGTCTCGTAAAAATACACCTGATGCAATTAAGACAATAGATTTTGACATTTTATTACAGAATGTATTAGTGTAGCTGACGTGAATTTTGAGTCATGTGAATAAATACAGCGAATGGCAGTGCAGGGTAACACAAAAGGCGAATGACAACAAAAATATGTTTTCTTTTTACTTTGAGATATTTAATGTCATATAGTTAAGGCAAAGCGGGCAAAAGATTAATAAAATATGTAACTGATTTGGTGATATTCGGAACTGTAGAGAGGTATTATAAGGCTCTACGAAATAAGTCTTCGCGTAAGCCCGCTTCAACTTGTCAACATTTTTTTTTTTACCAAATTTTATTTCTATAGAAAAATTTATCAAAATTTTATTTCTATAGAAAATTTCGCCAAAACTTAATTTCTATAGAAAATTTTCACAAAATTTTATCTTTATAGAAATTTGTTTTAACATTTTATTTCTATAGAAAGTTTTTTCAACATTTTATTTCTACCGAACATTTTTTCCAAATTGAATTTCTATAGAAACAAAATTTTGTCAAAATTTTATTTCTATAGCAAATTGTGTCAAAATTTTATTTCTGTGGAAAATTGTGTCAAAATTTTACTTCTGTAGAAAATGTTGTCAAAATTTTATTTCTATAGAAAATTTGGTTAATATTATAATTCTATAGAAAATTTTGTAAAAAATTTTATTTCTATAGAATATTTTGTCAAAATTTTATTTCTATAGAAAATTTTGTCAAAATTTTATTTCTATAGAAATCTTTCTCAAAATTTTATTTTTATAAAAAATTTTGTCAAACCTTTATTTCTATATAAAATTTTTTCAAAATTTTACTTTTCTAGAAAATTTTCTCAAAATTGAATTTCTATAGAAACAAAATTTTGTGAAAATTTTATTTCTATAGACAATTTGGTAAAAATGTTATTTCTATAGACAATTTGGTCAAAATGTCATTTCTATAAAAAATTTTGTCAAAATTTTATTTCTATAGAAAATTTTGTCAAAGTTTTATTTTTATAGAAAATTTTGTCAACATTTTATTTCTATAGAAAATTGTGTCAAAATTTTATTTCTATAGAAAATTGTGTCAAAATTTTGTTTCTATAGAAAATTTTTCCAAAATTTAATTTCCAAAGAAATTTTTGTCAAAATTTTGTTTCTATAGAAAATTTTTCCAAAATTTTATTTCTATAGAAAATTTTGCCAAAATTTTCTTTCTATAGAAAATTGTGTCAAAATTTTGTTTCTATAGAAAATTTTCCAAAATTTTATTTCCATAGAAAATTTTGTCAAAATTTTGTTTCTATAGAAAATTTTGTTAACATTTTATTTCTATAGAAAGTGTGTCAAAATTTTATTTCTATAGAAAATTGTGTCAAAATTTTGTTTCTATAGAAAATTTTTCCAAAATTTTATTTCCAAAGAAAATTTTGTCAAAATTGTGTTTCTATAGAAAATTTATCCAAAATTTTATTTCTATAGAAAATTTTGCCAAAATTTATTTCTATAGAAAATTGTGTCAAAATTTTATTTCTGTAGAAAATTTTCTCAAAATTGAATTTTTATAGAAACAAAATTTTGTCAAAATTTTATTTCTATAAAAAATTGTGTTAAAATTTTATTTCTGTAGAAAATTGTGTCAAAATTTTATTTCTGTAGAAAATGTTGTCAAAATTTTATTTCTATAGAAAATTTTGTTAATATTATAATTCTACAGAAAAATTTGTAAAAATTTTTTTTTCTATAGAAAATTTTGTAAAAAATTTTATTTCTATAGAAAATTTTGTCAAAATTTTATTTATAAAATTAAAGTTTTTTCACAATTGTATTTCTATAGAAATCTTTGTCAAAATTTTATTTTTATAAAAAAATTTGTCAAAACTTTTTTTCTATATAAAATTGGCTCAAAATTTTATTTCTATAAAAAATTTTCTCAAAATTGAATTTTATAGAAACAACATTTTGTCAAAATTTTATTTCTATAGACAATTTGGTCACAATGTTATTTCTATAAAAAATTTGGTCAAAATGTCATTTCTATAAAAAAATTTTGTCAAAATTTTATTTTTATAGAAAATTTTTCCAAAACTTTATTTCCAAAGAAAATTTTGTCAAAATTTTATTTCCATAGAAAATTTGATCCAAATTTTATTTCTATAGAAAATTTTGTCGAAATTTTATTTCTCGTCAAAAATTTATTTCTATAGCAATTTGTGTCAAATTTTTATTTCTATAGAAAATTGTGTCAAGATTTTGTTTCTATAGAAAATTTTTCCAAAATTGTATTTCCATAGAAAATGTTATCAAAATTTTATTTCTATAAAAAATTTTTCCAAAACTTTATTTCCAAAGAAAATTTTGTCAAAATTTTATTTCCATAGAAAATTTGATCCAAATTTTATTTCTATAGAAAATTTTGTCAAAATTTTATTTCTACAGAAAATTTTGTCAAAATTTTATTTATAAAATTAAAGTTTTGTCAAAATTGTATTTCTATAGAAATCTTTCTCAAAATTTTATTTTTATAAAAAATTTTGTCAAAATTTTATTTCTATATAAAATTTTCTCAAAATGAAATTTCTATAGAAACAAAATTTTGTCAACATTTTATTTCTATAGACAATTTGGTCAAAATGTTATTTCTATAAAAAATTTTGTCAAAATTGTATTTCTATAGAAATCTTTCTCAAATTTTTATTTTTATAAAAAACTTTGTCAAAACTTTATTTCTATAACAAATTTTGTCTAAATATCATTTCTATACAAAATTTTGTCAAAATTTTATTTCTATAGAAAATTTTGTCAAAATTTTATTTCTCGTCAAAAATTTATTTCTATAGCAAATTGTGTCAAAATTTTATTTCTATAGAAAATTGTGTCACCATTTTATTTCTATAGAAAATTTTGTCAAAATTTTATTTCCATAGAAAATTTTGTCCAAATTTTATTTCTATAGAACATTTTGTCAAAATTTTATTTCTATATAAAATTTTTCCAAAATTTTATTTCCATATAAAATTTTTCCAAAATTTTATTTCCAAAGAAAATTTTGTCAAAATTTTGTTTCTATAGAAAATTTTTCCAAAATTTTATTTCCAACGAAAATGTTGTCAAAATTTTATTTCCATAGAAAATTTTATCCAAATTTTATTTCTATACAAAAATTTTGTCAAACTTTTATTTCTATAGAAAATTTTGCCAAAATTTTATTTCTCGTCAAAATTTTATTTCTTTAGAAAATTTTCTCAAATTGTTATTTCTATAGAAAATTGTGTCAAAATTTTATTTCTGTAGAAAATTGTGTCAAAATTTTATTTCTGTAGAAAATGTTGTCAAAATTTTATTTCTATAGAAAATTTTGTTAATATTATAATTCTATAGAAATTTTTGTAAAAAATTTTATTTCTATAGAAAATTTTTTCAAGTTGTATTTCTATAGAAAATTTTGACAAAATTTTATTTCTATAAAAAATTTTGACAAAATGTCATTTCTATTTTGTCAAAATTTTATTTCATTAGAAAATTTTGTCAAAATTTTATTTTTATAGAAAATGTTGTCAACATTTCTATAGAAAATTTTGTCAACATTTTATTTCTATAGAAAATTGTGTCAAAATTTTATTTCTATAGAAAAATTTTCCAAAATTTTATTTCCAAAGAAAATTTTGTCAAAATTTTATTTCCATCGAAAATTTTGTCCAAACTTTATTTCTATAGAAAATTTTGTCAAGTTTTATTTCTATAGAAAATTTTGTCAAAATTTTATTTCTATAGTAAACTTTGTCAAAATTTATTTCTATAGAAAATTTTTTCATTTTTTTTTTATAGGAAATTTTCTCAAAAGTTTATTACTATAGAAAATTTAGACAGTTTTGACAAAATTTTATTTCAGTAGAAAATTTTTTCAAAATTCCATATCTATAGAAAGCTTTATCAAAATTTTATTTCTATAGAAAATGTTGTCGAAATTTTATTTCTATAGATATTTTTAAGAAAATTTTATTTTTATAGAAAATTTTCTCAATATTTTGATTTTATAAACAATTTTCTCAAAATTTTATTTCTATGGAAAATTTTGTCAAAACATTATTTCTATAAGAAATCTACCAAAAGATCAAGGATTCTACAGTAAGAAATCTACCATTTTTGGTAAAATTTTAACAACTATGGCAGCCGTGATCGCATTTCGCTAAAACCTAGTTGTTGTTCCGGAAACCATTGATACTGTGAACCAACTGATATTGCACGATTGTCATGTGACTTGATAACCTTAGGCATTATCGGGACCAGAATACATTTAATATTGCATGAACTTTTAACTATAACGCCAAATAGATTGTTCGCATCGGATCCCACACAATTTGTCAATCGCTCAAAAAAGCTCATATCGATTGCTCGAAAGAAATGTTCCAAAAATCCTGACTGATTTCAAAAAATTTAATGAGAGGTCAACTTGTTTCGACACCTGGAGAAGCATTAGATGCGTTCAGAATGCATGTTTTGGAGATATCTCAATCAGAGTGGCAGCAAAAGGAAAATTCTAAAACTATTTTCGTTGGCCTAAAATATCCTTTGGGGTAAAGAATTTTGTTTTTGATTGCATATCGTCGACAATCTGGCCAATAAATTGAATGCAAAACATACGCAGTGTGTCACCATTTATTGCGTGGTAATTTTATTATTATTGTTATTAAAAATTGCGTTTGACAAATAAACGATCATTATGTTAGTTGTATTACCATCCTAAGTGCGTATTGGGGAATTTCGTTTTCACATTTTATTTTGCATCCCATAAACTGCCACAGATGACTAAAAACAATGGATGATGATGGGATCTAGAATTCTGGTGTAGTTTTATAAACAATTTTTTTTGTAAATTCTGGTCGTCATAAAAATAGCGTTGCCAACAACAAGGAAGAAATATGGTCAATCACAAAGAAACTGCAATGGCAACATATGTTGCCATGCATCGTAGGGGGCAAAGTACGACAAAGCTGACAAAAGAAGGGAGCTAAAAATTAACAACAACAACCAAAAAGCCAGCACAACCAAAAGCCAAACAAAAATGGAAAATTCTTAGCCATATTCAGATGTACCATAAATTTGCAGAAATTGAAAAATTGCAATTTTTTGTTTTTCGTGTTTTTTTTTCTTTTCTTTGTCCTTGGTCTTGACGACGATGATGGTTGTGATGCTCTGATGATTTTTTCATAACAATGGAAAATATTCTTGCTACAAATTTTAGTTTTAGTGTTAATACCCTCAAAAAAGCTTAGCTGTTGTTGTTTGTTGATGTATCAGCTTGGAGAAGCTAATGTGATAATTCTTAAAGGCCAAAACACAACGAAAAAATAACAGACATGGGCATTAGTTTCATTCTGATATACATTTTTCGAAGAATTTAATTTATTAAATTTAAAATCTTTCTCCTCGAGTATTTTCATAAAATTTGTTTAAAATCACATCATTTTAGAAATACAGATTAACACGGAATGTCGACCTTAAGTTTATATTTACTTCGCTACGCCTTCAATAGATCCTATTACAGTGTTTATAGGTTTAACATCACTGATTAAGCTTCCTTGTTGGGCTAGATTCTAAAATAACTCTTCTCCGGGGCTTCGACCGAAATGAACCAATATATCACATAACCACTTTCGCCGCATCTTTGATTCGAAATCAATAATAAAATTCTTAAGTAAAAGTCGAAATCCTTTAAACAAGTAAACTTTTTTTTGAGTACCAGGTGACCCACATTTGATGAACACTGCTGTTCTACTCTCTGCCATACAACCTCTGACTATGAGCGAATCACCGTCAAATTTTGGAAAAAATTGTTTACACTTCTACAAAATCTGCTTAAAATTTATATCCAACCTTACGGGACGAAACACAATTTTAGTAAAACCAAGTAAACAAAGTCTGAAGTCGGGAGGGTCCCGAAAAACTATTTCAGTAAAACCAAGTAAAGAAAGTCTGAAGTCGGGCGGGTCCAACTATAATATATCCAGCACCACTTTGTAAAGGGTGATTTGTTAAGAGCTTGATAACTTTTTTTTTAAAAAAAACGCATAAAATTTGCAAAATCTCATCGGTTCTTTATTTGAAACGTTAGATTGGTCCATGACATTTACTTTTTGAAGATAATTTCATTTAAATGTTGACCGCGGCTGCGTCTTAGGTGGTCCATTCGGAAAGTCCAATTTTGGGCAACTTTTTCGAGCATTTCGGCCGGAATAGCCCGAATTTCTTCGGAAATGTTGTCTTCCAAAGCTGGAATAGTTGCTGGCTTATTTCTGTAGACTTTAGACTTGACGTAGCCCCACAAAAAATAGTCTAAAGGCGTCAAATCGCATGATCTTGGTGGCCAACTTACCGGTCCATTTCTTGAGATGAATTGTTCTCCGAAGTTTTCCCTCAAAATGGCCATAGAATCGCGAGCTGTGTGGCATGTAGCGCCATCTTGTTGAAACCACATGTCAACCAAGTTCAGTTCTTCCATTTTTGGCAACAAAAAGTTTGTTAGCATCGAACGATAGCGATCGCCATTCACCGTAACGTTGCGTCCAACAGCATCTTTGAAAAAATACGGTCCAATGATTCCACCAGCGTACAAACCACACCAAACAGTGCATTTTTCGGGATGCATGGGCAGTTCTTGAACGGCTTCTGGTTGCTCTTCACTTCAAATGCGGCAATTTTGCTTATTTACGTAGCCATTCAACCAGAAATGAGCCTCATCGCTGAACAAAATTTGTCGATAAACACATTTCGAACCGAACACTGATTTTGGTAATAAAATTCAATGATTTGCAAGCGTTGCTCGTTAGTAAGTCTATTCATAATGAAATGTCAAAGCATACTGAGCATCTTTCTCTTTGACACCATGTCTGAAATCCCACGTGATCTGTCAAATACTAATGCATGAAAATCCTAACCTCAAAAGAATCACCCTTTATTTAGATCTAGATTTCGATAAAATCTCAAATCCCATTATCCCATGTTCCCATTATCCAATATCTAAAAATGACCAGATTTGGACTTCATTTTGACAGACTTCTACAAAATCTTGGGCACGGCTAATGCCTTGGGCACAGCTTGGCGCAGGATATAAATATAGGAAATATTTATAAATTTTTAGGCAATTTCGCAAAAATGAATTTATGATTTATCAGTCGATATCACATGTATTAGAAATACAGTAAAAGTTGAATCATTTTTACAAGTTTTCGACAGTGAGTATCAGTGAGCATTAGTAAGAAATAAAATTTTGAGAAAATTTGAGAAAATTTTCTATAGAAATAAAATTTTGACCAAATTTTCGATAGAATTGAAATTTTGACAAAACTTTCTATAAAATTAAAATTTTGACAAAACTTTTCTATAGAAATTAAAGTTTGACAACGTTTACTATAGAAATAAAATTTTACCAAAATATTTATAGAAATAAAATTTTGACTAAATTTTCTATAGAATTGATATTTTGACAAAACTTTCTATAGAATTAAAATTTTGACAAAATTTTTCTATAGAAATAAAATTTGACCAAAATATCTATAGAAATAAAATTTTCTATAGTAAATAAAATATTCACAAAATATTCTATAGAAATAAAAATAAAATTTTAACAAAATTATTTATAGAAATAACATTTTAACAAAATTTTGTATAGAAATAAAATTTTGAAAAAAAATCTATAGAAATAAAATTTTGAAAAAAAAATCTATAGAAATAAAATTGAAAAGAATCTTTAAATAATAAAATTTTTACAAAATTTTCTATAGAAATAAATTTTTAACACAATTTTCTATGGAAATAAAATTTGACAACATTTTCTATAGAAATAAAATTTTCTATAGAAATAAAATTTTGACAAAATTTTCTATAGAAATAAAATTGAAAAAAAAATTTCAATAGGAATACAATTTTGAAAAAAAATTTATACAGAAATAAAATATTCATAGTTCAACCCTTAATACCTTCCATCTACGTCTGCCTCCCTAACTGAGTTTATCGCATCTACAGCCTTCCGGGTTCTCTGGATATATAGTTCTGCCTCTGAGTTGTTCGAATCTGCATTCCAAAATAGAAATAAAATTTTGACAAAATCGTCTATAGAAATAAAATGTTGACCAAATTGTCCACAGAAATAAAATTGTGACAAAATTTTCCATAGAAATAAAATTTTGACAAAATTTCCCATGGAAATAAAATTTTGACAAAATTTTCTATAGAAATAAAATTTTGACAAAATTCCAAAATAGAAATAAACTTTTAACAAAATCGTCTATAGAAATAAAATGTTGACCAAATTGTCCACAGAAATAAAATTGTGACAAAATTTTCCATAGAAATAAAATTTTGACAAAATTTCCCATGGAAATAAAATTTTGACAAAATTTTCTATAGAAATAAAATTTTGACAAAATTAGGAAACACATTTTTTTTGAAATAAAATGTTGACAAAATTTTTTACAGAAATAAAATTTTGACTAAATTTTCTAAGGAATAAAATTCTGACAAAATTTTCTATAGAAATAAAATTTTGACAACATTTTCTATAGAAATAAAATTTTGAGAAAATTTTCTATAGAACTAAAATTTTGACAAAATCTTTCTATAGAAATTAAAGTTTGACAAAGTTCACTGTAGAAATAAAATTTTACCAAAATATCTATAGAAATAAAATTTTGACTAAATTTTCTATAAAAATAAAATTTTGAAAAAATTTTTATAGAAATAAAATTTTGACAAAAATTTTCTATAGACATGAAATTTGACCAAAATATCTACAGAAATAAAATGTTCTATAGTAAATAAAATTTTGACAAAATTTTCTATAGTAATAAAAGTTTGACAAAATTTTCTATACAAATAAAATTTAGATATAGAAAACTTACAAGTTTTCGACTTAAAGTGAGTATCAGTGATCATCATTTAGAAATAAAATGTTGAGAAAATTGTGCTGTAGAAATGAAATTTTGAGAAAAATTGCTATAGAAATAAAATTTTGAGAAAATTTTCTATAGAATTAAAATTTTGACAAAATCTTTCTATAGAAATTAAAGTTTGACAAAGTTCACTGTAGAAATAAAATTTTACCAAAATATCTATAGAAATGAAATTTTGACTAAATTTTCTATAAAAATAAAATTTTGACTAAATTTTCTATAAAAATAAAATTTTAACAAAAATTTTCTAAAGAAATAAATTTTTGAAAAAATTTTCTATAGAAATAAAATTTTGACAAATATTTATATGGAAATAAATTTTTGAAAAATTTTCTATAGAAAAAATTGTGAAAAATTTTTTATATTGTAAATAAAATGTTGACAAAATTTTTTATAATAAATAAAATTTTCTATAGACATAAGATTTTGATTTTCTATAAAAATAAATAATTTTCTATAAAAATAAAATTTTGACAAAATTTTCTATAGAAATACATTTTTGAAAAAATTTTCTATGGAAATAAAATTGTAAAAAAAAATTTTCTATAAAAATAAAATTTTAACAACATTTTCTAAAGAAACAAAATTTACTATAGAAATAAAATTTTGTCAAATTTTTAATTTTTAATTTTCTTTTAAAATAGAATTTTGATATTGAAATTTCACAAGTTTTCGACTTAACAGTGAGTATCAGTGAGCACCAGAAATAAAATATTGAGAAAATTTGCTATAGAAATAAAATGTTGACTAAATTTTCTATAAAAATAAAATTTTGACAAAAATTTCCATAAAAATAAAATTTTGACAAAATTTTCTATAAAAATAAAATTTTGACAAAATTTTCCCTAGAAACAAATTTTTGAAAAAATTTTCTATAGAAATAAAATTGTGAAAAATGTTTATAGTAAATAAAATTTTGACAAAATTTTCTAGAGAAATAAAATTTTGATTTTCTATAAAAATAAAATTTTGATATAGAAATTTTACAAGTTTTCGACTTAAAAGTAAGTATCAGTGAGCATCAATAAGAAATAAAATTTTGAGAAAATTTGCTATAGAAATAAAAAAATTTGCTATAGAAATAAAATTTTGACCAAATTTTCTATAAAAACAAAATTTTGACTAAATTTTCTATAAAAATAAAATTTTGACAATTCTATAGAAATAAAATTTTGACTAAATTATCTATAAAAAAAATTTTACAAAATTTTCCATCGAAATAAATTTTTGAAAAAAATGTCTGTAGAAATAAAATTGTGAAAAATTTGTTTGACAAAATTGTGTGTAGTAAATAAAATTTTGACAAAATTTTCTATAGAAATAAAATTTTGATTTTCTATAAAAATAATTAATTTTCTATAAAAATACAATTTTGATATAGAAATTTTAAAAGTTTTCGACTTAACAGTGAATATCAGTGAGCATCAGTAAGACAAAAAATTTTGAGAAAATTTGCTTAGAAATAAAATTTTGACTAAATTTTCTATACAAAACAATATTTTGACTAAATTTTCTATAAAAATAAAATTTTGACAACATTTTCTATAGAAATAAACTTTTGAGAAAATTGTCTATAGAAATAAAATTGTGCATTTTTTTTTTATTTTTTATAGTAAATAAAATTTTGACACAATTTTCTTTAGACATAAAATTTTGACAAAATTTTCTATAGAAATAAAATTTTGACAAAATTTTCTATAGAAATAAATTTTTGAAAAAAATTCCCATAGAAACAAAATTTTAACAACATTTTTTAAAGAAACAAAATTTACTATAGAAATAAAATGCTGACAAAATTTTCTATAGAAAAAAATTCGACATATGGTACCTACATCCTATGGTCTATGGTCAAATTAAAAAAATAAAATCGATTGTTCGAAATATTTCAAATAAATTGTTATGGTTGTGGGCATTAAAATGGATCGATTAAGCCCATCTGCTAGTCTTACATTCTAGGAAATATAAAATGATCTCCATAATTGGAAGTTGCAACTCCACAGCCCTGTTTATGATACCCATTTTTAAGTTGAAACACTAATTACAAGGACAAAATAACTGCATGGAAAAGTTTATCGACTTTTGGACAGGGGAAAAAATTTTATATAAGAGAAAGGCGTCTTCTATGCTAAGCAAAATTGGCATTCATATTTTAAGGACATGAAATCTTTGGCCTCAAGCCAATATTTTTTTCAGTGTGATCGATGACATATATTCGCAAATCATCATCTCTCGCTTTATGTTACACGAAAAAATTATATTCAATTTTTTTTTTGGCTTATTTTTGTCATCATTAGTCATGCAATATGCGATATTTATTCTCATATCCCATCAAGTGTGAAAATCCAAAATGAAAAACAAAAAATTAGCCAAAAATTCATTTTCAAAAAAAAAAAAAGAACAACATATTTAAATAATTAAGTCAAAATGGGAGACAGACTACGCAAAAATTTTGCGTTTAAGGTGTTTTTATTTAGGTTTATATTTAAAACGGTGACACAGTAAGAAAAATAAACAAAAAAATCTGGACCTTGAAATGACACTCCCCCATTATTTCCCCTTGCCGTAATTATGTTTTTTGCATAGCATTGTTATATAGTAAAAGGGGAATGTTTTCATACATTTCGTGGGATGGTATGAATTTTATTTAAATATAATAAAAATAAATATTAAGAGAAAAATGATTTGGCAAAAAAATATAAAAGGAAATTTACTATGATTAAAAAAAGTGGGCGATTTTTGTTATTCCTGGTTGTTTTTTTTTTGTAAACCAATCGCAACGATATTTTAATTTACAATATCAATAAATTTTATTAAACCAATTTGCCCATTTGCAATATTAAAACAATGTGGTCTAGACTACCAAATTGTTCGCTATCCTCCTCCTTTAGAGTGACTAGACTTGAATACATAGTCCGTGGTCCGTGGATGTCTGCAGTATAACCCATATGTGACGCCAACAATTTATTTTCTTAAAACAACAACAATAACACAATATTTCATAATCGAAAAATATTTGTATTCAAAGATTTATTGAATACGTAACAAAGCTACCACCGGTCTCCTCCGCCCCATCCAACCAAATAAGATGGCATGACAAAAACTTGTCGAAATTTCATGTTTCATTCAAAGGCAACACCAACAACAACAAGATGAAAAAAAATATTGCACAATATTGGGCAACTGGGCTGGTCAGTCTACTGATGGTGGGACATCTGCCCAAAATGCTCTACCATATCTTCTAGCACGTGCTACGTGCTTGGCGTGTGGTCAATCCCATTTACAGCTGGGGACTTTCAAAGCCTTAAATAAACCAACATCTATACCATATTTGTCATGTTTACATTTTCGTGGGGATTTTCCATCTCAATATAAATAAAATTCACAATAATATTTCCTTTAACCAAACCATTAAGAACAAAGAATAAAAATTTTCCGAGTAGAGGGAGGAGTGGATTTTCGAGGGGTTTCCACATATTGCCTTGTATCTACCTTCTCATGAGTTCAGTGCTCTTTATTTTTGGTAGATACCTTATTTACAGAGCAGAATAAATCGAAAATGTTTGACAAATGCTGGAAATATGCTTCAAAAAGTCGATTATAATATAGTTGCAATAAACATGTTATGATTGTGGTGAACAAGATTTGTTGCATAACCAAAAAAGTGTATCGATCCATTTCTTGACAGATGTAAACTTTTAAATAAAATATTCCAAAGATATATTTTCTATAGAAAATTCTTTCAAAATTTTATTTCTACAGAAAATTTTATCAAAATTTTATCTCTATAGGAAATTTTGTCAAAATTTTATTTCTATAGAAAATTTTATCACAATTTTATTTCTGTAGAAAATTTTGTCAACATTTTATTTCTATGGAAAATTTTGTCAAAATTTTATTTCCATAGAAAATTTTGTCAAAATTTTATTTCTATAGAAAATTTTGTCAAAATATTATTTTTATAGAAAATTTTATCAAAATTGTATTTCTATAGAAAATTTTGTCAAAATTTATTTCTATTAAAAATTTTTTCAATATTGTATTTCTATAGAAAATTTTATTTCTGTGGAATATTTGTCCAAATTTTATTTCTATAGAAAATTTTGTCAAAATTTTATTTCTATAGGAAATTTGTCAAAATGTAAGTTCTATAGAAAATTTGATCAAAATTTTATTTCTATGGAAAATTTTGTCAGAATTTTATTTCTATAGAAAATTTTGTCAAAATTTTTTTTCTATAGAATATTTTGTCAAAATTTTATTTCTATAGAAAATTTTATCACAATTTTATTTCTATGGAAAATTTTGTCCAAATTTTATTTCTATAGAAAATTTTGTCAAAATTTTATTTTTATAGAAAATTTTTTCAAAATGTTATTTCTATATAAAATTTTTGTCCAAGTTTTATGTCCATTGAAAAATTTTTCAAAATTGTATTTTTATAAAGAATTTTGTCAAAATTTTATTTCTATAAAAAATTTTGTCAAAATTTTATTTCTGTGGAATATTTGTCCAAATTTTATTTCTATAGAAAATTTTGTCAAAATTTTAATTCTATAGAAAATTTTGTCAACATTTTATTTCTATGGAAAATTTTGTCCAAATTTTATTTCTATAGAAAATTTTGTCAACATTTTATTACAATAGAAATTTTGTCGGAATTTTTTTTATATATAAATATTTTGTCATAATTTTATTTCTATAGAAAATTTTGTCAAAAATTTTATTTCTATAGAAAATTTTATCTAAATTTTATTTCTATGGAAAATTTTGTCCAAATTTTATTTCTATAAAAAATTTTGTCAAAATTTTATTTCTATAAAAAATTTTGTCAAAATTTTATTTCTATAAAAAATATTGTCAAAATTTTAGTTCTATAGAAATTTTTTTTCAAAATTTTATTTCTATAGAAACTATTGTCAACATTTTTTTTCTATGGAAATTTTGTTCAAAATTTTAGTTCTATAAAAAATTTTGTCAAAATTTTTTTTCAATAGAAAATTTTGTCTAATTTTTTTTCAATAGAAAATTTTGTCTAAATTTTGTTTAGATAGAAAATTTTGTCAAAATTTTGTTTCTATAGAATATCTTGTCAAATTTTTATTTCTATAGAAAATTTTATCAAAATTTTATTTCTATAGAACATTTTATCAAAATTTTATTTCTATGGAAAATTTTGTCCAAATTTTATTTCTATAGAAAATTTTGTCAAAATTTTGTTACTGTAGAAAATTTTGTCAGAATGTTATTTCTATAGAAAATTTTGTCAAAATTTTGTTTCTATAGAATATTTTGTCAAAATTTTATTTCTATAGAAAATTTTATCAAAATTTTATTTCTATGGAAAATTTTATCAAAATTTTATTTCTGTGGAAAATTTTGTGCAAATTTTATTTCTATAGAAAATTTTGTCAAAATTTGTAATGAATTTTTTATTTTCAAAATTTCTTTCTATTTCAATTAATCTATATCGATTTAATACACATCGAAATCGATAGATTGATATAGTATCGACATGTAGTATGTTTTGATAATACGTTTTTCCTTTGTATTGGCGTAATACAACATTGATTCTGAATTTCGCCCATAGCGGAAAATCAGACGAACAACGGAAACATTTATATTGAATGTTAATAAAAATAATAAATAATTGTGATATGTTCTTGATATTGTTGGTTTTTGGGGGAATTATTGAATCTGTATTCACATGAATTATTTAAAAAAAACATTTGCAGCTATTCAAAACTGTTAACATTCCAAAGTGAATTTCCCATTTATTTATCATCAAATTCCCAAAAAAAGCAATGATCACTTTCTGCATCTAACAGAAATGCGTATTACAAATTTTTGAAAAAAAATTAGGTTAAATTTGCAGAACGATATATATGGGACCAAATTGGAATATTCGGCATATTATCTGTGTTTTTTTAGCTTTCTCTTCCTAAGAGATAAGAATCGTCATTGTATCGACATTTAATAATTTGCGTGTTGGCCAATGTTGTTTTTTTGTGAAGAATACAAAGCCAATTGGCAATATTTGGTCAATGGCCGACCAAATGTACTGTTGAATAAATTCAATAGCTCAATGGGATATGAAATGTCAAATAACAATTGGCTGCTAAACGTTAAACAGGAGCACCATCAACGTATTCCACGATCCTAATGTCAGTGGTTGCTATAAATTGTGTTAAGTCGAACTACAATAATATTTTGAAACCAGTGAGGGAGAGATAAAGTCGGTAGAAGTGGCCTATATGGCACCCTACACCTTAACATCCCAACAAATCTTTATGTTAGAAAGTTTTGTTGCTAAAATAGTTGAGACGCAAACTAGCTTTCAACCCATGACCTTATGCATGCAAGGCGGACATGCTAACCATTGCATCACGGCTGTCAATTAGCTTGGACTAAAGCCATTGAAGTTCCAAAAAGTGCAAGATCTCACCGATGCACAAAAAAAGTAAAACTGGGAAGGGCCAAGGAGTTGCTTCGCTTGTATGCAAGTGGACAGTTACCGAAATTGGTTCTCTCCCATGAAAAGCAATTTCAAATTGAGCAGTTTGAATATATATATTTGGTCGCCGCAACGGCCAATTGTCGCTCTCCGTTCGTATTGGATGAAATTGGCTCCTCCACCAAGGTCTGAAAGTCAAATCTGGTGATCTCTTTTTATGGAGGCTTACATTATTATGATCCGATAACATCACGTACCAAATTTTAACCGGATTGGATGAAATCTTCTCTTCCAGGAGACTCCACAATTCAGATATGGGTATCGGTGTATACCTAAGATACCTAAGAGTACGCCGTCATGACCCTTTTAGAATACCTACATCAACAACAGCTACTTGTGTCAAGTTTCTAGCCGACAACTTGTTTCGTAAACGGACGGCGGGACAGACACACGGTTGCCACAGTTGGTAGAGTTCTATCGAAAATGGTAAAATTTTTTACTGTTTGGTAGATTGATTCCTGATGATCCCGAAATCATCACGTACCAAATTTTAACCGGATTGGATGAAATCTTCTCTTCTAGGAGACTCCACAATTCAGATATGGGTATCGGTGTATATGGGGGATACCTAAGAGTGCGCCGTCATAACCCTTTTAGAATACCTACATCAACAACAGCTACTTTTGTCAAGTTTCTAGCCGACAACTTGTTTCGTAAACGGACGGCGGGACAGACACACGGTTGCCACAGTTGGTAGAGTTCTATCGAAAATGGTAGATTTTTTACTGTTTGGTAGATTGATTCCTGGTGATCCCGAAATCAAATTTTTAAAAATTTTTTTTTTTGGGAATAACATTTTTAAACCATTTTCTATAGAAAAAATTTTGACTATATTTTATATAGAAATAAAATTTTGACAAAATTTTTTTAAAGTAATAAAATGTTGACAAAATTTTCTATAGAAATAAAATTTTGACACAATTTTCTATAGAAATAAAATTTTGACAAAATGTTCTATAGAAATAAAATTTTGACAAAATTTTCTATAGAAATAAAATTTTGACACAATTTTCTATAGAAATAAAATTTTGACAAAATTTTCTATAGAAATAAAATTTTGACAAAATTTTCTATGGAAATAAAATTTTGACAAAATTTTTTATAGAAATAAAATTTTGACAAAATTTTATATAGAAAGAAAATTTTGACAAAATTTTATATAGAAATAAATTTATTACAATATTTTCTTTAGAAATAAAATTTTAAAACAATTTTCTATAGCATTTTTAAAAAAATATCTAAAGAAATAAAATTTTCACAATATATCCTAGAGAAATACAATTTTGACAAAATTTACTACAGAAATTAAATTTAAAAAAAAATCTATAGAAATAAAATTTTTAAAATATTTTATTGACAAAATTTACTATAGAAATTAAATTTAAAAAAAAAAATCTATAGAAATAAAATTTTTAAAAAAATTTCTATAGAATTAACAAATCATTTTATCAAAATTTTTAACTTTTTAATGGAACTGAAAAAAGGTAATTAATAAAATAATTGAAAATATTATCATGTTTTTAATTAAAATATTAATTATTTGAATAAAAATTGTAATTCAATGTATTTCAAATTTAATATAAAATTTTAAAACAATATTTCCAATTAAAAAGATAATTGAAAAGTTTTTTTTTTTCTAAAATAATTAGTTTATACATACATACTAGAAACATTAAATGTTGGCTCAAATCCAAGGAAAAGTCCAACAATAATTATAATATGGCTTCAATTGAAAATGTGGCCAATTTTAAATGTTTTAGCGATTTAGCTTGCACCAACCAGAGATAGTTACTACTTCTTTTTAAAATGGGAGGACTTACTCACAATGAACTTTGACCAAACACGAAAAGTTTTAAAGATATTCACTATATAAAAAACATCTATCTATAAAAATTTTTATCAAAATTTTATTTCTGTAGAATATTTTGTTAGAATTTTATTTCCATAGAAAATTTTTTCAAAATTTTATTTTTATAGAAAACTTTTTCAAAATTCATTTTCATTAGAGAATTTTATCAAAATTTTATTTCAATAGAAAATTTTGTTAACATTTTATTTTGATAGAACATTTTATTAAAATTTTACTTTTTAAACAATTTTATTAAAATTTTATTTCTACAGAAAATATTATAAAAATTATATTTCTATAAACAACGTTATAAAAATTTTATTTCTACAGAAAATTTTGTTAAAACTTTATTTCTATAAAAAACTTTCTCAATTTCTATAGAAAATTTTATTTCTATAGACAATTTCGTCAAAGTGTTATTTCTATATACAATTTGGTTAAAAATTTTATTATTTAAATTTAAATTTTATTATTTTATTTAATTTAGTTTTATTAAAAATATAATTCAAATTTTATTTCTATAGTAAATTTTGCCGAAATTTTAATCGGACAATTCTTTAAAAAACTTAATGTTTGTAGGAAAATTATTTCATCTAAAGGTGAAATAATTATTACTAAATAAATATGAATACAATAAATAGTTGATTAACTCATTAAAAAAAACGAAAATAAATATTAATACAATAAATAGTTGATTAACTCCTTTAAAAAACGAATTGAGTTTTGCGAGAAAAATCACTCACACTTTTAACAGGTTGGCTGATAAGTCCCCGGTTTAACAAAGAAAAACACATTTTTTTGTCAAAATTCGTTTTTATTATTCAACATAGTTCCCTTCAAGAGCGATATAACGATTATATCGACTTTCCAATTTTTTGATACCATTTTGGTAGTACTCCTTCGGTTTTGTCTCAAAATAGGCCTCAGTTTCGTCGATCACCTCTTCATTGCAGCCAAATTTTTTCCCTGCGAGCATCTTTTTGAGGTCTGAGAAAAAGAAAAAAACCTCTAGGGGCCAGATCTGGAGAATACGGTGGGTGGGGAAGCAATTTGAAACCCAATTCATGAATTTTTGCCATCGTTCTCAATGACTTGTGGCACGGTGCGTTGTCTTGGTAGAACAACACTTTTTTCTTCTTCATATGGGGCCGTTTTGCCGCGATTTCGGACTTCAAACGCTCCAATAACGCCATATAATAGTCACTGTTGATGGTTTTTCCCTTCTCAAGATAATCGATAAAAATTATTCCATGCGCATCCCAAAAAACAGAGGCCATTACTTTGCCAGCGGACTTTTGAGTCTTTCCACGCTTCGGAGACGGTTCACCGGACGCTGTCCACTCAGCCGACTATCGATTGGACTCAGGAGTGTAGTGATGGAGCTATGTTTCATCCATTGTTACATATCGACAAAAAATCTCGGGTGTATTACGAGTTAACAGCTGCAAACACGGCTCAGAATCATCAACACGTTGTTATTTTTTTTCAAATGTGAGCTCGGGCGGCACCCATTTTGCACAGAGCTTCCGCATATCCAAATATTGATGAATGATATGACCAACACATTCCAATGATATCTTTAAGGCCTCTGCTATCTCGATCAACTTCATTTTACGGTTATTCAAAATCATTTTGTGGATTTTTTTTATGTTTTCGTCGGTAACCTCCTCTTTCGGCCGTCCACTGCGTTCACCGTCCTCCGTGCTTGATTTCCCTGGGGCAGATTCCGGAAATTCATTATCAAGCCAAGTTTTTGCTTTCACCGTATTTTTTCACGAAATTCCTTTTTTTCCA
Source organism: Haematobia irritans (assembly GCF_050003625.1). Lineage (NCBI taxonomy): Eukaryota > Metazoa > Arthropoda > Insecta > Diptera > Muscidae > Haematobia > Haematobia irritans. Next base: position 194,629,533 of record NC_134398.1, on the reverse strand, counting down.
TTTTTTTTTTCACAATAACAAAAGTTGCTTCACAAAAGACGCTCTATCTCACAAACTAATTGACTTACAGACGTCAAATTTTGACACGAATCATTTGAAGGTTTAATACCAGCGACGCCATCTATGTGTCAGACCGGGGACTTATCAGCCAACCTGTTAATTGAACCAAATAGAAAATTAATTGAACTTTTAAACTTTTTACGGCCATTTTCATGTAGCTCCGTTAGGCTTTAACTGGCAGTTAACAGAAAGAAAAATGGAAATATTAACTTTAACTGAAAATTTTTCAGCAGTATGAAAATTAACTGAAAAATGTTCAGCACTATAACTGGCATATGGAATATATACGCAAGATGACAAATATGTAGATATCACGGTTTAAAAGTTCGTTAGCTAACGTAGCACTAACGGAGCTTCATGAAAATGGGGGTTAATCAAGAATATTTTTATACCCTACACCATAGGATGGGGGTATATTAACTTTGTCATTCCGTTTGTAACACATCGATATATTGCTCTAAGACCCCATAAAGTATATATATTCTGGGTCGTGGTGAATTTCTGAGTCGATCTGAGCATGTCCGTCCGTCCGTCCGTCTGTTGAAATCACGCTGACTTCCGAACGAAACAAGCTATGGACTTGAAACTTGGCACAAGTAGTTGTTATTGATGTAGGTCGGATGGTATTGCAAATGGGCAATATCGGTCCACTTTTACGTATAGCTCCCATATAGTCGGACCCCCAAATTTGGCTTGCGATTGCTCTAAGAGAAGCAAATTTCATCCGATCCGGCTGAAATTTGGTACATGGTGTTAATATAGGGTCTCTAACAACCATGAAAAAATTGGTCCATGTCGGTCAATAATTACATATAGCCCCCATATAAACCGATGCCCCGATTTGGCTTGCGGAGCCTCTAAGAGAACCAAATTTCATCCGATCCGGCTGAAATTTGGTACATGGTGTTAGTATATGATCTCTAACAACCATGAAAAAATTGGTCCATGTCGGTCAATAATTACATATAGCCCCCATATAAACCGATGCCCCGATTTGGATTGCGGAGCCTCTAAGAAACGAAAATTTTATCCGATCCGGCTGAAATTTGGTACATGGTGTTGGTATATGTTCTCTAATGACCATGTAAAAATTGGTCCATATCGGTCCATAATTATATATAGCCCCCATATAAATCGAGGAGCAAAATTCATCCGATCCGGTTGAAATTTGGAACATGGTGTTAGAATGTCGTCTCTAACAAACACGCAAGAATTGGTCCATATCAATCCGTAAGTATATATAGCCCCCATATAAACCGTTCCCCAGAAATTCATCCGATCCGGTTGAAATTTGCAACGTGGTGTTAGTATAAGGCCGCTAATATCCATGCCAAAATTGGTCCATATTGGTCTATGGTTATATATAGCCGATCCCCAATCACACAAAAATTGGTCCATATCGGTTCATATTCATGGTTGCCACTCGAGCCAAAAATAATCTATCAAAATTTTATTTTTATGGAAAACATTGTCAAAATGTTATTTCTATAGAAAATTTTGTCAACATTTTATTTCTATAGAAATTTTTTTCGAAATTTTATTTCTATAGAAAATTTTTTCCAACTTTTACTTCTATAGAAAATGTTGTCAAAATTTTATTTTGTCAAAATTTTATTTCTATAGAAACTTTAAACTTAATTATATACGTATTTAATCGGCCATTTTTTAATTTAATATATACTACGTATGGACTACCTTGTAATTTAGAAGACGATGTTAGGAAGTTTTAAGATACCTTGCCATCGGCAAGTGTTACCGCAACCCAAGTAATTCGATTGTGGATGACAGTCTTCAGCAGAAGTTTCTACGCAATCCATGGTGGAGGGTACATAAGCTTCGGCCTTGCCGAACTTACGGCCGTATATACTTGTTTATTTTCCAATTGATTCTGTGATTGATACCAACATGTTCGTGATTGGAGTAATTTCAATTTTGGTGATTGACACAGAGAATAATTTTTTTTTCTGTGTAATTAAATTTTACTGATTCTAAAATTTAACAACGGACTTTTTTCTGTGTATTTTCATAAAGACAAATCTTATCAATAGCTAATACGCAGTCTTTTATATTGCGAAATGATAAGCAGAGCCATAGCTAAGATTCATAATCATATCAGCAATTTAGTTTAAATTTATTAGCATTTGACAGTGAAAGCTTAAAAACAAATTGTCGGAAAAAGTAAATCTATGAAACGTCTTGGATTATGGATCTTCAATTCAATCGTGGTACTCTTATGGGGCCACACTCAAGCCGTGGGATTTATAGGCATTTCCGAAAATGAGAATCCCATAAAGGCTGCAATTGCTGATATTAAAGTGGAATTAGGAACAAATGTAAATGAGAAGCTATACCAGGATATACAAAAATCCATACACTGGAAGACTAATGCTTGTGAGAATTTCCTACATTATGCTTGTGGTAATTGGTCATATTTCTCGGAACCTCAAATTTTGGATATCCTTCATATTTTGGATTACAAAAACAATGAAGAATTTAGACAAATTTTGGATCAAAGAAATTCCCGATATCCTGATATTAATTTCATGAAACACACACGTCTCTATTATGAGTCATGCAAGCGAGTGGAGAAGCGGGGCAAACGTCTTAATCCCTTGGAATATCTGAAATGGTTAGAATTCAATGAAAATCTCACATGGGAAGCTTTTGATGAACGCAGTGATGGCCCCAAGAGAAGTAATCGTCTCTTCAATTGGATAAAAATGCTGGCCATATTTCGAAAATATGGTCTAAATAATCTCATCATACATGAGTACACAACACAGAGTCCTTGGAGTAATAAGACAATAGTAGCTGTACAAAAACCTTACAGGGAAAGTGATCAACATTTTCTGGGCCCCTTAGAGGATGAGCATAGGAAATTTACTTTATGGAATATCTCTGACACCATAGACCATGACAAATTTGTGGAATTTGATTTACAATTAAAAGAGATAGTCGATTACTATGAAGATGAGAGAGACGAGAGAAGAATACCCACATTGACAACGTTTGAGAAATTGAAGGAATTACAATTGGATTGGTTGGCAGTATATTTGATAGTAACCTCGCATCCTTATCCCATAGATCCCAAAATGGAGATCTTTATTAATGACATGGGTTATATGAAGACAGTGAAGCTTTTCCTAGACGAAGTTGAGGATCTCAAGCTATTGGCTCAATATCTACAATTGAATTTCCTAAGTGGCATTGTGAATGGTTTTAAGGATCCCGGTTATTATGGCTGTACACGCAGTACCCGACAACAATTTCCTTTGGTCATGCAATGGCTGTATAAGAATCATCATCCGGAAATTAGTCATGATTTCTATGAAATTCATTTGCTGTTTACCAATCTGAAAAGGGTCATGAGAAAACGATTGACCTCATCAGTCTATGATAACAGGCGCGATACATTTCTCAAAAAATTGGATAATTTAAAATTGAAAATGCTCAATGTTTGGCAACCTTCATTGGAGCATTACTATGAGGGCTTGCACTTAGATCCCATCGACTACATAGGTAATCGTTTACAGATTCAACATAAATATTTCCAAGTTAAACATCCCCTCTTAGCCTCGAAAACCAATCAAGGTTCTTTGGAACATTTGAATTTTGAAAAATTCGATACTGTCGAAAGTATTTTACCTTTCGTGGTTACAAAACAAAATCTCATTATCTTACCAGTAACCACTCTTCAATATCCCCTCTATCATTCCAAATTCAATGAGACATTTATTTTTAGTTCTTTGGGTTTTCTATTGGCCCAAGAAATCGTAAATATTTATAAAGAAGGACATTGGATTAAAGATCGAAATGGTCGATTCTCTCTGCCATTCATGCAATCGAATGAGACTGGTGGTATAAATGATTTTTCCAGTTTTGCCTTGGAATTGGCCCTTGAAGCCTACACTACTTTGCCTTCATTTTCTGCGAATGAATTAAAATTATTTCTATTGAATTTTGCCCATATGTATTGTAGTAATTATATCAAATTTTCCGATAATATGATAATGGTAAATGATGGATTTCATAGAATTTCTTCTTCGATGGGAAATAAATTTGATTGCGATTTGAAGTGAGTGATGCTGGGTAATGACGCATAGAAAAATATATCAATAAGATTTGTTTTAAATCGAAATCTTTATTGATTTTGAAAACATATGTACATAATTAAAAAAATTAAGATTTTAACTTTTACCTAAAATCACATAAATTAAATTGTTTGTATTAGAGCAATTAATTTATAAACTTCTCCATTTTTCTCAAGAAATCCCATATCTGACAACAAAGCTCTCCTTATTATTGCATTTAAGACAGAGAAAATATAAAAAACATTCTCTCTATGTCTTATTACTCTCTTTCTCTCCTCTCTATCTCTTCAACTTGAATCTTTATAAATATTATTCAATTTTACCAACACTATCTCAATCTTAATCCTTTTAGTTAAGCTCTCTCCATCTCTCTCTATCTCAATTGTTATCTCTTTAGATTTAAGAATTCAACGGTTTATTTTAAAGTTTTGTAGACTAACACATAAGAATGTAGATTACGGCTTAGTATTTAAGTTAGTTAAGCACCGAGAGAGTTATTTTTTGTTTGTTTTAATTTCAACATAAAATATATTTATTTATTATTATTGACGTTAAGAGAATAAAAAATTGAGTTTTTGTAAAACTGGCAATACCTCTTTTATTTTATTAAAGCGCAAATACATATCTCAATAACTACAATCAATGGTTTTAATTTTCACAAATTGATAATGAGAATATGTAATTTTTACAAAATTATGGACATTTTTTTAATTTCATTATCATAAATTGCAAATGACAAAGCAATGAAGAATACAAGTTAAGCAAAATTCAACAAAACTAAACGTTAATGATGACAGTAAACTTTAATTACATAAATGTCAGACTTAACATAGCCGCCCCCATCCCCAAGGCATTATTATACATTTGCCGACGCCTGTCCAAAAATTTCATAATTTCCTCAATTTGAAAAAACTTTTTTTACCCTCCCTTCGTAGTTTAACATCAAAAAAAAGTAGCTGCAACTATCATTATTTTGCATACAATTTAAAAATTAGTTTATGATTCCCAAAGGTATGAACACTTTGTTCCTTATTTTGAGAAGCTTTTGTTTGTTTCATATTATAGATACACAGAGGAAAATTTGGAAGGAATGAAAATAATTTCACAATGGATGTATTTCTATCCCCGTAAACAAATTTTGTAGCTTTTCCTAAAACATTACTTTTAAAGTATAGCCAAAACGTATCTTCCAGTGATGGACTTAATTTTCCACCCTATGACAAGCACGGTCGCCATACATGCCAAAAATTATCTACCAACATTTGAAGCAAATTTTATCAAAATTCTACCAAATTTAAAAAATCTTATTTTCAAGTTTTTGATAAACTGTTTGTGGTTATTATGAAAACATGTCTTTTCTTTGAATGAAATGTTTTATAATTTTATTTTAGAAGTTTATTTCCGATTTTGCAATGTTATATATTAGAGGTGTGCACGTGACACGAAATTGTCGTGACTCACGCGTGACCCAATGTCGTACGTGAGCGTGATTGACGAAAATAATATCTTCGTGAGCGTGCGTGAGTAAGGAATTTCTGAAAAACACGCTCACGAAAATAATCCCGCTTACGAACATAAAATGCTTCGGAGTTGAATTCATTTATAATTTTAGTGACATCCTAGGTGTTAAGAGTTTTATAACGCTCTCGATTTTAATCATACTCATGTTTTTAGTCAGGTTCTATAGGTAAATTACCATAAAATTGTTCGTGAGTCACGAGATTTTTCGTGAGTCACGACATTTAAAAGATTTTCGTGCGTGAGTGTGCGTGAGTACAAATTTTATTTTCGTGAGCGTGCGTGAGCGTGAGCAAAATATTACTCACGTGCACACCTCTATTATATATTTTGACTTCTCTTAGGTCGAAAACCTTAGTTGTGAGTACCTTTATTTTTTTTTGTATTTATCTTCATAATTTAACAGGTTGGTCCCCGGTCTAACAAAGAAAAACACATTTTTTGTCAAAATTCGTTTTTATTATTCAACATAGTTCTCTTCAAGAGCGATACAACGATTATAACGACCTTCCAAATTTTTGATACCATTTTGGTAGTACTCCTTCGGTTTTGCCTCAAAACAGGCCTCAGTTTCGGCGATCACCTCTTCATTGCAGCCAATTTTTTTCCCCTGCGAGCATCCTTTTGAGGTCTGAAAACAAGAAATAGTCGCTAGGGGCCAGATCTGGAGAATTCGGTGGGTGAGGAAGCGATTCGAAGCCCAATTCATGTATTTTTGCCATCGTTCTCAATGACTTGTGACACGGTGCGTTGTCTTGGTGGAACAACACTTTTTTCTTCTTCATATGGGGCCGATTTGCCAAATATTGATGAATGATATGACCAACACGTTCCTTTGATATCTTTAAGGCCTCTGCTATCTCGATCGACTTCATTTTACGGTCATTCAAAATCATTTTGTGGATTTTTTTTATGTTTTCGTCGGTAACCACCTCTTTCGGGCGTCCACTGCGTTCACCGTCCTCCGTGCTCATTTCACCACGCTTGAATTTTGCATACCAATCAATTATTGTTGATTACCTTGGGGCAGAGTCCGGAAACACATTATCAAGCCAAGTTTTTGCTTCCACCGTATATTTTCCCTTCAGAAAACAGTATTTTATCAAAACACGAAATTCCTTTTTTTTCAATTTTTTTCACAATAACAAAAGTTGCTTCACAAAAGACGCTCTATCTCACAAACTAATTGACTTACAGACGTCAAATTTTGACACGAATCATTTGAAAGTTGGTACTATATAAAAACAAGTAAGGAATGTCTAAAGTCGGGCGGGGCCGACTGTATTATACCCTGCACCACTTTGTAGATCTAAATTTTCGATACCATATCACATCCGTCAAATGTATTGGGTGCTACATATATAGAGGTTTGTCCCAAATACATACATTTAAATATCACTCGATTTGGACAGAATTTGATAGACTTTTACAAAATCTATAGACTCAAAATTTAAGTTGGCTAATGCACTAGGGAGGAAGACAATTTTAGTAAAAAACAAGTATATACGGCCGTAAATTCGGCCAGGCCGAATCTTATGTACCCTCCACCATGGATTGCGTAGAAACTTCTACGAAAGACTGTCATCTACAAATTTCAACTCACTCGGATGAAATTTGCTCCTCCAAGAGGCTCCAAAACCAAATCTCGGGATCGGTTTATATGGGGCTATAAATGATTATGGACTGATATGGACCACTTTTGGCATGGTTGTTAAATATCATACCAAATTTCAACCAGATCGGATGAATTTTGCTTCTCCAAAAGGCACCGGAGGTCAAATCTGGCGATCGGTTTATATGGGAGCTATATATAATTATGGACTGATAGGAACCAATTCCTGCATGGTTGTTGGATACCATATACTAACATCGCGTACCAAATTCCAACCGAATGGGAAGAATTTTGCTCTTCCAAGGTGCTCCGGAGGTCAAATCTGGGGATCGGTTTATATGGGGCCTATATATAATTATGGACCGATATCGACCAATTTTTGCATGGGTGTTTGAGGCCATATATTAACATCACGTACCAAATTTCAACTGAATCAGATGAATTTTGGTCTTCCAAGAGGCTCCGGAAGTCAAATCTGGTGATCGGTTTATATGGGGGCTATATATAATTATGGACCGATATGGACCAATTTTTGCATGGTTGTTAGAGACCATATACTAACATCATGTGCCAAATTTCAGCCGGATGGGATGAAATTTGCTTCTCTTAGAGGCTCCGCAAGCCAAATCGGGGGATCGGTTTATATGGGGGTTATATATAATTATGGACCGATGTGAACCAATTTTTGCATGGTTGTTATAGACCATATGCTGCCACCATGTACCAAATTTCAGCCGGATCGGATGAAATTTGTTTCTCTTAGATGCTCCGCAAGCCAAATTTGGGGGTCCGTTTATATGGTGGCTATACGTAAAAGTGGACCGATATGGCCCATTTTCAATACCATCCGACCTACATCAATAATAACTACTTGTGCCAAGTTTCAAGTCGATAGCTTGTTTCGTTCGGAAGTTAGCGTGATTTCAACAGACGGACGGACGGACATGCTCAGATCGACTCAGAATTTCACCACGACCCAGAATATATATACTTTATTGGGTCTGAGATCAATATTTCGATGTGTTACAAACGGAATGACAAAGTTAATATACCCCCATCCTATGGTGGAGGGTATAATAAAATGAATTCTATTGTTTTGTTTTCAAAAATGTATGCTACTTCAATTTTATTCAATCTACTCCACTTTTTTCCAAAATCTACTTCACTCAATTTTTCACTAGCGGCAGCATTGCTATCAACCAATTATCAGAATAAATTCAGGCAGTTCATTAAACCCAACAATAAACCAAACTTGAACCTTCCGAAAAAAGGTTTTACATTGATAGCCGGCTTTTGCCGAAATAAATTCGTACAAACATCTCTCTTTTCCTTTGCCACCGTCAAATCATCGATTTGAATGAAGTTGGCTGGCTTTTATTTTGAGCGTGCTTCCTCTTCTTTCTCTCATTCGTTTTTTTGTTATTGTTGGTTTTTGTTCTTTAATCATTGTTGTTGTTTTTTGGATTTCAGCTTAAAACCATACATTGACTAACTACAAGTGTAGCTTAACCAACAGAGGAAAAGAATGTTTTTTTTTTTTTTTCTATAGAAAATTTTGTCAAAATTTTATTTCTATAGAAAATTTTGTCAAAATTTTATTTCTATAGAAAATTTTGTAAAAATTTTATTTCTATTAGAAAATTTTGTCAAAATTTTATTTCAATAGAAAATTTTGTCAAAATTTTATTTCTATAGAAAATTTTGTCAAAATTTTATTTCTATAGAAATTTTGTCAAAATTTTATTTCTATAGAAAATTGTGTCAAAATTTTATTTCTAACGAAAAGTTTATCAAATTTTTTTTTCTGTAGGAATTTTTGTCATAATTTTATTTGTATAGAAAATTTTGTCAAAATTTTATTTCTATAGAAACTATTTTAAATAAACTAATAATAATAATAATTATGGCTTCTCTTACCAGCGCAATTTTGAATTGTAAATGTGTCTACTTTTAAAAGTTCTAGCGATTTAGCTTGCACCAACAACAGATAGTTACTACTTCTTTTTAAAAGGGAGATCTTACTTACAATGGACTTTGACCAAACACGATCATTTTTACGGATATTCACCATTTACAAATTTTTGCCAAAGTTTTATTTGTATAGAAAAATTTGTCAAAATTTAATTTCTATAGAAAATTTTGTCAAAATTTTATTTCTGTGGAAAATTTTGTCAACATTTCATTTTTATAGAAAATTTTGTCAAAATTTTATTTCTATAGGAAATTTTGTCAAAATTGTATTTCTATAGAAAATTTTGTCAAAATTCTTTTTCTATAGAAAATTTTGTCAAGCTTTTTTCCTATACGAATTTTTGCCATAGTTATTATAGAAAATTTTGCCAAAATTTTATTTCTATAGAAAGTTTTGTCAAAATTTGATTTCAACATAAAATTTTGTCAAAATTTTATTTCTATAGAAAATTTTGTCCAAATTGTATTTCTATAGAAACTATTGTCAAAATTTTGTTTCTATATAAAATTTTGTCAAAATTTTATTTCTATAGAAAATTTTGTCAAAATTTTATTTCTATAGAAAGTTTTGTCAAAATTTGATTTCTACATAAAATTTTGTCAAAATTTTATTTCTATAGAATGGATTATCACAATGGACTGAACAGTCTAAGTGAGCCTGAATCTTATTCGGGCTGCCACTTTAACCTAACCTTAACCTATAGAATGGATGGATGAGCAAAAAATTTTGTCAAAATTTTACTTCTATAAGAAATTTTGTAAAAAAAATATTTCTATGGGAAATTTTGTCAAAATTTTATTTCTATAGAAAATTTAGTCAAATTTTATTTCTATAGAAAATTTTGTCAAAATTTTATTTCTATAGAAAATTTTGTCAAAATTTTATTTCTATAGAAAACTTTGTCAAAATTTTATTTCTATAGAAAATTTTGTCAAAATTTTATTTCTATAGAAAATTTTGTCAAAATTTTATTTCCATAGAAAATTTTGTAAAAATTTTATTTCTATAGAAATTTTGTCAAAATTTTATTTCTATAGAAATTTTGTCAAAATTTTATTTCTATAGAAAATTTTGTCAAAATTTTATTTCTAAAGAAAAGTTTATCAATTTTTTTTTCTGTAGGAATCTTTGTCATAATTTTATTTGTATAGAAAATTTTGTCAAAATTTTATTTCTATAGAAAATTTAGTCAAATTTTATTTCTATAGAAAATTTTGTCAAAATTTTATTTCTATAGAAAATTTTGTCAAAATTTTATTTCTATAGAAAACTTTGTCAAAATTTTATTTCTATAGAAAATTTTGTCAAAATTTTATTTCTATAGAAAACTTTGTCAAAATTTTATTTCTATAGAAAATTTTGTCAAAATTTTATTTCTATAGAAATTTTGTCAAAATTTTATTTCTATAGAAAATTTTGTCAAAATTTTATTTCTAAAGAAAAGTTTATCAATTTTTTTTTCTGTAGGATTTTTTGTCATAATTTTATTTGTATAGAAAATTTTGTCAAAATTTTATTTCTATAGAAATTTTGTAAAACTTTTATTTCTAAAGAAAAGTTTATCAAGATTTTTTCTGTAGGAATTTTTGTCAAAATTTTATTTCTATAGAAAATTTTGTCAACATTTTATTTCTATAGAAAATTTTGTCAAAATTTTATTTCTATAGATAATTTGGTCAAAGTTTTATTTCTATAGAAAATTTCGTCAACATTTTATTTCTATAGTAAATTTTGTCAAAATTTTATTTCTATAGAAAATTTTGTCAAAATTATACTCTTGAAGATGTTGGTGGTGATCGCATTCCTTCTCTGGGTGTAGGATTTATTTTATTTAAGAAAAACCTATTTTTCACTGTGTACTTCGCTTCCTCTGTTGCCATCAGGGACAAGACCAGAAAAGGAACATAATAATAAACTTCATGCAAAAAATTTCCCTAGAAGGACAATAAGCATATGCTTAAACTTCATCTTCATTTGCCGCTGCCATCGTGCTCCCGGTGATAGAAGCTTTTTGTGGAACATCCAAACAGTATGTATGGTGGTTTTGCATACCAGCAACCTGCAACAAGAGAAAATTCCTCTTTGTCTTCTTTCATTCCTTCCATTGTTGCAGGGTGCTTCCATGATTTTCAACTTCTTTAGTCTCTGTTCGTGTTTTCATTGCGTTTTTTTTCCACTGAACCATTGTTTTTATAACAAAACACATTTGGTGTGAGTGTATGCGTGTTTATTGTATATGTATATGTGTGTCTATTTACGTTTGACGAAAGGACTGGCATATAAGACGCATGGTCTATAATGCGGCTACTTAGTTTGCCCTACCTTCGTTAGGGGAAATATATTTGCAGTAAATGTACGTACACACATAGAAGGAATATGATCACCTATCTGGAACGTTTCCAGATAATGGAGGACAAAATGGGCAAGGTCCTCTTAGGCGAGATATGTACGTCCACCTATGCTGTGTTATATGATCACCTTAAAGCGTGTTGCGTTCATGTTCTCGGGAAACGCACACTCATGACCGAACATTTGTCTAAGCATTCACGATTGAATATATCCAACACTTACACACGAAATCTTTCTCACGGCTTGAGAAATGCAAATGAGAGAAACGCGAAACATGCTACTCACGGAGAAATGTGACACTCATGAGTCATAATGTTACACTCACACACGAACATTTTTGTAAACACTCACGACTGGAGAAATCCAATTGAGCAATTGTTATGGTCTCTCTGCCACCAAAATGTTAAAAAACAGAAATGCAAATGAATATCCCCTTCCGTACGCTGTTTTCTTCCATCAACCTTTAAAAATACGGATAATGATATTCAGCACATTCATACATCTCTCTTATCTGACTGTAGATATAGTTCAAATATGAGCAACAATGGTCAACTTTTTGATATATCCTAAGAAAAATTGCCTTCTATGAGCATCTAGGGGGCGCTTCTACAACCACCACTACAAAATAGAAAATAGCATATCCAAAAAGTCACTTCCAACTCACATCTATGTGATTACAATTTTATTATGCTACAGTTGCTCTTTTTCCCCCGTACTTTACCTTTGCCTTTGGATCCCTTCACCATTTTTGTTATTCTTTCGAGTTGGTGAATATATGCTGCCTGCCATCACTGCAGCAGATTTTGATGGAAAAGTTACTTATTGTTGATGATGTGGCTTGCCATGCACGCAGAAACATCATCAACAACAATTGTAGCCAAACCAAAACTATGAAGGAACAACGACAACAACGCCACAAACCCAGGACTCTAAAATAGCTGGTGAAAACAAGAGCGGCGGCCTTCGCACACACAAATGTCGTCGCTATGCAAAAAGAGCAACAACAAACAAGCAAAACACACATTGGCTGCATCACAGTTCTCGTCAACCTAATGGAAACAAGACTAGCTCACTTGCAGCCACGCAGAAGAAACTACTATGTGGCCAGAGTATTTTCTTAAAACAACATCAACAGATATAACCGAGGGGCTAAAAGGAATCGTCACTCCATTTTGTCCTTGCAAAAGGCAACACTTTTATCATCTCGTCTACAATGACAGCAAAAGGAATGCATGAATTCAAAGTGTGTAGAGAAGAATGGAAACAAAGCTAAGGGGGGCATACATGACATAGTAATGATTTTATTGTGGTACACGAATATTCGTAGATGTGATATCCTTCACATATTGGAGATGTGCATGTGAGTGAAAGCTCACTTACACTCACAATACAAGATGGTTCTAACGTTTAACAAAATCCAAAAAAACTGACTCACCACAATTCTCGTGACTCTAGAGTATGGTGTACCGTGTTTTACAAACGTCTGAAAAATAACGTAACTTTTTCACAATAAGCAATTTTTTTTTGTTTTGAAACCTATCATCAAAAATAAAAAATAAATATTTAACAGAACGAGTCAAAATTCTAAAACAAATTGAAAAATTCATAAAATTTTCCGATAGCCGAGGGGCCTGTCAATAGAGTTCCGGCCACCCTAGGTTGGCCTCAACTCACTTCTTGGTCTCAGCTCACTACTTGGTCAATGTCTCAGCTTTAACCATACAACATTTCAAAAAGCGATATATAACCGTTCCCAAATGACGGACATTTTGATATTTTCGTTATCTTACCCCTCTATGTAATCAGATACTTTTGATCTCTTTGTATGAGAGGTACGTGAAAGTGTTGTCCAATCGTAATAAAACTTCGCATTTTTCTTAGTTTTGACCATCAATAAGGTCCTACAAAGTTTCGCTTTCCTGCAACGCATCCTTCTATTTTTATCCATTCGTTGTATGGGATCGAAGCAGTGTGCATCAGGACTATACGGCGTATGACTACGGTTGCCACTCGAGTCAAAAATAATCTACCAAATTTTGAGGAAAATTTTACCAACCCAGCAAAAACTCCTATTACCAGGTATGAATACAAGTATGCCTGCGCCAAATTGGTAACAACTTCCTCGTACATATATCAGTAGTTATACTTTTACACGGGCATGACATTGGAGTAAAGTACTTCCGTGCAAGCATACCAGCAGTCGAAAAATAAGTACTTCTTGGCAAGCATACCAGCTCTCCAAAAATAATATCTTTACCATAAATATACCCAAAAAGTGCGAACTCACCCCTGTTGTTTTGTAATCCAACACACTATACCACGCTCCACGACATGGATCTATTCAATGATGTTATTTTGTAGTATAAATTATGTACTATACAACTTTAGAAAACAAAGGTATATTTTATTGGCAATTTTTTTCTGAAATGTAATTTGGCATTACTTATCGCTACTATTAACGGTGCCCACTATAGAGCCGAACCCGGACCTCAAGATATGATTTTGATTACCGATATCAATAGAAAGAATCACTTTTTGCCTACACAGGTAAGTTATTATTTTTAAATCCCAGGTAATACTGCAAGTTGTAACTTTTTGATTACCGGTATTACTGAAAGAATCACTAGTGCTTACCCAGTTTTTGTTGGGAAACCAAAAAGTGTTGTTTTTCAAAATTTTATTTCTTAAAAAAATGTCAAAGTTTTATTTGTATAGAAAATTTTGTCAAAATTTTATTTGTAAAGAAAATTTTGTCAAATTTTTTTTGTATAGAAAATTTTGTCAAAATTTTATTTGTATAGAAAATTTTGTCAAAATGTTATTTCTATAGAAAATTTTGACAAAATTTTATTTCTATGGAAATTTTGACAAAATTTTATTTCTATAGAAAATTTTGACAAAATTTTATTTCTATAGAAAATTTTGACAAAATTTTATTGCTATAGAATGGATGGACAAAAACATTATAGAAAATTTTGTCAAATCTTTATATCTATAGAAAATTTTGTCAAACTTTAATTTGTTTAGAAAATGTTGACAAAATTTTATTTGTATAGAAAACTTTGTCAAAATTTTATTTCTATAGAAAATGTTGCCAAAATTTTATTTCTATAGAAAATTTTGTCAAAATTCTATTTCTATAGAAAATTTTGTAAAAATTTTATTTCTATAGAAAATTTTTGTCATAATTTCATTTCCAAAAAAAATTGTCAAAATTTTTTTTCTATAGGAAATTTTGTCAAGATTTTATTTCTATAGGACATTTTGTCAAAACTTTATTTCTATAGAAAATGTTGTGAAAATTTGATTTCTATAGAAAATTTTGTAGAAATTTTATTTCTATAGAAAATTTTGTAAAAATTTTATTTCTATAGAAAATTTTGACAAAATTTTATTGCTATAGAATGGATAGATGGACAAAAACATTTACTTTGTATAGAAAATTTTGTCAAAACTTTATTTCTATAGAAAATTTTGTCAAAACTTTATTTCTATAGAAAATTTTGTCAAAATTTTATTTCTTTAGAAAATTTTGTCAAACTTTAATTTGTTTAGACAATTTTGACAAAATTTTATTTGTATAGAAAACTTTGTCAAAATTTTATTTCTATAGAAAATGTTGTCAAAATGTTATTTCTATAGAAAATTTTGTCAAAATTCTATTTCTATAGAAAATTTTGTCAAAATTCTATTTCTATAGAAAATTTTGTCCATTTTTTTTTTTGTTATAGGAATTTTTGCCAAAATTTTATTTCTATAGAAAGTTTTGTCAGAATTTAATTTCTACATAAAATGTTGTCGACATAATATCTAATAATATCTATAGAATGGATGGGCAAGAAATTTTGACAAAATTTTATTTCTATAGGAAATTTTTTAAAAAATTTATTTCTATAGGAAATTTTGTCAAAATTTTATGTCTATAGAAAATTTTGTCAAAATTCTATTTCTGTAGAAAATTGTGTCAAAATTTTATTTCTGTAGAAAATTTTATCAAAATTTTATTTTTATAGAAAATTTGGTCAAATTTTATTTCTATAGAAAATTTTATTTAAAAAATTTTATCAAAATTTTATTTCTATATAAAATTTTGTCAAAACTTTATTTCTATATAAAATTTTGTCAAAATATTGTTTTTATAGAAAATTTTGTCAAAATTTTGTGTTTATAGAAATTTTTGTCAAAATTTTATTTTTATAGAAAATGTCAAAATTGTTTCTATAGAAAATGTTGTAAAAAATTTATTTCTACAGAAAATTTTGTCAAAATTTTATTTCTATAGGAAATTTTGTCCTAGTTTTTATAGAAAATGTTGTCTAAATTGTAATTCTATAGAAAATTTTGTCAAAATTTTGTTTTATAGAAAGATTTGTTAAAATTTTATTTCTATTGAAAATTTTGTCAAGGTCTTATTAATTTTATCGACCAACGACCCTTCATTCTCTCGTTCATTTCAATAGAAAATTTTGTCAAAATTTTATTTCCATAGAAAATTCTGTCAAAATTTTATTTCCATATAAAATTCTGTCAAAATTTTATTTCTATAGAAAATTTTGTCAAAATTTTATTTCTATACAAAATTGTTGTCATAATTTTATTTCCCAAAAAATTAGTCAAAATTTTATTCCTATAGGAAATTTTGTCAAAATTTTATTTCATTAGGACATTTTGTCCAAACTTTATTTCTAAAGAAAATTTTGTAAAAATTTTATTTTTATAGAAAATTTTATCAAGATTTTATTTCGATATAAAATTTTGTCAAAACTCTATTTCTATATAAAATTTGGTCAAAACTTTATTTCTATAGAAAATTTTATCAAAATTTTATTTCTATATAAAATTTTGTCAAAATTGTATATCTATAGAAAATTTCATTTCTATAGAAAATTGTGTCAAAATATTGTTTTTTTTTTTGTCAAAATTTTGTGTTTATAGAAATTTTTGTCAAAATTTTATTTTTATAGAAAATGTTGTCAAAATTGTTTCTATAGAAAATGTTGTAAAAAATTTATTTCTATAGAAAATTTTATCAAAATTTTATATCTATAGGAAATTTTGTCATGGTTTTTATAGAAAATTTTGTTAAAATTTTATATCTATAGAATGGATGGATGGGCAAGAAATTTTGTCAAAATTGTAATTCTATAGAAATTTTTGTCAAAATTTTCTTTTATAGAAAATTTTGTTAAAATTTTATTTTTATTGAAAATTTTGTCAAAGTCTTATGAATTGTATCGACCAACTACCCCTTTTTTCCTCGTTTATTTCAATAGAAAATTCTGTCAAAATTTTATTTCCATATAAAATTCTGTCAAAATTTTATTTCCATAGAAAATTTTTGTCATAGTTTTATTTCCAAAAAAAATTTGTCAAAATTTTATTTCTATAGGAAATTTTGTCAAAATTTTATTTCTATGGGAAATTTTGTCAAAATTTTATTTCTATAGGACATTTTGTCAAAATTTTATTTCTATAGGAAATTTTGTGAAAATTTTATTTCTATAGGACATTTTGTCAAAACTTTATTTCTACAGTAAATTTTGTCAAAATTTTATTTCTATAGAAAATTTTGTAAAAATTTTATTTCTATAGAAAATTTTGTAAAAATTTTATTTCTATAGAAAATTTTATCAAAATTTCATTTCTATAGAAAATTTTGTTTTTTTTTTCTATAGAAAATTTTGTCAAATTTTTTTTATAGAAAATTTTGTCAAAAAGTTTGTCAAAATTTTATTTTTATAGAAAATCTTGTCAAAATTGTATTTCTATAAAAAATTTTATTTCTATGAAAATTTTGTCCAAATTTACCGTAGAATTCCCCCCATATTCCTTTTCTAATCCAAAGTCGACTTTTTCGAGTAGTCGATATAAAACCAACGTTCAACTTGTAACTTTTGATTTCGTTTTTTCGGCTATTTGTGATAAAAAGTCGATACCTTCCTTAGCAATATTCTATGAAGGATATAATTGACTTAGTTTTTTGCCCCATATACCCTTTGCTTTACCGATCGTGTACAAATTTATCCAAAGAATTAATTTTTTCTTAGGCTTTTTGAGGTTTCGGTTATTATACACATGACACTCAAAAACAAACAAAAGATGAAAACAATTCGAGCACAGAGTTCCTAATTTCATTTAAAAGTGTTAATAATAAATGATTCCAGAGACTACAAAACATTCTTTTACCGCAGGTATGTTCACTCTTTCTTTGTCTCTCAATCGATGCTGGCATGCAGCACAACAGCATCTCAATTGTATTACCTTGATGTTTTCATTTACTCACGTCTCGCATCAGGAAACCAAAGCACAACGCAACATTATGAAAAATTCTGTTTTACAATGAATGCGTAATGAATTTTCTAATTTCAAATGTTATTCGTTTCTTCGTAACAGTCTTTTGTAATGGGAAAATTTCTTTACTTTTAATGGTAATTTCAATTTGATTTGAAACTTTTCATGTGAAAGTTTTAAAAGTGAATTTTTACAACATTGGCTAGGTGGATGATGATGATGATGATAGAAGGAGCATACTCCAATGGATGGTGTGTTTGGTAACAAAAATATTAGATATATATATAGAGAATAGTTTTACGTATATAGTTGTACAGTTCTTAATAGTGTAATGGGCAAGGGCGTGTGTAAGAAAATTTGATTGGAATGAATGCTAAGGGCAAACACTTTCCAAGAACCATAATTTCTATTTTAATTAAAACAACATTTCGTCAAATTAATATAATTTTGAAATAATTGTATATTATTACAATATAAATTTTGCTATATTATATACCTATATACTACCATTAATGACCCTAGTTCTCCTTTTGTTAGCAGGCTGTTTGATCAAATAGAAATTCAGGTGGACGACGATTAGGTTATTCTGTCCATTGATACCACATTGGTGAACTTCTCTCTTATCACTGAGTGCTGCCCGATTCCATATTTAGATCAATGACAATGAAACATTATCCATAAAAAAGAACGGTTCAGATAGAACTGTTCCGAAAATTAAATTGCAAGTTTTAGGGGAATGATAAACTTCTCGCTTCAGCATGCATATTACAGTGGCGTTCGGAGCAGTGGACCGACGAAATAGTGTCATTCATATGATTTTAATTCACAAGAAGTAAAATCGGGAATTTTTTCTTTTATTTTCTGACAATTGCAGTAGATTCTGCAAGCTAATGCTCTCTAACTAAGAAATAAAATTTTTTCTATAGAAATAAAATTTTGACAAAATTTTCTATAGAAATAAAATTTTGACAAAATTGTCTTTAGAGCTAAATTTTGACAAAATTATCTATAGAAATAAAATTTTTCGAAAATTTTCTATAGAAATAAAATGTTGACAAAATTTTCTACAGAAATAAAATGTTGACCAAATATTTTATAGAAATAAAATTTTGCCATAATTGTCTATAGAACTAAATTTTGACAAAATTATCTATAGGAATAAAATTTTGACCAAATTTTCTATAAAAAAAAATTTTAGAAAATTTTCTATAGAAACAAAATTTTGACAAAATAGTCTATAGAACTAAAATTTTGACCAAATTTTTTATAAAAATAAAATTTTAACAAAATTTTCTATAGAAATAAAATTTAGACAAAATTTTCTATAGAAATAAAATTTTGACAAAATTTTCTACAGAAATAAAATTTTGACAAAATTTTCTAAAGAAAAAAATGTGACAAAATTTTATTTCTATAGAAATAAAATTTTTAGCAAATTTTCTATCGAAATAAAATTTTTACAAAATTTTCTATAGAAATAAAATTTTTAAAAAATTTTCTATAGAAATAAAATTTTTACAAAATTTTCTATAGAAATAAAATTTTGACAAAATTGTCTATAGAACTAAATTTTGACAAAATTATCTATAGGAATAAAATTTTGACCAAATTTTCTATAAAAATAAAATTGTTAGAAAATTTTCTATAGAAATAAAATTTTTACAACATTTTCTACAGAAATAAAATGTTGACAAAATTTTCTACAGAAATAAAATGTTGACCAAATATTTTATAGAAATAAAATTTTGACATAATTGTCTATAGAACTAAATTTTGACTAATTTATCTATAGAAATAAAATTTTGATCAAATTTTCTATAAAAATAAAATTTATAGAAAATTTTCTATGGAAATAAAATTTTGATCAAATTTTCTATAAAAATAAAATTTTAGCAAAATTTTCTACAGAAATAAAATTTAGACAACATTTTCTATAGAAATAAAATTTTGACAAAAATTTCTATAAAAATAAAATTTTTAGAAAATTTTCTATGGAAATAAAATTTTGACAAAGTAGTCTATAGAAATAAAATATTGACCAAATTTTATATAAAAATAAAATTTTAACAAAATTTTCTATAGAAATAAAATTTTTACAAAATTTTCTATAGAAATAAAATTTTGACAAAATTTTCTACAGAAATAAAATTTTAACAAAATTTTCTAAAGAAACAAAATTTTTACAAAATTTTCTATAGAAATAAAATTTTGGCAAAATTTTCTATAGAAATAAAATGTTGCCAAAATTTTTTATAGAAATAAAATGTTGACAAAATTTTCTATAGAAATAAAATTTTACCAAATTTTCTATAAAACAAAATTTTGACAAAATTTTCTATAAAACAAAATTTTAACAAAATTTTCTATAAAACAAAATTTTGACAAAATTTTCTATAGAAATAAAATTTTGTCTAAATTGTATTTCTATAGAAAATAGAATAAACTTTTCTATAGAAATACAATTTTTAGAAAAATTTCTATAGAAAAAACATTTTGACAAAATTTTATATAGAAATAATATTTCGACAAAATTTTCTATAGAAATAAAATGTTCACAAAATTTTCTATAGAAATAATATTTTGACAAAATTTTCTATAGAAATAAAATTTTGACAAAATTTTCTATAGAAATAACATTTTTTTTTCTAAAAGTTTAATATCTCTAAGAATTTTAATTTTCTTGTAAGGGCATACTTTCAAAGTCCATTGTCGCTAATAGGATATAATAAAATTATAAAATATTTCTTTCCAACAAAAAATATTTTTTTATTATAACCACAAAACTTTGCTCAAAAATTTCACAATAAATTTTTTAAATTTAATTTTTGGTAAAATTTTCTTAAACTTTTGGTAGATTATGTTTGACATGAGTGGCAATCGTGATTGGGGGATCTCAATCTGAAAGTGGCTCTGCCGTATTTTGGCTCACTTTCGGTGAAGTGCCTTCTTGATATGATCGACACATTTTAGTGCCAATCTTATTCTCTAAAATTTTCCATTTTCCCAATAGTATTCGCCATTAAATTGAATACGAGCAGAGAGCGACAATCGGCCGTTACGACGGCCCACACTATTACCATAGGCGGCGCTTGAGTTCTAGTATCCAACCGAGGGTGTCAATTTTCAGAAGACCTCGGTTTGTTCACGAACCGACTAATTTGGAAGGGTCCAAATTCAATAACTGACCACTTTCGTGCAAGCGAACAACCTCCTTGGGTTTTTCCAATCTAAGTTTTTGTTTTGTGCATCGGTGAGCTTTAGCACTTTTTTAATTTTCAATGGCTTTAGTTCAAGCTCATTTCTAAATATATGTTTCATCCGTTCAACTCACGAACACCGTTCAACTCTGGTGTTTTTTTCGTCCAATTTTTTCACGCGATGCAACATTTCCAGTATCTTGGTAACGAGCAATGGAAGATAAACAGAAGATTTATTCACATTTAAATGCTGGAGGGCTCTAACGAGCGCACTTTGGTACTTTTCCAGCCAAATATAAAACAATCACGCTTGAATTCCATTCCGAATACGAGTATTTTTATTTCTGAATGCAATGCAATTTTGTTTCCAAATACAAAACTCACCCATCTTTTAACTACGCTCCTGCTTAACCTCCTTCCCTACTCAAATACTTTGACAATTCTAACCATTATTTACTAGTTTCGTAAGATTTTTTCTTTCATTATCGTTGACCTCTGAAACTTTGAGAGACTTTCTATTAGGACACGTTGAATGTGAAATGATGTTCGTTAATTAAATGGAAGAAAATAAATGTTTTTGCTGGAGAAATACGATTTACAACTTGAGTGAATGCAATTAATTTACGCGAACTATTTCTTGGTCACTCTTTATAGGTGATGGTTGTGGTTTCGATGCGAAATTTAACATTTGTTCAGGAGAAATCAATTGCACTTTTACGTTTCACGAATGACATCCAGGAGAATTGTATTTTTTTATTGCTTTGCAATATCCTGGGAATTTATTGTTGGGGAAATATTTTATTTTAAACATTTTTTAATAGATATTTTAGCAGCATTTTTAACGATTATCAGATTGGTTGTAAAATTTATATGATAAATTAATTTGGTATTGTCATCGTACGAGCAGGAATTGAACCAGCGGTTCCGAGCCGAGTTTTATTGTTGTCATCATTAAAACAAAATTTCGTCAAATTATTATAATTTTGAAATAATTGTATATTATTACAATATACATTTTGCTATATTATATACCTTGATACTACCAATGACCAAAGTTCTCCTTTTGTTAGGAGATGAAATAGAATTTCAAGTGGATACGTTGAGGCTATGTAAGGTATAATGGCAGTCAGATATTTTAAGCTCACATAGACTTTCAGTCCATTGTGATACCACATTGGTGAACTTCTCTCTTATCACTGAGTGCTGCCCGATTCCATATTTAGGTCAATGACAATGAAACATTCTCCATAAAAAAGAACAGTTCAGATGGAACGGTTCGGGAAATTAAATTCCAAGTTTTCGGGGAATCATAAACTTCCCGTTTCAGCATGCAAGTTACAGTGGCGCCCGAGCAGTGGACCGACAAAATAGTGTCATTAATATGATTTTAATTCACAAGAAGTAAAATCGGGAAATTTTTCTTCTATTTTCAGACAATTTGGATGATAATTGCGGCTACTGACCCAATTCAAGAAATTAAATCGATGGACCCGTATATGTATTAAATATTTATACCCTTCACCACTACTGTGGTACAGGGTATAATAATTTTGAGGATTTGTATGTAACGCCAAGAAGGTGTAATCATAGACCAACCTTTTAGTATACGGATCGGCTTAGAATTAAATTCTGAGTCGATTTAGCGATGTCCGTCTGTCTGTCTGTCTGTTGGTGTATTTTTGTGTGCAAAGTACTGCTCGCAGTTTTAGTCCGATTGTCCTAAAATTTTGTATAGGGTGCTGTTTCGGCTCAAAGACGATCCCTATTGAATTTGGAAAAAATCGGTTCAGATTTAGATATAGCTGCCATATATATTTTTCACCGATCTGGTCATAATTGGCGTGCATATCAACCGATCTTCCTCGAATTCCGTACATCCGAATATTTTATGAGTCTCGAAAAACTTGCAAAATATCAGCCAAATCGGTTCAGATTTAGATATAGCTCCCATATATAGCTTTCTACCGATTTACACTCATTTGCCCACCAAGGCCAATTTTTTGCTCCGATTTAGTTGAAATTTTGCATAGGAAGTAGAATTAGCATTGTAACTACGCGTGCCAAATTTGGTTGAAATCGGTTCAGATTTGGATATATCTCCCATATATAGCTTTCGCCCGATTTACACTCATATGACCACAGAGGTCAATTTTTAACTCCGATTTAGTTGAAATTTTGCACAGGGAGTAGAATTAGCTTTGTAGCTATGAGTGCCAAATTTGGTTGAAATCGGTTCAGATTTAGATATAGTTCCCATATATATGTTTTTCTGATTTCGACAAAAATGGTCAAAATACCAACATTTTCCTTGTAAAATCGTCACTGCTTAGTCGAAAAGTTGTAAAAATGACTCTCATTTTCCTAAACTTCTAATACATATATATTAGACCTGTGCAGATTTCCAAAGTTCACATTTTTTAATGAGCACTTACAGTTTTAGAATCTCTCAATGATTGTAATAAGAGCTATGAAAAAAGATTTTGAAAAACTTTTGCCAAAAGGTTGCTCAACGCGGTTTAAGTCAGGATTTTGGGAATTTTCGAAAATTTTAAAGGTATACGTACAAACAAAATTTTAAATAATTTATTAATAAATATAAGAAATATCTAAAAGCGCAATCTTTGAGCTAAATGCTCAAGCAAATAATAAAAAATTCAAAACGTGAAATTTATTGAGCCGTTTGCTTGCTATAGCCTCTGGAAATCAAAAAATGCAGAATATTTCCGCAATTTTTTTTTCAATGCATTATGTGTTTTCGAAAAAAAATTTATATACGTTTGCATATTTTTTATATATTCTTGGAACAATAAGGTATAAAAAAATTTAGATTAAGAATTTTTGGATGTGTCATTAGTCGCTAAAAAATTAATTTCTTTATGAAAGTCTCACTTAACCCATATTTGTTATTGTGAAATAGCAGTCTATGAGCTAAAAGTCAAAGCAATAATAAGCTAGATTAAAAAGTGCAAATTAATTGCTGCATCCAGAACTCATAAATTCGTGAAAATTTTCTGAATATATCCGTTATAAAAACATGGTTAAAACCAGGGTAACTTCAAAAAGAGTGTATTTAGTAGGAAATGTACTTAAAAATATGGACAGTGATAATTGTCCCACAAAGCGTACGGTGTTGGCGAATTTTTTATACTTGCGTATGGAAGAAAAGAAAAGTGTTCGTGAAAGTTTGGGTGAGGTGATCAAAAATATTGAAGCAATATGGCAGTCCTTAGATAAATTTGTTGGAGTTAGAAGGAACTCTATAAAAAAACTAGAGAAACTAGCAAGTGCTTGGGCTGCTGTAAACAAAAACAGGTCGAGGAAAACGACATGCCAAATATCAAGAGGTATAAAATTTGCTGCACATTTGGAGGAAGTTTTTGACATATCTCAAATTACACGTAACGAACAGCATGGGAGTACAATAAACAACTACATGCATAATGAAAGAGATTTGTCATTTGCTTTGGAAACAAATGCATCAGAAAGCGATGAAGAGCAAGGATGAGTCACCGGATGGGCTTTTAATTGTTAAAAATTTACAAATAGTGAACGACGTTGCAGAGAGAGAAGTAGCCCTAATAACATCATACAACTCAAGTGCAACGAAGGATGAAGAGCAAAAACAATATTTGCTTCAAGTCGAAGTTGAACATAGAAAAAATCTGCCACATATAACTAAAAGTAAAGTATTTAAGTGAGACTTTCATAAAGAAATTAATTTTTTAGCGACTAATGACACATCCAAAAATTCTTAATCTAAATTTTTTTTTTATACCTTATTGTTCCAAGAATATATAAAAAATATGCAAACGTATATAAATTCTTTTTTTCGAAAAAATATAATGCATTGAAAAAAAAATTGCGGAAATTTTCTGCATTTTTTTACAGCAAGCAAACGGCTCAATAAATTTCACGTTTTGAATTTTTTATTATTTGCTTGAGCATTTAGCTCAAAGATTGCGCTTTTAGATATTTCTTATATTTATTAATAAATTATTTAAAATTTTGTTTGTACGTATACCTTTAAAATTTTCGAAAATTGCCAAAATCCTGACTTCAACCGCGTTGAGCAACTTTTTGGCAAAAGTTTTTCAAAATCTTTTTTCACAGTTTTTATTACAATCATTGAGAGATTCTAAAACTGTAAGTGCTCATTAAAAATTTTGTGTTTTGAAAATTCTCATGCATTTCCTGGACAGGTCTAATATATATCGAGCGATAAATCATAAATAAACTTTTGCGAAGCTTCCTTAAAATTGCTTAAGATTTAAATGTTTCCCATATTTTTTTTACTAACATTGTGTTCCACCCTAGTGCATTAGCCGACTTAAATTTTGAGTTTATAGATTTTGTAGAAGTCTGTCAAATTCTGTCCAGATCGAGTGATATTTAAATATATGTATTTGGGACAAACCTTTATATATAGCACCCAACACATTTGACGGATGTGATATGGTATCGAAAATTTAGATCTACAAAGTGGTGCAGGGTATAATATAGTCGGCCCCGCCCGACTTTAGACTTTCCTTACTTGTTTTTATTTTAATTTTATTGTTCAGAAAATGAACATATTGACGTAAAATTTTACAATCAATTTTGTTTTGTTCGAAATGGCTACCTTTGTTACAAATTATGGCCTTCAGAGCCACACACACATCCCAGCAAACAAATTTCGAATTATCCAAGGAGAACAAGTACAATGGATTGGGATCACGGTTGCCACAATTGGTGTAATTCTATCAAAAATGGTACATTGTTTACTGTTTGGTAGATTGGTAGAATTTTGATGTTTTGGTAGATTCCGCAAAATATTCCCCTCCAATTAAGAGGTACTTATATTTACTATAGAAATAAAATTTTGACAAAATTTTCTATAGAAATAAAGTTATGATAAAATTGTCTATGGAAATAAAATTTTGACGAAATTGTCTATAGGAATAAAATTGTGAAAAAATTTTCTAAAAAATAAAATTGTGACAAAATTTTCTATAGAAATAAAATTGTGACAAAATTTTCTTTAAAAATAAAATTTTGAGAAAATTTTCTATAGAAATAAAATGTTCACAAATTTTTCTATAGAAATAAAATTTTGACAAAATTGGGCAAAATTGTTTGTAGAAATAAAATTGTGACAAAATTTTCTATAAAAATAACATATTGATAAAATGTTCTATAGAAATAAAATTTTGACAAAATTTTCTATAGAAATAAAATTTTGACCAAATGTGCTATAAAAAAAATTTTTGACAAAATAGTCAGTAGAAATAAAATTGTGACAAAAATTTTTATAAGAATAACATTTTGATACAATTTTCTATAGAAATAAAAGTTTGACAAAAGTTCCTATAGATATTTGACAAATTTTTCTATAGAAATAAAATTTTGACAAAATTTTTTAAGGAAATAAGATTTTGATAAAATTTTCTATAGAAATAAAATTTTGACATAATTTTCTATAGAAATAAAATTTTGACGAAATTTTCTATAGAAATAAAATGTTAACACAATTTTCTAAAAAATAGTATTTTCACAAAATTTTGTATAGAAATAAAATGATGACAAAATTTTCTATAGAAATTCGAAATTGTTATATTTGCACACTTAATTTGGCGGCGCGGCGCTAGACGTCACAGTATTCCGTTGCGAATTTTGACTTCTCATAAGAAATGCACGTAAACAAGTGTCCTCCTATCGCTTTGGTTATATTTACACACCAGGAAATGCATAGACATTTAATTTTGTCATTCCGTTTGTATAGAAATATTCAGGTTCAGACCCCATGAAGGTTCGTCCTTGTGAATTTCTGACGATCTAGCGATATCTGCCCGTCCGTCTGCTGAAAACACGCAAACTTTCGAACGATCCCCACATTCGATTTACGGATTCTTTTTGGGGGAGCGAATTTCATCGGATTCTGTTGAAATTTTGTATGTTTTGTAAATATATGGCCCCATAAAAACCGATCCCAAGATTTGACTACTAGAGCCTCCTGGAGAAGCAAATTTCATCCGATTCGGTTGAAATTTAGTTCGTGATGCCAGTATATACCTTTTACCAGCCATGCAAAGATTGTTCCATATCAGTCTATAATTAAGACCGATCAGAATTGACTTTCGGAGACTCCTGGAAAAGCACTTTTCATCCGATTCAATTGAAATTTGGCAAGTGATGTCATTATAATGGTTCATATCGGTTCATAATTATATGAAGTCCCAACATTTGATTTCTGGATGCTCTTTGAGAAGTAAATTTCATTCGATCCGTTTGAAATTTCGTAGGTGATGCCAGTATATGCCTTCTAAAAACCATACAAAAATTGGTCCATATCGGCTCATAATTAATTGGGACCATGAGAAAATTGGTTATCGGTTCATAATTATTTATAGACACCTCTGCACACCCAGAGAAGGAATATGATCACCTCAAACATGTTTCAAGAGCAAAATGTTATTTTTGGATGGTGACCATTTAACATGTTCGCTGCAACCATGTTATTTTCTCCGAAATTTTGTATCTGTTTTCTGAAAGCATGTTATGTTTGCCGAGAAAACAACATTTTTGCCACAAACATGGTCACCATCCAAAAATAACATTTTGCTCTTGAAACATGTTTGAGGTGATCATATTCCTTCTCTGGGTGCATAAACCGATCCACACCTAATATAGACTCCTACCCTGCCATAGACAACTCTTACCCAAGTAATTCAATTGTGTAAAAAAAGTCTTTATTTAGTATAGAACTTTGTACACAATCCATAGTGGAGGGTACATAAAATCCGTCCTGGCCGAACTTTCGATATGTTTTTTTGTTTTATAGTAATTTATATTATTCAAACAATATTTGTGCAATTAAAGAAGCTCAGCCTTATTACTTTATGATTTCGACAGTGTTCGACAAAGGCAAGAAGAGCAAGAGGAAATCTTCAAACGACGAAGTGTGCCAACAAAAGTAAAAAAATCGGCAAGTTTCATTTGTTTAATACAACCAATTTTTCTCAAGTTCCACAAAAATGAGCATAGTTTCACTCTTTCCTTACCGGAAACAAATGTCGTCGCACACTTAATGTTACTCAAACTTTAGTTTTCCAATCACCCCTGCAGGTCATGGATAAAAAACGTCGAAAAATTACATTTCAATGAGCAGCGAACTGGAACAATGTACAGTTCCAATCAATCTCAGAGCAGACTCTTTTGGAGGTTAATTGTGTCCTTCTTTTATTCTTGTGTCCTTCTTTTATTCTTCACCCATAAATCAAGACCTTCAATGCAGAGATAGGTTAGGGTATAGAGGATGAAACCAAATCGTTAAAAAGGGATTTGGTTTCCACTTAGACCAGGTTGGTCCATTGTAATTCCTCATAGTTTTCTTTCTTTCCTCTTCATTGTCTTCCTCCGCCAGGATCAATCCATCTCGTTTGCATCTTCAACAGCGTTTCTAGGTTTTTCATACTGAAGCCTTGATAAAGGCAAGCATATCGTTCAGATTAAATGGTAAGAGTCTTCTGTAGCCTCCGGGTCCAGGCACCATCGACAAATATCATCAGCCATTAAGCCCATTACCATGTGCTTCCCCAGTGTATTTTCTCCTGAAATAAATTTTCTATAGAAATAAAATTTTGACAAAATTTTCTCTAGAAATAAAATGTTCACACAATTTTCTATAGAAATAAAATTTTGACAAAATTTTCTATAGAAATAAAGTTTTGGCAAAATTTTCTATAGAAATAAAGTTTTGACAAATTTTCTATAGAAATGAAATTTTAACAAAATTTTCTATAGAAATAAAATTTTCTATAGAAATAAAATTTTGACAAAATTTTCTATAGAAATAAAATTTTGACAAAATTTTCTATAGAAATAAAATTTTGGTAGATTATTTTTGGCCCGAGTTGCAACCATGATTATGAGCCGATATAGACTATTTTTTTTTTTGTGATTGGAGATCGGCTATATATTACGATAGACCGATATGGACCAATTTTGGTATGGTTGTTAGCGGCCATATAGTAACACCACGTTCCAAATTTGAACCGCATCGGATGAATTTTGCTCCTCCAAGAGGCTCCGGAGGTCAAATCTGGAGAACGGTTTATATGGGGGCTATATATAATTATGGACCGCTGGCACGGTTGTTAGAGATCATATACTAACACCATGTTCCAAATTTTAACAGGATCGGTTGAAATTTTCTTCTCTTAGAGGCTCCGCAAGCCAAATCTGGGGATCGGTTTATATGGGGGCTATATATAATTATGAACCGATGTGGATCAATTTTTGCATGATTGTTAGAGACCATATACAAACATCATGTACCAAATTTCAGGCGGATCGGATGAATTTTGTCTCTCTTTGAGGCTCCGCAAGCCAAATTTGGGGATCGGTTTATATGGGGGCTATATATAATTATGGACCGATGTGGACCAATTTTTGCATGGTTGTTAGAGACCATATACCAAAACCATATACCAAATTTCAGCTGGATCTGATGAAATATGCTTCTATTAGAGGCTCCGCAAGACAATTCTGAGGGTCCGTTTATATGGGGGCTATACGTAAAAGTGGACCGATATGGCCCATTTGCAATACCATCCGACCTACATCAATAACAACTTCTTGTACCAAGTTTCAAGTCGGTAGCTTGTTTCGACTCAGAATTTCACCACGACTCAGAATATATATATATACTTTATGGAGTCTTAGAGCAATATTTCGATGCGTTACAAACGGAGTGACAAAGTTAATATACCCCCCATCCTATGGTGGAGGGTATAAAAAGATAGCGGGGGAAGAACGCCCGTAGCGATGCTGCCGCGTGCACCTTCCTGAACCAGCACATGAGCCTCCTCATTGCCCTGAGATCTCTACGACAGAAGCTGACTACCTTGGACAGTGTTTTGTCAAATCTGGGATTGAACCACTGAGCTTTTGTATAAAAGGCGAGCAGGCCTTGACATTCAATCCATAAGTATAAAAAGATAGCGGGGGAAGAACGTCCGTAACGATGTTATCCCTGCCGTGTGTACCTTCCTTAGCCAACACATCCGTCTCCTCATTACCCCTTATTCCATAATGTCCAGATACCCCGCACAGAGTAACATTATGCTGTTCAGTGAGAGCCCTGAGCTACGCGACTGACTACCTTTGACGGTGTTTTGTCGAATCTGGGATTGACCGTGATATTCCTGTTTTCCTCAAGACCATTATTTGAGTTGTTGCTATGAAAACAACCCTGGAGTTTATGCTTTGACAACATGTCTTGGTCTCAACAAAAAGAAAGCAGGTCAACTTCGGAGAGGTCCTGCCGAAGTTCTAAAGTCTGCGTTTTGGTAGATCTTAATATCTATGCGGAGGCGTCTAAGATGAACAAGGGCCACGTACTGCAAGGCAGTGGAAATTGGGGAGTCCTTTAAGTAGACGAGATAGTCGGCAGAGCTATTCGCTATTGCAAAAACTGCAGAACTTCCATCGATAAGGCCGCTATTTAAATGCGATATCAGCATTTTCACCTTTCAGACAGCAATAAAGGCCCTGGACAATACTAACATAAGATCGAAGGAAGTCAACCGCCGTCGTCTAGAGCTTACGGTTCTCACAGCACAATATAATTCAGAGCTGGGTTCCTGGACATTATGGCATAATAGGCTAAGGAATGCGCAAGCGGAACGAATATCGTCACCACGGACGTTTTTCCTCCGCTTTCTTTGTATATTTACAGAATCAATGACAAATATGATGACCTAGGGAAGGGACGTTAGGCTTCTTCTGTGGGTTGCGAGCATACAAAACTGAAATGGGATGAAAATAATAATAGAAACTCTGAAATACTAATGACGATGCAAAAAGAGGATGTGGGGCACTTAGTAGGAATCATAACAGAACACAATACTCTGGGAAAACACATGGTAAGGATTAGTCTAACCAATGATGATATTTGTAGACGGGGTCTTGACTCTGAGGCTACCATTATCTGTTCCAGAGTCCAGCATTATCCTTTAGAAGAAACAAGATACTGGACTTTTATTTCCTTCAGGCTATTATCGATTTACGAAACTACAGGCTGAGTAGTATTGTCGTTTTCAGAATTTTGGTTTTGTTCACACTGTCTCTGCTTGGTTCACCAACGATCGACTAATCGACAGATCGATTGACAGAACAAAGTATTATTGCCGTGGTGAACCATGAGCGTAGCCAGCAAGATAAGTCCGTAAACCCAACTGAAACATGTTCCCAAATATGGGGCGACATTCCATATTGGTCATAAATCCCAAAAAAAAGGTAACTGAAGCATGAAATTCGGCCACAAAACAAAATTTGCCGGCTCATTTCCGCTTTTTATTAAAATACCGTATGAAAATGAAACTTAGCTGAATACGTATTCGCTTAGCCTTAGCTCATTCTGAACGCTATCAATAAGGGAGAGTCTCTAATCCTAGCCCCTTACATCACTTTTAAATCGCGTTAGACCACTTTGGGCACAGCTCATGGGAGAAAGTTTTCAGTCCAGCCAAAGGCCCTCCTCTTTTATCACTTTGGACTGTATCCATGGGAGAAAGAATTAAACGGCCTTATCTTC
The DNA here is from genome assembly GCF_050003625.1 of Haematobia irritans. Taxonomy (NCBI): domain Eukaryota; kingdom Metazoa; phylum Arthropoda; class Insecta; order Diptera; family Muscidae; genus Haematobia; species Haematobia irritans. Next base: position 194,597,870 of record NC_134398.1, on the reverse strand, counting down.
TATCACTTTGGAATCGGGTTAGCCCATTTTGGAGTATATTCATAAGAGAAAGTGTTAATCACCGGCTAAAGGCCGTCGTCAAACCTCGCCATCCTAGATAGAGGTTAAACAATATCAGAAATATCACCCCGCCATTGCGAACTCTTCTTTTCACTTGGACTTATAAGATCCAATGTTTCGATCCCGCAGAGACGAAGGCCCCCACTTTTATCACTTTGAAATTACGTTAGCCCATTTTCACAGGAGAAAATGTCAAATACTTATATCACTTCGCGTTAGCCCTCTTTGAACTTTGTCCATACGACAGGCCAAGGGCCGTCCACTCTTATCGTTTTGAGTTCAAGTTAGATACTTTGGATCAATCTATAGCAGAGAGTGTCGAACTCGCCATCCTAGATAGAGGTTAAACCATACCAGAGATATCACCGTACCCAGTCTAAATTCTCTTTTCACATGGACTTATAACTGTTTCAATTCCGCTTGTAAAGGGTGGTTAAAATTTCAAGGGCCGATGTTGATTTTGAATAAAACACAAACTATTTAGGAAATTATTGTAATTTTATTTTATTATGATATATTGGTATTATTCAATTATGTATGGAACAAAATATCGGCCAAATGTGCGCCGCGACCTCGGTGGCACACCTTCATCCGATGGTCCAAATTTTCGATGACGCTGAGGCATAATGGAGGTTCTATGCCGTTAATGTGGCGAATTATCTTATCATTTAGCTCTTGAATTGTTGCTGGCTTATCGACGTACACCTTTTCTTTCAAATAACCCCAAAGGAAAAAGTCCAACAGTGTCAAATCAAATGATCTTGGCGGCCAATTGACATCGCCATTACGTGAGATAACACGGCCATAGAATTTGTTGCGCAAAAGAGCCATTGTTTCGTTAGCTGTGTGGCAAGTGGCACCGTCCTGCTGAAACCACATATCGTTCACATCCATATCTTCCAATTCGGGCCATAAAAAGTTCGTTATCATCTCACGATAGCGAACACCATTCACAGTAACTATCTGACCGGCCTCATTTTGGAAAAAATACGGCCCGATGATGCAGCCAGCCCATAAACCGCACCAAACAGTCACTCTATGTGGGTGCATTGGTTTTTCGACAATCACTCTTGGATTCTCATTCCACTGAGGTGAAAATGTACCTCATCACTGAAGATGATTTTCTTCGAAAATTGATCATCCACTGTTGCCATTTCTTGGAACCATTTAACACGTCGTTGGATTTTATATCTCTCCATGGTTCAAATTGAGTAAGTCTGAAATAGAGAAATGTCAAATATAATTCGAAAAAAACTTGGCGTTTAGGTGTGGTTCACATTCAACATCGGCCCTTACAATTTAACCACCCTTTAGATACTTGATTACGATTTAAGCCAACAAAGACCTTCGAGTACCAAGAACATCGGGTAGCACTCATTGATATGTTAAGAGAGAAGTGGCATCATAATTGGACTTAGGGTGCGTGTGTGGCAGTTAGTAAACATAACATAACGTAACATCAGCAATGAAATTCCGTCAAGGGCCTGCGCCTAGGGTGCCTTAGGGCAGTTGACGACATCCATAACATCGGCTCAGATAAATTATATCTTCTAATTAGCTCGCATACCATAAATCCGTCGTATGGCTCTCCTTGTCGCTCTGTCGCTCACATCGCTAAAACTCACGGAATCTGTACCTCAAATACAGACATCGGGTTTATGTTATTGAATAGTGCTATAAAATTGTTCACTACTGTACAAAAGTTGTCAAATGTTTCTTTTGTTTAGATTTGCTTTTCATCGTGCAATGCCACTATAAATGAAACTTCAATGATCATGTTTTTCTTTTTGTTTCTTCCTCTCTTTACCATTTGCTAACAATCGTGTAAAGTTTTTCTTTTTGATTTTCTTTAGTTTTTACTTTGAATTTTATTCATTCGTTTGTCATTATGATATTTGTTTAAAGCACAAAAAAACCAGAGAAAACTTTGTCCTCTTTAGCGAATTTTTTCAAATGCATGGACTTTTTTGTCAAAGCCGTAGTCATAGAAAAAATTGGAGCATATGCAAACTATACGTTACGCAAGAACGTATGTGTATATTTCCTTAGCGAAAGTTAGTTTATTAAAAAAAATTTAAGTATATGTGAGTGTACACATACTGATATACGCTATCTACCTCCCTCCCCGCTGGTACATGGAACTACTTTTGTTCCAGAATGTAGCCACAAATCTTGGTTTCTAATGTATGTGTGTGTGGGTTTCGAGTATTGGCAAAGTTTCAGGCGAAATGGCGGTCTCCTCATATTTTGTAACATATTTATTGTGTGATAAATTGTATTAAAATAAATCGGAATTTTCATATGTGAACCCTGATTAAATTAATTGATATTGTTACGTTTTTATATTGAGGCGTATTTAATTACCCGATAATTAAAAAGACAGTTCTTTTCAATAACGTTAATCTACAATTTATTTGTTTAACTGATTGGTTTCACTTATTTGCTCTACGATGTGTACTGTATAAACTTTAGCTTACGACTGACTTGACTGCACCCTCCGCCAGGGGCTTATATACCGTGATTTGACGATTTCGAAAATTCTGGATAGTCTGGCCTACAACCATCGAGAACTATCTTGATACAATTTATCTAACACCACATATTCAACTGGTTATCTTCATTGCCTACAGCCATCTGGAATATTCCATCGGCGTTATTTTACAGGTGATATGGCACACATACTTTTAGGCTTATGCTAGTAATCTAGTGCATTCTACTAGATTAGGTAGATGTCGTGCAGGTATAAAACCAAAGGCGTTACTTTTACAATGAACGATTGGAAACACAAAAGATGTTTAAGGAAGTACTAGAAAATAAAGAAATGACTCTAACAAGTTATGACGTAATTTTATCGTTACAATTTGAAAATTAACGTAAACTAATTTAAATAAACTTAAATCTAGAAATATCACATTCGTAACACTGCCTCCCGCTTAAGCCTGTTCGTCCCGAATAGGCACAGAACCCGTTCCGTATGGAGCCAAACGTTCCAGGTGAACGACTTTCATCTTTGACCTTGGGCTGTCGTCTTTTTGAATGCGGTATACAACATCATTGATCTTCTTGATGACTTTATATGGGCCTTCCCACTGTGTTTGTAGTTTAGGACATAATCCTTTCTTTCGGTGCGGGTTGAATAGCAGAACCAGTTGTCCTTCACTAAAGCCCTCAGTGTTTGCTGCACGATCATATCTCGCCTTCATTCTGTTGCTAACCATTTTTATTTTGTTTCGCACTGATTCGTGAACTTTACCAAATGTGTTTGGTATGTCGTTACTGGTTTCTTCCATGGCGAGCTCATTGGGTGTAGCGCCAAATATCAAATCTCCGGGCAACTTCAATTCCGTTCCGAATAGGACCTTGGCCGGTGTTCGTGACGTAGAATCATGTATGGCTGATCTATACGACAGCAAAAACTTTGGTATATGATCGTCCCAGTCTCGTTGGCCGTTATCCACTACCTTTCGAAGATGTTCTTCCAGAGTGCGATTAAACCTTTCTACCATGCCATCAGACTGCGGATGCAATGGCGTAGTCCTTGTTTTCTTGATACCGAGGGAGTCACACATCTCTTTGAATATGGCCGATTCGAAATTTCTTCCTTGGTCTGAGTGTATCTCGGTCGGCACACCGTAGCGACATATCCAGTTCTTGTCGACTACATCTACAATCGTCTTCGCCTCTTGGTTAGGAATGGCATAAACTTCTGGCCACTTGCTGAAGTAGTCCATGACCACAAGGACATATCGATTTCCAGAATCACTTACTGGGAAAGGCCCTGCAACGTCCATTGCTATTCTTTCAAAAGGCGCTCCTGGCCTATACTCTTGCATAAGACCTCTACTTTTTCGTCTTGGCCCTTTCGCCTTTATGCACTTCTCACAATTTGCCACCCATTCAGCAATTGATTTCTGGCATCCAACCCAGTAGAATCGTTGCTTCACTTTCTCGGCTGTTTTGGTTATTCCTAAGTGACCTCCACTAGGTCCATTGTGGAATTCCGTCAAAACATCCTTTACCTTGGAATCTGGCACGATTATCAAGTTGCGGCTATTCTTGCCATCTTCACTTTCCCACTTACGTTGTAGGGTTCCGTTGACCAGACATAGACTGTCCCATTGAGCCCAGTATGATTTCATAAGTGGGCTTTCGGCTGCGATGTCTTTCTTACTGGGTTTCTTATCTTCTTCTTTCGCCGAAATAATTTTGCTCAAAATGAGATCTTTACGCTGTTCTGCTGGCCAGTCCACTCCAGATTCGACGTGCAACAGCCTGATATCCACGATTTCTTCCTTATGTTCAGCTTTCGAGCAGTGTTTGCACTCGACATTACAAGGTCGACGTGACAAGGCGTCCGCGTTGCCGTGTTTGCCACCTTTTCTATGCTCGATACTGAAATCATAGCTTTGGAGTCTTTCTATCCAACGTGCCAGCTGAGCTTCCGGATTCTTGAATTGAAGCAACCATCGTAGAGCTGAATGGTCAGTTCTTAACAAGAAATTCTGTCCATACAAGTATTTGTGGTAATGCTTCACGCTTTCTATGACAGCAAGCAGCTCTCTTCTTGTTACGCAATAGTTCTTCTCGGGCTTGGATAACGTTCGGCTAAAATATCCGATGACCTTTTCTTTACCTTCAATCTGTTGAGATAGTACACCACCAATTCCGTACGCACTAGCATCTGTATCCAAAATAAATTTTTCGCCAGGAATTGGATACGCCAGAACAGGAGTTGAACATAAAAGTTCTTTTAGATGATGAAATGACTGTTCCTGTTCTTCACTCCACTGGAACTTCGCACCTTTTTGCGTTAATTTATGGAGGCTTGCGGCGATGCTGGCGAAGTTTGGTACGAAACGCCTGTAGTATGTGCATAAACCAAGGAAGCTGCGCAACTCGTGGAGATTCCGTGGACGAGGCCAATCTTTTACTGCTTGAATTTTGTCTTCATCGGTGGATATGCCCTCTGCTGTAACATGATGACCCAGGTACTTAACTTCTCGCTGGAAAAGCGAGCACTTCTTGGCGTTAAGTCGTAGGCCAGCGGCTGACAATTGCTGGATAACGTCTTTCAAGTTCTTAAGGTGCTCGTCAAATGTTTTGCCCATCACTATGATATCGTCGAGGTATATCAAGCAGGACTTCCAATGCAACCCCTTTAGCACCCGTTCCATCAATCGCTCGAACGTAGCCGGAGCATTGCAGAGCCCGAATGGCATTACATTGAATTGCCAAAGACCGCCATTAACGCCAAAAGCTGTCTTTTCTTTGTCTTTCTCGGCGATCTCTACTTGCCAATATCCACTCTGCAAATCAAGCGTGGAAAACCATGTTGTTCCGGCTAGTGTGTCCAACGTGTCATCAATGCGTGGAAGCGGATAACTGTCCTTTTTGGTAACATCATTCAATTTTCTGTAGTCCACGCAAAATCGGGTACTTCCATCTTTCTTTTTGACCAGCACAACTGGCGAGCACCAAGGACTTGATGATGGCTCGATCACACCACTTTCCGCCATTTCCTTAACGAGCTTTTGAACCTCATCTCGTTTTGCTAGAGGGACACTTCGTGGTGCCTGTTTTATGGGTCTTTCTTCTGTGGTATTTATTTCATGCTTCACCACAGATGTTCTCCCTTGATTTTTCTTCTCAATGGCAAAGGCGGAGGCATTTTTCCATAACAATTTCTTGGCTTTATTTTTCTCGGACGGTGATAGATGACGTGTCCAAGTTTCGACATAACCTTCCAGATGTTTCATCACTTCATTATGCTTCTTTGGAGATTTGCTTTCCAAGTTGACTATTGCTTCGGCAGGAGTACATTTGCCAATGTCCGAAAATTTTCCAATTTGCTCTTGATGGTCAGATAAATTCAAAACTCGAACTGGTATAAGTCCCTCTTCATTTGTTGTTACCAGGGCATTTGCTATCAAGATGTTGTTGTTTTTATTTTCTGCTGGTTCAACAACCCACAATTTGCCGACTTCACAATCTCCATTCATAGAAACCCATATAATTGTTTCGGAATTTGGTGGTATTGACTCTGGCTGGCTCATTGTCAAATATCTGACAGGTGTATTCTCACTGTAGCCCACGTTTACCGGTATTTCGATATCGCACCAGGTCATTACACGATGCTTCAAATCCAAGTTGAGACCAAAAGCAATCATAAAATCCGCTCCAATTATAACTTCGTCCACTATATCGGCCACAATGAATTCATAATTAACGGATTTGTTTGCAATGGTTAACTTTACAGGAACCTTTCCATATACAGTTGCGGGTTCACCTGTAGCCGTGCGTAGTCTGACTCCAATCAATGGTGTAACTTTCTCTTTTACTATGTCTGATCTAATGATAGACTTCGACGCACCCGTATCCAACGTCAATGTACGCTTGTCGCCGTTAACACACCCCGCGACAGTTAAATTGTTATTTTGCTGTTGTACTATTGCTATGGAGATTGTGGGGCCATCATATGTGGGAGCCAGCTCTTGCCCCGCTGAACTAGCTCTATTTAGTTTAAAGGTGACTCACTGGACTGTGGGTTCACCCACAAATGGCTATTGTTTGATGGGGATGGGTATGGCGATTTCGATCTTGATCGCTTACGACGTGCTTTACATTCCCGAGCAACATGTCCAGGCTTATCACAGTTATAGCACTTCATTCTGGATTTTGTTGTCTCCTGCTTCATTTCTTGCATTGCCTGCTTAACGGCTTCTTTCACTGAATCAATCACGGAATTTGATTCGTCATTCTCAGTCTCCACCTTACGTACTTTGTGAACTTGAGGACGTGCTAGTACTCTCGCTGTCTCTTGTGCAAGGGCAAATGTTACAGTTTCCACAAATGTAGCTTTTTGTGACGCATATGTTGCACATTTTATGTCTGGGTCTCGAATGCCATTCACAAAGGTCTCAATTCTGATGCGGTCCACAAGTGGGTGACTCTCTCCTGGGTATGCCAAAAGCACCAACCGCTCAACCTCTGTTGCAAAGTCTTGTAGAGTCTCATTTGACTTCTGGACTCTTCCTCTTAATTCCATTCTGAAGATGTCTTGCTTATGTTCTCCGCCGTACTTACGTTGAAGTGCCGCTATTACTTCATTATAATTATTTCTAGAGGCAGCGGGAATGCTTTGTATCACATCAGCGGCGTTGCCCTTTAATGCCAATAGAAGTTCAATTGCTTTGTCATTGTCGTTCCATAAATTTCTAGAAGCAACCATTTCAAATTGGAATTTGAATACATCAAATGAAGTTGAGCCATCGAAAACAGGAGGTTTGGTTTTCGAGCCCTCGATAACGCGCACTGGTCCACCTTTAATTTCCAGCTCTGACATTTTTCTTTCAATGTGTAGAAACTTCTCATCATGAACCATAATTTTCTCATCCACAGAAATAATCTTCTTATCCAGCTCCCCAATTTGGCTTTCGATATGGTCCACACGTTTTTCCATGCCTTCAGCAATTTGTTGAAGATTCTCATTTAGAATTCTAGAATTTTCGTCCATCTTTTTTGAATTTTCGTCGAATTTTTCTTCCAATTTTCTAGAATTCTCTTGCATTTTTAGAGAATTTTCTTCCATCATTTTTCTAGAATTCTCTTGCATTTTTAGAGAATTCTCTTCCATCATTTTTCTAGAATTCTCTTGCATATTTAGAGAATTCTCTTCCATCATTTTTCTAGCATTCTCTTGCATTTTTAGAGAATTTTCTTCCATCATTTTTCTAGAATTCTCTTGGATTTTTAGAGAATTTTCTTCCATCATTTTGCTCAAAATATTGACCATCGATGTGTAATCAACAACATTAGAAGCTACAGATGGAGTTTCCGAGGCGCTGGCTACTACTGATTCGTCAAGATCTTCCTTATAATCGAACTCATGTGTTTCGATATCAATACTGCGCCGCTCGAACTCTTCCAGTAGTCGCTTTTGTAATTGAGCCTTGTTTCCTGTAGTCGGCTGCTCCATTTTGCTCAATTCCTTCTTCAAGTCTTCCACTCGAAGCTGATTAAACTTCATTGTAGATTTTTTTCCGTTATTTCACTTCCGACACCAATTGTTACGTTTTTATATTGAGGCGTATTTAATTACCCGATAATTAAAAAGACAGTTCTTTTCAATAACGTTAATCTACAATTTATTTGTTTAACTGATTGGTTTCACTTATTTGCTCTACGATGTGTACTGTATAAACTTTAGCTTACGACTGACTTGACTGCACCCTCCGCCAGGGGCTTATATACCGTGATTTGACGATTTCGAAAATTCTGGATAGTCTGGCCTACAACCATCGAGAACTATCTTGATACAATTTATCTAACACCACATATTCAACTGGTTATCTTCATTGCCTACAGCCATCTGGAATATTCCATCGGCGTTATTTTACAGGTGATATGGCACACATACTTTTAGGCTTATGCTAGTAATCTAGTGCATTCTACTAGATTAGGTAGATGTCGTGCAGGTATAAAACCAAAGGCGTTACTTTTACAATGAACGATTGGAAACACAAAAGATGTTTAAGGAAGTACTAGAAAATAAAGAAATGACTCTAACAAGTTATGACGTAATTTTATCGTTACAATTTGAAAATTAACGTAAACTAATTTAAATAAACTTAAATCTAGAAATATCACATTCGTAACAATATCATTAGGTGTCAAATAATGATACCGTTCGGCGTCGCCTATCAATTGAGGCCAACATTACCGTTGTCTGTCTTTAGATGTCTCTTTCGTCCGGTGCTCTCGTCGGTGGTCGAACTCCAAGAACATGGTTAACCTGGTAGCTTCTCACCGCTTCAGCTAGTCTGGTACTGGCTGATCATGAGTGCTGGTTGCTTATCCATGATTTCGATGGTTACTGCGCTAACAACCCAGGAGATACTTCTTTGACATCAGGTAAGTATGACCTTGGTCTTCACATAAAGATGATCCAGGGATGTAACGCGGAGACATCCTGTCACAGTTCTAAGGGCAGCATTCGGACAGGTCTGTATGTTATTTCACTGCGTGTCACTAGTTTGAAGGATCCACACAGGTGTGGCATAGTTTACCAATGGCCGGTCGGCCTTATTGCCTTATGCGCTTTACAGACTATCAGTTATTCCGGACGACAGTGCTCGTGTCGAACATATTCCAAATTAGGTGGGTTCATTCCAAATTAGGAATATATTCCAAATTAGGTGGGTTCACATTCTAAAATTGACGTGTTTTGGAGGAAAACTTGTGTTTTGAACTTGTTTTTTTAGTATGGCGAAAACGACTCGTTTTGAAGTGCTTATAAAGGGAAAACATTTCAAGCCCCATAAGTGACACTACGGTGAGAACACCGAAGTGTCACTTATGCGCTGTACAGAATATCATTTATTCCGGACGGAATGTCGGCGTTTGTAAAGAATCGTACAGTGTGTCGGATCGATACGACTTGTCGGCGATGACTAAATAATCGGTAAATGTGTTATCGATCCCATAAACATGCAGCAGTATCGATTATGCCTTCGGACTTAACTTATACGGTGTTCTCACCAAGCATGTTGTGGGGTTTGAAATGTTTTCCCTTTATAAGCACTTCAAAACGAGTCGTTTTCGCCATACTAAAAAACAAGTTCAAAACACAAGTTTTCCTCCAAAACACATCAATTTTAGAATGTGAACCCACCTAATTTGGAATATACCTCGAATAACATACCCTATTCAAAATATTGAAATAGTTGCATAGAAAAAAAAAGAATAAACAAAGGCTTTTAAGAACATGGACATGTGAAAATAACATACAAAAAATTTTTCCCTTTGCACTCGCGATAATTATTTGGAATAGGTTGCAAATATGTTAATTTCGAGTAAATGTGAATTTCTAGTTTCCATGGTAACTGTCAAACTAAAACATCTCAAGCCGGTGTGAACGGTGAAATGTTTTGCAAAAACGAATGAGGAAAACGAGTCCGTGGGAACATAGCATTATAATGTGCACAATATATGGGATATGTTCGACACGCACTGTCGTCCGGAATAACTAATAGTCTGTAAAGCGCATAAAAATTACAAATGTTTTGGGGTTTGAAATGTTTTCCCTTTATAAGCACTTCGAAACGAGTCGATTTCGCCATACTAAACAACAAGTTCAAAACACAAGTTTTCTTCCAAAACACGTCAATTTTAGAATGTGAACCCACCTGATTTGGAATATACCCCGAATAACATACCATATACCCAATAAACACAGGATGAGCGTTTTTCAAATGCAACACCTTTTCAGTTTGAGGGTAAATATCATTTTCAGCATAAATTCAACTTGACTTGAAACAGCTCATCTTCAATACACCTTCAAATTGTTTGCGAATTACAACCAATTTGGCAAAATGTTGGCGCAAACTTTGAAAATGTGTTGAAGATAATTGGAGAAAACTTTAACAAAACACTACCCTGAAATGCAACGAAAAAACCACATGGTTTTCAATACTACTTTGGACAACAAAGTTCGTGGAAGAAATACAAAAATTTGGAAATTTTTTTAATAATCAATTGAAATTACTTATAATAATCGGTAAGTAAATCTAAAATACGAAATGAAAACTTTAAGGAAGTCACTAAACTCAAATCTCTTTGCAGACAACTAAAATATTTGGATGCTGATTCTTGGACACATTAAGAGGCTGGCCGATGAAAAATGATAGTGGCTTATCGAGAAGAGAAAGTTTCCATAAATCAAAGTGCAACCAACAACTACTGGATGATAATTCGCATCACATCGATAGTTTAATTTACATCGCATCATCGGTTTAATTTGTTATTTTGTGAATTTAAATTGCTGGAAATTTATTCCAATTATCTGGTCATCAAGTTCCTGAAAATTGCCAGTATTTTAATAACAACAATTTTGTAACACCAACGTTCTTGAGGAAATCACGAAGTACGTGGTCAGTTGGAAGAAATACAAATTGGTAAGTCAAAATAAAAAGTGAAATGAAAACATAATGGAAATCACAAAACTCGATTGTTTTGCAGAAAACTAAAATCATTGGAAGATGTTGGCCGATGAAAACCCGATGAAGGAAACAACAAAGAAAAGATTTCAGAAAACTTACAAAGTGCAACCAATTAAAACAAAGTGCAACAATTCCTATATCAAGAAATTCTGGATGAAAATGTGCATTACATCAATTTACATCCCGTCATCAGTTTGATATTTTGTGATTTCCTCTTGCTGAAATCTATTCTAACATACAAGCCAGCAAGTTCCTCGATAGTAATTATTTCAAATTGCCAGCATATTAAATAATAGTTATTTGACACCAACATTTTGGAGGAAATGGAATTATACATGTAAAAATGTTTAAGATATTTAAAGTTATATTCATAGTTTTATTTATTAATACGTTTAATAAGATAATTACATTTTGATTGGTATTATATTATTATTTTTATATATTATTAATGTTGTTTTTAATATTATTATATTTATTAACGAAAAAAATAATACAATTTACAAAATCCCTAGAAATTTAGTATTGACTTTCAGTTAGAACTAGGATTGACTTTCATACAAATTGTGGTTTGAAAGTATTCGCAACAATGCTAATTTTTTATTTTTCTCACATTGAAAACTGTTTGAGAAATTATTGAGTAGCGATGCATTTCAATTTGAGGATTACAATTGAGAAATTATTGCTATTGTGTTGAATTTTACTGTTGAGGGTAATGTCTGTTTTTTGTTGAGAACGCGATTTTCTCAACTTGAATATTACCCTAATCCTTTGAAAAAATGTTTGAAAAATTGTTGAAATTTAGCATTTTTCAAACGTTTGTGTTTATTGGGGTTTCATAGAAAAAAATGAAAAAACAAAGGCTTTTAAGAACATGGATGGACATGTGAAAATGACAATTTTTCCCCTTTGCGTTCGCGGTAATTATTTGGACATACGTTGCATAAAACATCTCAACCCGGTGTGAACGCTGAAATGTTTTGGAAAAACGAGTCGGTGGGAACATAGCATATGATAGGTCACAGTTTTCCTAACTCTGCTTTTGCACAGCTGATTGACCAATGCCTTCACATATGATTTTTGTGGTTACGCCGTTAAAAATGTTTGCTCAGCTTAGTTACTTGTAGTCAAATACTCGTTACTCTCCCAACACTATGTTGCAACACGTGCGAGTTTTTTAAAATTGGTTTATACTGAATTAAAATTGGAATTTTAAACAAAAATAATGAAAACTTACCCAGAACTAACTAATTCTAGACCTGAATTTCGAATAATTCCCGAAGAATTGAATGAGGTTGGTGAAAACATTGCTTATTTTATACCTACTTTTCAATGTTGTTTTGACGTGAACGTTGTTGTTGTTTACATTATTTTCATAGCATTTACATGCCTTAGGAGCCCCACACTTGGATTCGTTCAATGAACTACTGCACTATGGTCTGGAGAACATATGTAAACGTATGCAGCCATGCAGTTTCTTGACACCAGCCGGAGAAAAACTGGAAATGTATATCCAAGATATACAAATATCCAGGCCACAAGTCCCCCTGTCCATTGTTGATGTTAAAGAGCGTAACATCTATCCCACCGAGGCCCGGCAATTACATCAATCTTATACGGGAATGTGTACGGTAAAGGTAGGATGGCGTGCAGATGGTATCGAAAAGGCTCCAATTAGTGTTGAATTGGGTGAAGTGCCCATTATGTTAAAATCGAATGCTTGCAATTTGGGCCACTTGAAGCCAGAGGAAATGGTCAAACGTGGCGAACATGATTCCGAATGGGGTGGCATATTTGTAATCAAAGGAAATGAAAAAATTATACGAATGTTACTTATGAGTCGTCGAAATTATCCTATCGCTATCAAAAGAAGTACATGGAAAAATCGTGGTGCCAATTTCAGTGAATTGGGTGTAATGATACGATCGGTACGTGATGATGAAACATCATACAATAATGTCCTACATTACCTAAATAATGGCTCTTGCAAACTGATGTTTTCCAATATGAAATTTATGGCCTATGTACCTGTATGTTTGATTATGAAATGCTTAGTGGATTATACGGATGAGGAAATCTATACGCGTTTGATACGTGGCTATGAACATGATCAGTACTATCTAAGTTGTGCACAACAAATGTTACGGGACGTTCATGGTGAGGGTCTTCACACTTCGGGCCAGTGCAAAGATTATCTGGGTCAAATATTTCGTTCAAGATTCCCGGAATTACCCAGTTGGAAAACGAATACAGAAGTTACTGAATTTATAATGAATGAACGTATATTGATACATTTGGAAACGACAAAGGAGAAGTTCGATTTGTTAGTTTTCATGATACAAAAACTATATCAATGTGTTCAGGGTAATGCGAAAATCGAGAATGTCGATTCGGTAATGATGCAAGAGGTATTGACATCAGGTGAGTTTAAATATAAAATATATTTATAGTTTTGCTAAAAAATAATGCTGAGGATATTGGTCATTGACACAGAAATCTAAAAAACGATCATTGCGTTTTATTTATTTTTGTTTCTTTTCTTCTAGGAAATCTTTATCAAAAATTTCTAGCAGATCGCATTGACCTATGGCTTCAATATTCCAAAAAGACTGTACTCAAAAAACTCAATACCCCAGATGCTTTAATAAATCCCAATATTATGGCTACAGCATTGCGTAGTTCGGGTGGTATTGGTCGTGCCATGGAATCATTTTTGGCCACAGGTAATGCACCGTCACGCAGTGGTCTGGGTCTTATGCAAAGTTCGGGTTTAGTTGTAATGGCTGAAAATATTAATCGTATGCGTTATATGTCACATTTTCGTGCTGTTCACAGAGGTTCCTTCTTCACCACAATGAGAACAACTGAAGCTCGTCAATTATTGCCCGATGCTTGGGGTTTCATTTGTCCTGTACATACACCTGATGGAACACCATGTGGTTTATTAAATCACTTGACAGTAACGTGTAGAATATCAAAAATACCAGATAAAAAACTGGTAGAGGTGAGAGAAAATATTTTCTAAACAACGACAATTTGTTTCTTATTTTTTTAATTTTTTCTTATTACAGAATATCCCAAAAACTCTTGTAAACATGGGTATGTTACCTGTTGACTCAGATTTAAAGGATCCTGACAGCAAACAATTTGTGGTCTTCTTGGAAGGAAAGCTTTTGGGTTATATCCGTCAAGCGGATGCCAATAAAATTGTTGACAATTTAAGACTTTTAAAAATAGAGGGTACATTACCCGAAATGATGGAAATTGCCTATATACCCTACAAAAAGAAAGGACAATTTCCGGGTCTTTATTTATTTGTGGGTCCAGCAAGATTAATGCGACCCGTAAGAAATTTGGCTCTCAATAAAATTGAATTTATTGGTTCATTGGAACAAGTATATATGGAAATTGCAATAGATCCTAAAGAAATTTATCCTAATTTCACCACACACATGGAGCTATCGAAAACTGATTTTCTAAGTAATTTGGCTAATTTGATTCCAATGCCAGATTATAATCAATCACCACGGTAAGAACTATAAAAGCATAAAGATAAAAATTTGTTTCTAATATATCCTCATTGTAGTAACATGTATCAGTGTCAGATGGGTAAACAAACCATGGGAACTCCGTGTTTGAATTGGCCCAAGCAGGCTGCCAACAAGCTGTATCGTTTACAAACGCCAGGAGCACCTCTGTTTAGGCCAGTGCATCATGATAATATTCGTTTAGATGATTTTGCCATGGGTACCAATGCTGTTGTGGCTGTAATTTCCTATACAGGCTATGACATGGAAGATGCTATGATCATAAATAAATCTGCCCATGAACGTGGTTTTGCTTATGGCTCCATATATAAATCAAAGTTTTTGGAAATGCGTGGTACAAGTTATTTTGCTCGTAATCCCAATTTACCAGAGTTAAGCAAGATTTTGGATAATGACGGTTTGCCACATCCAGGAACGCAACTTTCCTATGGTACTCCATTTTATAGGTAAGTAGCAGTAAAGATCATTTTACCGTAAATACCGCAGATGTGGTTAAAAATTGTTATAGATTTTTTATTTTTCATCCATTCATCACTACATTTTTGGTATGCCCTATATAAACTTTCGACCTCCCCAATTTTTTTCAAATTAAAATTTTGAGGAAATTTTTCAATGAAACTAAAATTTCAATAACAATTTTCTATATAATTACCATTTTGACCAAATTTTCTACAATTCTAAAATTTCGACAAAGTTTTCCATAAAATTAAAATTTTTATGATATTTTCCAAAAATTGCATTTTGAAGAAATTTTTATAAAATTAAAATTTGATTGAAATTTTCATTAAAATTAAAAATTCGACGGAATTTTCTATAAAATTAAAACTCACTGAAATGTTTCATAAAATTATAATTTAGACGTGATTTTTTATAAATTTTATTAAAATTTGGCGAAATTTTCTATAAAATTAAAATTTCAACAAAATTTTCTATGATTTAAATTTTGACGGAAGTTTTTATAAAATTAAACATTTCAACAACATTTTCTATGATTTAAATTTTGACGAAGTTTTCTATAAAATTAAAATTTGAACAAAAACTTTTATAAAACTCAAATTTGAACGAAATTTCGTATAAAATCAAAATTTGACGAAATTTTCTATAAAATTAAAATTTGGACTACATTTTCTATAAAATTCAAATTTCTACGAAATTTTCTATAAAATTAAAATTTCAACAATTTTTTTTATAATTTAAATTTGAATGAAATGTTCTATAAAATTAAAATTTTGACGAATTTTCTATGAGAATAAAATTGTAACGAAGTTCTCTATAAAATTCAAATTTGGACAACATTTTTTATAAATTCAAAATTGGATGAAAATTTGTATAAAAATAAGATTTCGACGAAATTTTTTATGAAATTAAAATTTTGACCTAATTTTTTATGAAATTAAAATTATGACAAGATTTTGTACAAAATTACAATTTTACCGAAATTTTCCATAAAACTCAAATTTGGACGAAATTTTCTATAAAATTTAAATATGACGAAATTTTCTATAAAATTAAAATTTGGATGAACTATGAGATTTTAACGAAGTTCTCTATGAAATTCAAATATGGACAACATTTTTATAAAATTCAAATTTGGATTAAAATTTCTATAAAATAAAGATTTCGACGGAATTTTCTATCAAATTAAAATTTTGACCTTTTTTTTAAATTAAAATTTTGTACAAAATTACAATTTTAACGAAATTTTCTGTAAATTCAAATTTGGACGAAATTTTCTAAAAAATTCAAATACGACGAAATTTCCTATAAAATGCAAATTTGGACAAAAATTTCTATAAAATTCAATTTTGGATGAAATTTCTATAAAATATAAATTATTTATAAAATTTAAATTTTGATGAAATTTTCTATTAAATTAAAATTTTGACGAAATTTCCTATTGAATTAAAATTTTGACGAAATTTTTATGAAATTAAATTTGGGCAACATTTTGTATAAAATTACAATTTGAAAGAAATTTTGTATAAAATTACAACTTCGACGAAATTGTCAATAAAATTAAAAGTTCTACGGAATTTTCTATAAAATTTAAATTTTGACGAGATTTTTTATTAAATCGATTTATTTTTATTTTCGACATTTTTTGCTTTCGAACCATCCTAATATTTTATTTTTATAATTTGTATTTCAGTTACTACGATACTGAGGAATCCATCTACAAAGTTGTAAAATTAGACGAAAAGGAAGATTGCATTGTGGATAGTGTTCGCTATTGTGGCAATTTCAAGGCAAATGCTCCGCGATTGGTATGTGTAACTTTACGTATTCCTCGTCCCCCTACTATTGGTGATAAGTTTGCCTCTCGTGCTGGCCAAAAAGGTATTTGTTCACAAAAATATCCTGCCGAAGATTTACCATTCTCCGAGACGGGACTTATTCCCGATATTGTATTTAATCCTCATGGTTTCCCATCTCGCATGACAATTGCTATGATGATCGAAACAATGGCTGGTAAAAGTGGTGCTCTGCATGGTTTAGTTCATGATGCCACACCATTTAGATTTTCGGAAAAACACACTGCCATTGATTATTTTGGCAAATTGTTGGAAGCTGGTGGTTACAATTACTATGGCACTGAGCGTTTGTATTCTGGTGTTGATGGCCGTGAAATGAAAGCTGACATTTTCTTTGGTATTGTCCATTATCAACGTTTGCGTCACATGGTCTTCGATAAATGGCAAGTTCGTTCCACTGGTCCTGTGGATGCGATAACACAGCAACCGATTAAAGGTCGTAAACGTGGTGGTGGTGTTCGTTTTGGTGAAATGGAACGAGATGCTTTAATATCTCATGGTGCCGCTTTCCTACTGCAAGATCGTCTCTTTCACAATTCAGATAAAACTCATTCTTTGGTCTGTAGTAAATGTGGCAGTATTTTGGCTCCATTGAAGAAAATTGTCAAGCGTTCACAAAATACTGGAAAATTACAATCGGTGCCGGATACATGTCGCTTGTGTGGTGATGGAGCGGGTGTGGGATATATTGAAATTCCATATTCTTTTAAATATTTAGTAACCGAATTGAGTTCGGTTAATATTAATGCAAGATTCAAATTAATGGAAATTTAAGAAAACAAGAGAAAGACTTTTTGTTTCAGTTTTTTTATTGTAAAAACATTAAAAAATAGCTTTATATGAAAAAATAAAACTTTTAAAAGATTAAAAAAATATGTTTTTATTTGATGTGATTTAAATTCTATGGCGTGTAGTAATCAATTTCGATAAAATTTTGTATAAATTTAAAATCTCGAACAACATTTCTATAGTTTTAATATTTTTACGAAATTTTACATTTTGAAGAAATTTGATATATATTGAATAGTTCCACGAAATTTTCTATAAATTTAAAATTTTGACTACATTTTCTATATTCTAATAATTTTCTATATAATTCATCTTTTGATTTGCTATAAAATTCAAATTTCGACGAAATTTTCTATAAAATTCAAAATTCGACAAAATTTTTCTATAAAATTCAAATTACGATGAAATTTTTATCAGTTAAAATTTTGACGAAATTTTCTAAAAAATTCAAATTTCAACGAAACTTTCTATAAAATTCAAATTTTGAAAAAATTTTCTATAAAGTTCAAATTTCAACGAAATTTTGTATAAAATCAAAATTTCGACAAAATTTTGTATACAATTCCAATTTTGACGAAATTTTCTGTAAAATTCATATTTTGACGAAATTTTCTATAAAATTCTAAAAAAATCTAATTATACAATTGTTTTTCGAGCTTTATGGACAGATATAGATTAAGGAACATGGTTAATAGAGCCATTGAAACGAAAACGCCAGATACAAATCTATACACGCCTGGACTGTACATTAGATAGGGTCGCGAAAAAAAGTTCATGCAGTCACCCCCCAGTTTTGTAGCATATTTGAAGACAATTTCAGAACACGAAAACTTTTTTTTTTTCCGTGCACCCTACGACCCCCCGAAATGCAATTTACTGTACTGTGTCGTCATTTGAAGTCCGATCGAAAAGAAACGCATATCGTTGTTCATGGTTGATCAGGGGCTATATTTCGTGCATTGATCATTTTTGACTCCGACGTCAAATTTGATTTTTAATTTTTTTATTTCGCTTCGTATACCACTATGATGCCCATTTCTTATAACCATTATAAAGATCTTATCAAAATATGAAACTTTTGCTTTGGAAGTATTTAATTATATTTATAAACAAAAAAGTTACAGAGATTTTAAAAAGTCAATAGGTCACCCTACACCATCAAATAGCTTTTGCTGTGTTGTCATGATATCCGATCGAAACCACATGCACATCGTTATTCACATCTACGAAATTAATTTGAAAGGTATTTAATATACACAAACTGTTTATCTGTAAATTTCTAACCGTATCATTGTATACATACTCGTTGTGTGCACTACGGCATTTTCTGCGTTATGCAAAGTTCTTGTGTTTTTGCTTGAACAACTTGAGAGCCTACTGTTTTAAAATCTAACAATCAATCTAACAATAAAAGTAAGTGGTAACGGAATTGTGGAAAATTACGAAGATCGTTATGCTGCTTACACATTGGTTAAATTTCTGCCTTTCAACATCTGACTACGCCGTATTCTTTTTTGCGTTTTCTTGTCATCTTCACAATGGTGAGCAATGTTGTCACATGAGTAAATACTTTAAACAAGAAAATATTAGATTAGATTTGTATTTGATTTGAGTACATTTCATGTTTATTAATTGTACAATTTTATTATGCGGCTAACAACTTTTTAGAATTAATTTATAACAAATCCTGTCTAGAATCAAGTTTACTATGTTGTTGGCGACTTTTAATTTTGGATATTATATAACCCAATCGTTTATCGTCTGTAACATGACTAGTAGATTCATTTTTAACACTTGCGGTGCCTGCTTTCTTTAAATATAAAAGGAATTCAATAACTTGATGATTTGTTGGTAATTTAGTTTTGTCGATAACCCGAGCTTCGAATTTCATTTTGTTTTCACTTTTTTCAAATACTATCAACAGCCTTCTCTCACAAAAATATGGACAGACTTAAGGAATCATGTAGCGAAAGTGTTTGTTAGATTTTTTGCTAGAACAACTTGAGAGCCTACTGTTCTCAAATTGTTCTAGCAAAAACACAAGAACTTTGCATAACGCAGAAAATACCGTAGTGCACACAACGAGTATGTATACAATGATACGGTTAGAAATTTACAGATAAACAGTTTGTGTGTATTAAATACCTTTCAAATTAATTTCGTGGATGTGAATAACGATGTGCATGTGGTTTCGATCGGATATCATAACAACACAGCAAAAGCTATTTGATGGTGTAGGGTGACCTATTGACTTTTTAAAATCTCTGTAACTTTTTTGTTTATGAATATAATTAAATATTTTCAAAGCAAAAGTTTCATATTTTGATAAGATCTTTATAATGGTTATAAGAAATGGGCATCATAGGGGTATACGAAGCGAAATAAAAAAATTAAAAATCAAATTTGACGTCGGAGTCAAAAATGACCAATGCACGAAATATAGCCCCTGATCAACCATGAACAACGATATGCGTTTCTTTTCGATCGGACTTCAAATGACGACACAGCACAGTAAATTGTATTTCGGGGGGTCGTAGGGTGCACGGAAAAAAAAAAGTTTTCGTGTTCTGAAATTGTCTTCAAATATGCTACAAAACTGGGGGGTGACTGCATCAACTTTTTTTTTGCCTTAGGCCGTGACCCTACCTACTGTACATGTTTCGGTTCGGGCGAATGAACCTTTCCACAGCCTTTAGTATAGATCTGGCTGGGAGAGATGACTCAATTTTGGGCTCTATTAACCATGTTCCTTAATCTATATCTGTCCATAAAGCTCGAAAAATAATTGTATAATTAGATATAATGCATTTGGACGTCAATTGCCTGTTTCGGTATCAGGCTAACATGTAATATAATTCTAAAAAAATTGTCGAAATTTGATATAGACGACGAAATTTTCTACAAAATTGAAATTTCGACAAAATTTTCTATAAAATTCAAATTTTGACAAAATTTTCTTTAAAATTAAGATTTCCAAGAAATTTTCTAAAAGATTCAAATTTCAACGACATTTTCTATAAAATTCAAATTTTGGCAAAATTTTCTATAAAGTTCAAATTTCAACGAAATTTTCTAAAAAAATTAAAATTTTGACAAAATTTTCTATAAAGTTCAAATTTCAACGAAATTTTGTATAAAATCAAAATTTCGACAAAATTTTCTATAAAGTTCAAATTTCAACGAAATTTTGTATAAAATCAAAATTTCGACAAAATTTGTATAAAATTCCAATTTTGACGAAATTTTCTGTAAAATTCATATTTCGACGAAATTTTCTATAAAATTCTAAAAGAATTGTCGAAATTTGATATAGACGACGAAATTTTCTACAAAATGTAAATTTCGACAAAATTTTCTATAAAATTCAAATTTTGACGAAATTTTCTTTAAAATTAAGATTTCCAAGAAATTTTCTAAAAGATTCAAATTTCAACGAAATTTTCTAAAAAATTCAAATTTTGACAAAATTTTCTATAAAGTTCAAATTTCAACGAAATTTTCTATAAACTTCAAATTTTGGCAAAATTTTCTATAAAATTCAAATTTCAACGAAATTTTGTACAAAATCAAAATTTCGACAAAATTTTCTATAAAGTTCAAATTTCAACGAAATTTTGTATAAAATCAAAATTTCGACAAAATTTATATAAAATTCCAATTTTGACGAAATTTTCTGTAAAATTCATATTTCGACGAAATTTTCTATAAAATTCTAAAAGAATTGTCGAAATTTGATATAGACGACGAAATTTTCTACAAATTAAGATTTCCAAGAAATTTTCTAAAAGATTCAAATTTCCAAGAAATTTCCTAAAAAATTCAAATTTTGACAAAATTTTCTATAAGTTCAAATTTCAACGAAATTTTCTATAAAATCAAAATTTTGACAAAATTTTCTGTAAAATTCATATTTCGATGAAATTTTCTATAAAATTGGAAATTTGACAAAATTTTCTATAAAATTAAAAGATTTCTATAAAATGGAAGTTTCAAGGAAATTTTCTATAACTCTAATACCAACGAAATTTTCTATAAAATTAGAATTTCGACGAAATTCGAGAATTTCAAATTTTCACGAAATTTTCTGTAAAATTTAAATTTCGTCGAAATTTTCTACTCAATTAAAATTTTGTCGGAATTTGTTATAGAATTTAATTTCGACGAAATTTGTTATAGAATTAATATTTCGACGAAACTTTCTAAAAAATTAAAATTACGACAAAATTTTCTATAAAATCCAATTTCAACAAAATTTTTAAAATTTCCTAAAAATTTCAAATTTCAACAAAATTTTCAAATGAAGTTCAAATTTTGACAAAATTTTCTATAAAATTCAAATTTCAACGAAATTTTGTATAAAGTCAAAATTTCGACAAAAATTTATATAAAATTTTAATTTCGATATAAAATTAAAATTTCAACAAAATTTTCTATAAAATTAAAATTCTAACGAAATTTTCTATAAAATTAAAATTCCAACGAAATTTTCTATAAAATTAAAATTTCGTCAAAATTTTCTATAAAATTAAAATTTCGTCAAAATTTTCTATAAGATAAAATTCCGTCAAAATTTTCTATAAAATTCCGTCAAAATTTTCTATAAAATTAAAATTTCGTCGACATTTTCTACAAAATTAAAATTTCAACGAAATTTTTTTATAAAATTAAAATTCGAAGAAATTTTCTATAAAATTAAAATTTCGACGAAATTTTCTATAATATTATAAAATTTCTATGAAATTTTCTATAAAATTAAAATTTCGATGAAATTTTCTGTAAAATTAAAAAATTGTCGAAATTTGTTATAGAATTACAATTTGGACAAAATATTCTATAAAATTAAAATTTCGATGAAATGTTTTAATTTTTGAAAATAGTTTTTCCATAGCATTCTATAAAAATATTCAAACTCACAAAAAATGTAAAAAAAAACTTTCACAAAATGCTCAAAATCCATATTGATAAATAAAACAGATGTTTTTTGTAATATTTTGTTTTTATTTTATTTATGTTTTTAAATTATATTTTTTCATAGTATATGACACTAAATAATGTGTGGTTTCTGTCTGTTGTTTATATATATATATATGTAATTTATGTATAATTATTCGTCTTTTCTTTTATACGATAACAAACTTATTTAAGACAGAGTTTATGTGTATATGTGTGTGTTTATTACACAAAAGAAAAAAGTAAGCACAAAAAAAACATTTTAACGAACTGATAGTTTTATATATTAATTTATTGTTTCAATTTAATACTATTCAATGTATTTGCAAATTAGCATGAACATTTATTTTTGTATGTATTTATTAGTTTTTTGTTTTTCAATTGTATATTACTTTTCTATACAAAAATTATTGATATTTATAAAAAGCTGAAAGTAGAAAAAACGACAATACAAAACTATAATAATTGGAACAATTTGGAAATAAACAAAAAGTTTTTAATAAGAATGGTACCTAACATAAAAACAATGGAGGGGTAAAAGTTACAAAAACTCTCTATATTATATGATTAAATATTTTCGACATTTTTTTTTTTGTTATTTTGTGGTTGTTTTCATTTTAATACAATAATACACATTTTTTATTATGGTTTTTTTATTTCTGTGTTATGTTTTTAATTTAATATTATCTCGCTTTTTATATGTCTAGGTAACAAATAAAAGTGGAATATTTATAATATTTTCTTTTTTGTTCAACAAATGGGATTTTTTATAAGATATTTATCTTTGTGTTTATTTTTTTTTTTTTGCAACAAATTTTGTTGTAAAATTATTATTTGTCTAATGAGATTTTGTGATTTCTTTAATTTTTTTCTGACAATTTAGTTTTCGCATGATTTCGTTACATTTCTTGTTTGGAAAATATTTTTTTTATTTTTAAATAACATAAATACTTTTCATAACCGTAAATATTAAACAATTTTTTGCCAAATTTTTTTGTGATTTTATTTTTTTTTTTGTTATTGAAAATTTGTTTTCACAGTTTTTTTTTTTTGCTAAGTAAATATATTAATATTTTTTATTACACACCCGCTCAAAATTATAGATACATCAATAAAAATAAATATGGAATAGCATAGATAGCTGTATTTACCTAATGGGTGTTATAGAATGATGGTATGATTTATTGTATAACACATCCGGTGGTACATGACGACATCGGCAATAGATCAAAGCTGAATACCCTGGTGAATAATAAATATGTGCAATCTAAAAGGATAATAAGGATAAATGTTTACATTGCTAATGCTAAAAGATAAACAATTTGGAGAAATTATTTCTACATATTCAGCAAGTTTTTGTAGTGGTTCACATGGTAATCTCCGCAGTTGCAATCTGGGTTATAAGGAAAGATACTACACAACTGAATAACCGCTTCCTGTAGAAAACTACTGAATGGATTAATTTTTGACTAAACAATGCTTTATAATTTCCAAAGAAAAAAAATTGTACACCCTCTTACTAATGTCAAGAATATTTTTCTTTATTTTATACGTCATGATATGTTCTTAATTGGCCATAGGCAGATTTTTTGAAAAGCCATTGGTAGGAATCATATTTACGTAAAGTGCAAATTTTTTATAATAAAAGAAAATTTAATTCAATTATTAAAGAAAATCTATAAATATCTGTAAACATATATTATTTAATTGTATTTATTACAATACTAGTTTGTTTTATAAATTTTAGAATTTAAAATTTTTAAGTTTACTTTGGAATTTCTAAACATTTCTTTTTTTTTTTTTTGTTCATAATAAGGACACACAATTTTTAATAGACTTTCTTTTGAACAGTGAAAGGTATAGATCTTATGTGACCTATGGAAATACATAATACATTTTAAATAAAATACATATCAAATACAAATTTTAAGATAAACCCTTGGTACCTAATATTTTGAGCCGGAATGTACGAATAATCAGAATGTTCTTCTTAACAAGAACACACATTTTTAACAATTTCGTTTTTTTTATTCTCAACATATAGTTATTTTATAGGGCTGAAAATTTGGTGTAAAATAATGAATTTGTTACAAAGGTCATCATAACTCAAGAAACTTTGTTTCGGAAAAGGGTTTTTTTTTAAGCCTTTGAAATTAATTTTCGCAGTTTTTATCATTTTTTTTTTCATCACGAGTACATTCCACGAATAATTTGCAGGGTGTGGTGAATATAGAAAAAAAGTGGTGAAAATCCGAATGTAAATAGTGGTGAAAAAGGTGAATATAGAAAAAAAGTGGTGAAAATCCGAATAATGTAAATAGTGGTGAAAAGGCTACCATGGTAATAGTATGTATTGAATCCGGTTTTTGTTAAATTTATTTGTGAAAGTATTTGAAATAATTTTCGCAGTTTTTATCCTTTTTTTGTACCACGAGTACATTCCACAATAAGATTGCATCACATTTCACATACAGGGTGTGGTGAAGTAATGGTTAATATCCACACAATGAAAAATGCTCCCATAATGCTAAGTTGTTTTGAAGCCGGTTTTGTTAAATTTATTTTGAAATGAATTTTCGAACTTTTCACTCTTTTTTTGCACCGAGTACATTTCAGTAAAAATTTGCACCACGAAGCATGTACAGGGAGTGATAAATATAAAAATAGTAATGAAAATCCGGACTTTATAAACTGTGGTGATAATTCAATTGTGTTACTTGCATCAGGAATAAATTTCAGGAACATTTTGCATAACGCATAATGTCCTGGGAAATATTGGCTTGGTGAATATAGAAATAGTGGTGAAAAAGACTGATGTTATGATGTATTGAAGCCGGAGAAAATTCAACATGAATTTATGCATAGTTACCCTAGCTTCTTCAACAACAACAGAGATAAAAAAAAAACTGTGAAAATCGTTTATTGGCCTTCAGCCATGATTGGGGCAAACCCATGATTTTTTTATGGAAAGCGGTTCTTCTAGCCATGGGAAAATATAATTATGTTATATTAATATTATAAATATATAAAAAAAGTTTCTCGAAATTAGATTTACTACAGAAAAAATTGCCCATTTATATGTATAATTTAAAAATGATACAAAATTTCTCGCACTATAAATTCCTTAAATCTTCTGTTTTTGAAGAGGTGTGAATGTTTTTTAAAAATTTATTTTTTGAGCTTATAGTATTTTTTTTTTGGGGATTTTTTTGTATTTTCTTTGTTTTATATTCTCAGAATCGGTGTATTAACAATTATGTAGATTAGCAATTATTGTTTTTTTTTTGTATGTGTATTTCTTTCTATATAAATATGGATCGTTTTAATAGTATTTAAATAATAATAATAGTATTTATGTAAATGAAATACATTACACTTTATTAAAAACAAAACAACTCTTGCACATAACACCATTTCGAGATTGTTCATTTCGCTTCCTAATCTCTGAAGCAACATCATTTGTTTTGTATATTTGTTTTCTTTTTTCAATTTTAATATTTTATACAATATTTATATTTTAGTTTTAGTTTTTATGGTTTTAATTTTCAATTATTTATTGAATAATTATACATTTCAATTTGAATATTTATTTGTAGTTATTATTAATGTATACTTAATAATAATATAAGTTCATTGCATTTTTATGGGTTTATGTGTATATACTATTATGCAGTATGGTATGTTTGGGTGGTAAAGAAAGATATTGAAAGAAAATCTGGTTTATACGTTCATTAATGTGTCTTTAGGGAGCCGTGGGAGGGATCTTTCAAGGAAGGAAGGAAGAATGGAAAATGTGGTTTATTCTTAGTGCTTTTATTTTAGAGTCTAGTATTTTGTTCTTCGTTTTGTTTTTTTCTTTTGTTTCTTTCGTTTTTAACAACAAATTTTAGGATTGTGCTTTTTTCATATTTCATGACAAGAAATTTTTGAGTGGGAAACAAATTTTGTTAAAAAAAAATAAATAAAAATTATTGATTTTTTTAGTTAACGTAAGCTGCTTACTTGTAATTTGTTTTGTTATAGTATCCTTTAACATCTTCTTGTGTTTTTTTCTTTTGTTTCTCTTGGTATTTAACTATATTTTGAGTTTTTTTTTCTTTTTATGATGTACTAGTTTGTATGATTATTTCTGTCCACTTTTTTTGTTTTCAGAACATTTTAGTTGTAAAAAAGAAGAAAATCGTTGAAATTTCCCTTACATATTGGTTATTGGGTATTTTATTTGTTTTTACCTATAAACATAGAGCGTTTTTAAAATTGGTCTGTTAACAAATCGCAAATTTCTCTTGTAACACTTTCTTTGCTGGCACGTATTGTTAGACGGAACATCTTAAAATAATAAAATTAAAAAAAAAAAGATTTTTTTAAATAAATTTAAAGGATATATAAAATCGGAAAACTATTAAAAATAAATCGAAAAAAACTCACCTGTGCTTGCTTATTGGGTTCTAGTCTTAACAAACATCCCACTTGTTGTGACTGTGTATGTATAATACCTGCACATACCATATTGTCGGGATTAGGATCCACACCATCCAATAATTGCATACCGAATCCCATGAGTTTATTTCGTGCACCAGGCAAATCCAAAGGCTGCTGGGCTTTGAATACCTTTTGAGCTCTTTGTTGTTCACTAGAAAGAGCAATAAAAGAATAAAAAAAATGTACACGAAAATTCATTAGTGTTCGAACCACATCCACTTATGTCCACGGTTGCTACTCGGGCCAAGTATAAACAACCAAAAATTAAAGAAAATATTACCAAAAATCTACCAAATTTAAAAAATCTCAATATAAATCTTTGCATCAATGTATTTCTATAGAAAATTTTTTCAAAATTTTATTTCTATAGAAAATTTTGTCAAAATTTTATTTCTATAGAAAATTTTGTCAAAATTTTATTTCTATAGAAAATTTTGTCAAAATTTTATTTCTATAGAAAATTTTGTCAAAATTTTATTTCTGTAGAAAATTTTGTCAAAATTTTATTTCTATAGAAAATTTTGTCAAAATTTTATTTCTATAGATAATTTTGTCAAAATTTTATTTCTATAGAAAATTTTGTCAAAATTTTATTTCTATAGAAAATTTTGTCAAAATCTTATTTCTATAGAAACTTTTGTCAATATGTTATTTCTATAGAAAATTTTGTCAAAATTTTATTTCGATAGAAAATGTTGTACATTTTTTTATAAAAAATATTATAAAAATTTTATTTCTATAGAAAATTTTGTCAAAATTTTATCTCTATAGAAAATTTTCCTAAAATTTTATTGCTATAAAAATTTTTCCCAAAATTTTATTTCTATAGACAATTTTCTCAAAATTTTATTTCTATAGAAAATTTTGTCAAAATTTTATTCCTATGGGATATTTTGCCAAACTTTTATTTCTATAGAAAATGTCAAAATTTTATTTTTATAGAAAATGTTGCCAAACTTTTATTTCTATAGAAAAGTTTGTCAAAATTTTATTTCTAAAGAAAATTTTGTCAAAATTTTATTTCTATAAAAAATTTTGTCAAAATTTTATTTCTATAAAAATTTTGTCAAAATTTCATTTCTATTGGAAATGTCAAAATTTCATTTCTATTGGAAATGTTGTCAAAATTTCATTTCTATAGAAAATTTTTTCAACATTTCATATCTATAGGAAATTTTATCAAAATTTTATCTATATAGAAAATTTTGTCAAAATTTTTATTTCTATAAGAAATTTTATCAAAAATGTATTTCTATAGAAAATTTTATCAAAATTTTATTTTTATAGAAAATTCTGTCAAAATTTTATCTATATAGAAAATTTTGTCAAAATTTTTATTTCTATAAGAAATTTTATCAAAATTGTATTTCTAAAGAAAATTTTATCAAAATTTTATTTTTATAGAAAATTTTGTCAAAATTTTATCTATATAGAAAATTTTGTCAAAATTTTATTTCTATAGAAAAATTTTGTCAAAATTTTATTTCTATAAAAAATGTTATGAAAATTTTATTTCTATAGAAAATTTTGTCAAAATTTTATTTCTATAGAAAATTTTTGTCAAAATTTTATTTGTATATAAAATTTTGCCAAAATTTTATTTCTATAGAAAATTTTGTCAAAATTTTATTTCTATAGAAAATTTTGTCAAAATTTTATTTCTATAGAATATTTTGTCAACATTTTATTTCTATAGAAAATTTTGTCAACATTTTATTTCTATAGAAAATTTTGTCAAAATTTTATTTCTATAGAAAATTTTGTCAAAATTTTATTTCTATAGAAAATTTTGTCAAAATTTTATTTCTATAGAAAATTTTCTCAAACTTTTATTTCTATAGAAAATTTTGCCAAACTTTTATTTCTATAGAAATTTTTATCAAAATTTTATTTCTATAGAAAGTTTTGCCAAACTTTTATTCCTATAGAAAATTTTGCCAAAATTTTATTTCTAAAGAAAAATTTGTCAAAATTTTATTTCTATAGAAATTTTTATCGAAATTTTATTTCTATAGAAAAATTTGTCAATATTTTATTTCTATAGAAAATTTTGTCAAAATTTTGTTTCTATAGAAAATTTTGTCAAAATTTTATTTCTATAGAAAATTTCCAAATTATGAAAAACTTTAATATTTACTTTTTGATACATATATTCGACCAATAACCATAAGATTCGCTGGTTCAGTAGTTGAGGATGTATATTTCTAGTTGTGTTTATATTCTTCCTTACTTACCCACTCAAATTTTTCCATCGAGCAAAGAACGAATCAGCATTCATTTCCGTTGGTTCAAAGAACTTATTTATGGACAATGGCAGCTTAATGCTGAATTTTTGTTGAACACCATTATAGCGGAAATTCACCTCAATTGTGGGAGCATCTGCATAATCTTCTATACATTCGGCGGTTAACAATTGCTGTATTTGTGCACCAGCTTCTAGGGTGGGTTCAACGGGTTTCATTTGAACATTCAATTTTAAAGCATTTTCTGGATCCCATTGTAGAACAGGAGTGAAATTCTAAAATGTATAAAAAAATTTACAAATAACATAAATAATAAAGTATATATAAAATTCTTGAAAATGTATTCAATTACCGTTAAAGGAATTTGAGTTTTATTGCCATAAAATAAACCTAAACGGCCCAAATTTTGTCTGAATTCACTTTTAACACCAATTTGTAACATCTCATTTTCAAACAAAACACCATTGTTCTTGAAAAGGAACTTTTTGGTATTGTAAATGGCTGTATTATTATTGGCACCGCCATAAATATCGCCCAAAACATCTATTAATGTGCCACTGCCATTATTAACAGCATTCGAAGGTGGTGTACTTAAGCCCAAAAGATCGGCATTGGCATTACTGTTTACTCTGAAATGAAATGACAAGAAAGATTAGAGAGAGAGAGAGTGTGGGGAAACAATTTTAGGCGAGTTATGATGGAAACATACTTGTGATTTGTAGCAGCATGAGTATTATTTTGAACAGCAGCTGGAGCTGGACTCTTGGATTCTCTTATCTCATTCTCTGGTACCCGACCAGGTTTCTTTTTCTTTAATACAGCCAAAATTGAACTTTCCCTTTCGGGGAAAGATGGCATCTCTTCCAACACTGTAGCCAGTACATCTGTGGAAGCCACAATACTCAATTGCAAATATTCGCTAGCTCTTTGTTGTAGTTCAGCATCGGCAGATCGTAAATTACTATGTTGACGGAATACTTCTTGGATGTTGGTACGTATCTCAGGGAATAAATTAATGAATTTTATATATGTAGACAATAGCAGAGCTCTGGTCATGGGTGAACATAAATGGTATTTCGAATGTAACAATTTGAATTGGACCAAGGGGGCGGAACGAGAATCTCCGGCAATTAAATTGCCAAATTCACCCAAAATATAACCGCCAACTTTCACCATATTCTCATGGCAAGCAGGTGCCTGTAGGGCTTCAAAAACGGTCTTTGCAGCATAGCCCTGTACTTCTTCGCGATTGATGACAATTTGAATAACACGATACCATACCTCCTCCGAGACATAGTCACCGGCAATACGAATCAGATTGAGAATGACATCAACATACCTGATGAGATATATTACAAATATTTAAAATTATTTATTGTATATTATAGGATATGAATACTCACCATGTGAAATCTGTGGCATATTTCTCTGCTAAAATGGCAACCTTCAAAACCATTTCCTCGCGTATGGAATAATCAGCAGTTTCCAAATAATTCAACATTTCTTGAACAATTTCCTCGGCATTGCTACGATCACACATGGCATATAGCAAATCAACGGCCATTTGACGAACTGAGACATCTTTTTCCATCTAAAAGGCAAAAAACAGCATTTGTAACACACCTACAAGACAAAATCCCCGCATACAAGAAAATCATTTACCTTCATGGACAAAATAACTACTTCCTGATGTTTCTTAACTTCCTCATGTGAAAATTCAGATGTTGCCAAATGACACATAGACTCCAAAGCCAAGTAACGTAAATTAGTCTCCCGGTTACTTAGAAATTGTCCCAATTGATTACATGCACGCACCAACAAATTTGGTTCGCTATCGCTGTGTATGATAAGATTTATGGCCTCAAAGAGAACTGCATTCTTGGCATTTGAATGTTGTACTTTTTTACTCTTTGGTGGTTCTTGAGCCTTATTCAAAATAGTCTCTAGTGTCTCATTCAAACGTGCCCGAACTCCGGGTTCTTCTGTAACTGGATTATAGTTTTGTAACAAACGAAGTAACTTAACCGATAGCCATGGAGCTGGTACGAAATAATAAGTGTAATCCTGTAAGTCTGTGTAGCTAGCGGTCACAATGCGAGACAAACGTGAAACGGCCAAATTAACGCAACCCTTGTATTCATCAGGATTGCGTTTGACCAAAGCATCAATCAAAGAGGTGGCGGCCGTAACAACGCCCATATGTTGATCATTAAGCAAATGAATAATACGAGATGTCCATTCTCCACCGGGTATAATGTCAGGACTCGAACGGAACAAACGTAAAAGACAAAGTGCAGCGGATTGCTTGACCACATCCATAGTGTCACTGGAAATGGCAAAACAAATTATTATTATATTTTTATGAAAAATCAGTCTATTTACGAAAAGAAAAACAAAAATACATACCCAGATACCAATAATTTTGGTATTTCATTGGAAAAAGATTCGGCCATGTCACGACTACCGATATTGGCAATACATTGCAATGCCAAATTAACATGTACCGGATTACGAGATTGTAAATCATTTTTGATCGATTGAATTATCAAACGTATCAAATCGCTGTTGGTATTAACCAAAACCGATATAAACAAATAACCCTGAAATCATAAGACATTAATCATTTTTGTGATCTATTTTTCTCACAATTATTACTCACAATTTGTTTTTCCGAGTATTTATTCGATGATAGCAAATTAACTGCTTCCATATGGCCAAAATCAATGTCATGGCCCAGCAGAAATATAAATAACAGTTTACACACATATTTCTTTTTCTGATACCCATCCAGCGTTTTATCTCCTTTAAATTTGCTACGTATGTTAGCCAGTTCTTTATTGATTCTTTTAACTTCTGCTTCTTTACTTTTACCTGAAATAAATATGACAAATAATTTAAAAATAAAATATAATAAGTCAGAAAAATTAAAAATTTGTTTGTTTAATATACTAAGATCTTAAAGAGTAGCCCACAAAAGCTTATTTGCCGAACTTTCGACATTCGTGTTGATAACACAGTATAAAAAGTAAGATCAATCTAATGGAACTTTGGAGCTGTACTGGGTTAGCAGCAGTGCTGCCGCTAGTGAAAAATTGAGTGAAGTAGATTTTGGAAAGAAGTGGAGTAGATTGAATAAAATTGAAGTAGCATACATTTTTGAAAACATACCCTCCACCATAGGATGGGGGTTATATTAACTTTGTCATTCCGTTTGTAACACATCGAAATATTGCTCTAAGACCCCATAAATTCGTGGTGAAATTCTGAGTCGATCTGAGCATGTCCGTCAGTCCGTCCGTCTGTTGAAATCACGCTAACTTCCGAACGAAAGGAGCTATCGACTTGAAACTTGGCACAAGTAGTTGTTATTGATGTAGGTCGGATGGTATTGCAAATGGGCCATATCGGTCCACTTTTACATATAGCCCCCATATAAACGGACTCCCAAATTTGGCTTGCGGGGACTCTAAGAGAAGCAAATTTCATCCGATCCAGATGAAATTTGGTACATGGTGTAAGTATAGGGTCTCTAACAACTATGCAAAAATTGGTCCACATCGTTTAATAATTCAATGATTAAAACCGCTATGTTCATCGTAATTAAAGGAATAGGAAAAACAATTAGGTAATATGGGGAAAAATTTTAAAATTTGAAGCAGGACAAAAAGTGAAGCAGATTTTTTGACGAAGGAGTGACGAAGTAAATTTTGTGAAAATGAAGGAAAATACTTCGATTGAAGTAGTAGCGGCAGCGCTGGTTAGCAGGACCTTTTGAAAATGATCAAATGGACCATGTCTTATACGAATCATGTATTATACATATCGGTTAGGATGTGGCTCATATTATTAGGGGTTCAATTGATCCAACTAATTTTTAATTGAAATGTCTCAAATCACAGAAATAATAGTATCAATCGGAAAGCCAATTAAAAAATTACGTAATCCAATCAACAATTATTTTTTATTTTATTTTTGTTTTGAGAAAAAATTAATTGAGTCAATTAAATTTGTTATTATATATTATTTAAATACAATCATTGGAAAAATTTAAATGAAATTGATTATTAGCAGTAAGAAATCTGAATTGTTTGGTTGTCCTGACGTTTTAGCAAAAAAATACATAATAATTATTAATAATGATATAAATTATAAAAATTTTTAATTTTCTAAGAAAATTCTGGAAATTTTCTATAAAGATTCTAAAAATTTCCAATTTTTTATGAAAGCTCTAAAAATTTCAAAAATTCTATACAAATACTAAAACTTTTCGATTTTCTATAAAAACTAAAATTGTTATGGCCCATGTAGCACTAGGCCTGAAAAAAAAAAACAAACTGACTTGAAAGCACAGAGGTATGCGATTACATGAGGCCTTTGGTGTATACAACCTCCCACTCTGCCCACCCTTCCATGGTTCACAAGTACCTTGTTACCATTTTTGTGAACCCCACAACTCATCCGCCTTGGGAGATGTGCCGGAGGGCCAGGCCTAGTGCTACATGGGGACATGAAAAAATTTAAAATGTTCAAATATTCTATGAACATTCGCAAAATTTCCAATTTTATATTTAAATTAAAAAAAAAATAAAATTTTTTATGAATATTTGGAAAAAATTTTAAATTTTCTATATAAATTCGAAAACTTTATATAGATTCTGTGAAATTTAAAAACAAATTCGAAAATCTACAGATTTTCAATAAAGATTCGAAAAATTTCAAGATTTTGATGGAAATTTTCGATAAAAATTTCAGTTTTTTATGAAAATTCGAAAAAAAATCAATTTTTCTATACAAATTCTAAAACTTTCAAAATTGAAATGTCTTCAATCACAGAATTGATAGAATCAATCACTAAAGTCAATTAGAAAACCAACAATTATTATACCCACCACCAAAGAATGGTGACGAGGGTATAATAAGTTTGTCATTCCGTTTGTAACACATCGAAATATCAATTTCCGACTATATAAAGTATATATACTCTAGATCAGGGAGAAATTCTAAGACGATATAGCCATGTCCGTCTGTCTGTTGTAATCACGCTACAGTCTTCAATAATGAAGCAATCGTGCTGAAATTTTGAAAAAAAGTAGTCTTTTGTCGGCAGGGAGGTCAAGTTCGGATATGGGCTATATCGGTCCAGGTTTTGATATAGCCCCCATATAAACCGACCTCACGATTTGGGGTCTTGGGCTTCTAGAATCCGTAGTTTTTATCCAATTTGCCTGAAATTGGAAATCTGAATGTATTTTAGGACCATAAAGAGGTGTGGCAAAAATGGTGAGACCGATCTCCCGATTTTACTTCTTGGGCTTCTAGAATCCGTAGTTTTTATCCAATTTGCCTTAAATTGGAAATCTATAGGTATTTTAGGACCACGAAGAGGTGTGCCACAAATGGTGAGTATCGGTCCATGTTTTGGTATAGCCGCCGTATAGACCGATCTCCCGATTTTATTTCTGGGGCTTATAGAAACCGTAGTTTTTATCCAATTTGCACGAAATTTGAAATCTATATTTTACGACCATAAAGAGGTGCGCCGAAAATGGTGAGTATCGGTTAATGTTCTCTCCCGATTTTAATTTTTGGGCTTGTAGAAACCATAGTTGTCGTCCAATTTGCCTGAAATTGAAAATCTGGAGTTTTTTAGGAATATAAATAGGTGTGCAGTAAATGATTTTATTGTTTGGGATTCTAGAAACCATAGTTTTTATCGGATTTGCCTGAAATTTGAAACCTAGAAGTATTTTAGGGCCATAAAGAGGTGCGCCGAAATCGGTGAGTATCGGTCAATATATTAGTATAGCTCCTATAAGACCGATCTCCCGTTTTAACTCCTTGGGTTTCTAGAAACCGTAGTTTTTATTCGATTTGCCTGAAATTGTAAATATACTGGTATTTTAGACTAACAAAAACGTGTATTTAGTTTTTATGGTGGGACTCTATATAGGCCGATTTTGCTTCTTGAGGGTATAGAAGTTGCACTGATAATGAAAATTGCTTGAAACTGAATGTAAAACTTCCAGATTTTACTTTTCGTAATCATTTGAATAATAGGAGTGAAAATCTTCAGATAGGCGATATTTCATAATTTTCTTGCAAGACACAAGAGATGTTAATAATTCCTCTAAAACTCGAAGAAAAATGGTTCTTATAAATCCAGAATCTGATATAGTATTCACAGTTAAAATCTTTAAATTTATCTTCGCGAAGTGTACTAGTTGAACTGCTCTGCTTGGGAGAATATCTGTCATCAAATCCCCCTGAAATTTCAAAGGAAACTATAATAATTGTATTATGGTGGTGGGTATTTAAGATTCGGCCCGGCCTAACTTACTGCTGTATATACTTTTTTTATTTTAATTTTGTTTTAAGAAAAAATTAGTTTTTATTATATATTATTAAAATTCAAAAAAAAAAAATTTATTGCAAAAATTTTAATGAAATTGTTTCTTTGCAGTAAGATAATCCACAAGAAATCTTAATTATTTGGTTGGCCTAACGTTTCATCAAAAAAAAATCATTACCCTTGAAATGCAGCAAAAGAATTTGGTATATCGCTATTATCAGTGTCTTTTTTGCATTGCCTGTAAAGGTCATTATACAAGGCGACACTGTATGTATATTGTGTTGCATATGCATACATACTGAGATTAAAAACATAATAAAATCGAAATCAAAATAAAATTCAAAAAGAATATTTTTATAATATACCAATACTTATACCAATACACTAATAATTGCGATAAATCGAAATAATCAGAATTTTCACAAATATTGTGGTTGACAATTATTCAAAGAAAGTTATAGTATGTTACTTAACTAGCGTTTCATGGAAAGAAAAAACTATGTTTGTGAAATTGATTTGGGGGAAAAATAAAACATCAAGAAAATTTGCAATGGTTTTAGCTGCACTCATAGAAAAGTCTGCAAAAAAACTGAATTCATCATTTCATGCGACCGATCCATATTAAATCGTTTTATTTTACATTACCCTCTAGACATTTAAAACCAAATCATATATTATGAAATGCATTATGTTTCTTACATCTTTTTGTATTTCAACAAATAGTGTTCTTAATGTTGACTGCTGCTGTCAAGGGAAAATTGAATGGATAATGCTATCCCAGCAGTCTGTCACTGATGGGGCTTAGGCATGATGTGTAAATCAAATAAAATAACACAAACTTAAAATTGACGCCCCTATAATTTAATAAACATTTAACTCAATTACCAATACATGTGTAAGTTAACATTTAGTATGCAATGAGTATGTTATGCGCTTGAAAGCCTCTAGTAGTAAATGAAATAAGTTATAAATTCAATAAATTAATTGGAAATACTATTGCCTTTGGATTAGAGTATATTTTATATATATGCAACTTTGTAAAAAGGAAAGTTTTTTCCTTACATCGAATACACATTTAAATGTAAAAATGGTACATGTTCAATTTAAAAAAATCGAAATATTTTAAATTTTCTATGAAGATTTGAAAAATTTCAAATTTTCGATGAATATTCGAAAATTTTCTAGTTTTCTATGTATAATCGAAAAATTTCAAA
This sequence comes from Haematobia irritans, assembly GCF_050003625.1. NCBI lineage: Eukaryota > Metazoa > Arthropoda > Insecta > Diptera > Muscidae > Haematobia > Haematobia irritans. Next base: position 194,560,929 of record NC_134398.1, on the reverse strand, counting down.
TTTTCAATGAAAATTCTATAAATTTCAAATTTTTTATGAAAATTCGAAAATTTCAAATTTTTGATAAAAATTCGAAAAATATCAAATTTTCGATGAACATTCGAAAGATTTCGAAACAATTTCCAATGTTCTATAAAAATTCTAAAACTCAAAATTTCTGTGAAACTAGAAAATTTTTAATAAAAATTTGAAAATTTTAATTTTTCATGTAAATTTTCTATAAAGATTCGAGAAATTTTTAATTTTCTAGAAATTCTGGAAACTGCAAATTTTTTATGAAGACATTTCTAATTTTTTATGAAGTTCTAAAAATTTCAAATTTTCTATAAAAAATACTAAACATTCCAATTAAAATTTCTATGAAAATTCGAAAAATTATAATTTTTCTATGAAAGTTCACAAAATTTAAAATTTTCAATGGACATTCGAAAAATTCAAATTTTTATATGAAAATTCGAAAATTTTCAAATTTTCTATAGATTCTATGAAAATGAAAAATAAATTCGAAAATCTACATTTTTCGATAAAAAAAACAATATTTTCTATAAAAATTCGAAAATTTCCAAATTTTCGATGAAAATGCAAAAATTTTCGAATTTCAAATTTTCTATACAAATTTTTAAATTTTCTATACAAATTTTTCAATTTTCTATACAAATTTTTAAAATTTCTATTTTCAAATTTCAAATTTTTTATGAAAATTCGAAAATTTCAAATTTTCAATGATAATTCGAAAATTTCAAATTTTCAATAAAAATTCGAAAATTTCCAATTTTCGATGAAAATTCTAAAACATTCGAAATTTTCGATTTTTTTTTTTAGATTTTGCATGAAAGATCTAAAAATTTCAAATTTTCCAAATAAACTTTGCAATTTTCTTTAAAGACTAAAATTTCTATGTAAATTCATTAAATTTCAAATTTTCTATGAACATTAGAAAAATATGAAATTTGTTATGAAAAATTCGAAAAATTTTTCTATAAACATTAAAATTTCTACCGAAATTCTAAAAATTTCAATTTTTAATTTTCTATACAAATTAGAAAATTTTTAAATTTCCATGAAAATTCTAAAAAAAATTAAGTTTTCTCTGAAAATTCGAAAAATTCCCAATTTTGCATGAAAGATCTAAAAATTTCAAATTTTCCATAATAAACTTTGCAATTTTCTTTAAAGACTAAAATTTCTATGTTAATTCGTAAAATTTCAAATTTTCTATGAACATTAGAAAAATATGAAATTTGTTATGAAAATTCGAAAATTTTTAAATTTTCTATGAACATTAGAACATAAAAAATTCTAAAAATTTCAATTTTGTTATGAAAATTGTAAAAAATTTTAATTCATTTATATAAAATTATAAAATTTCTTATGGAAACTTCGAAAAATTTAATTTTTCTATGAAAATTCAAAAATTTTAAAATTTTCTATAAAAATTCACAAATTTCCTTTGAATTCTAAAAATTTTAAATTGTTGTTGTCTATAAACTAAACGGGAAATTGTTGGTTTTCGTTATTTTTATCTTCTGATATATCGGTTTAATTTTTTTAATTTTTTATGAAAATTCAACATATTTTTTATGAAAATTCAAAAAATTTTTATGAAAATTCAAAAAAATTTATAGGTCTATAAACTAAACAGGAAATTGTTGGTTTTCGTTATTTTTATCTTCCAATATTTCGGTTTAATTTTTTTTTAATTTTTTATGAAAATTCAAAAAAAAATTTTATGAAAATTCAAAAAAAATTTTTATGCAAATTCAAAAAATTTTCTTTAAAATTTCCAAAAATTCAAATTTTATATAAAAATTCGAAAATATTCAAAATGTTTATTAAAATTTCCATCAAAATTCTAAAAAGTTCAAAGTTATTATGAAAATTTTAGAAATTTCAAATTTTCTATGAAAATTGTAAAATTTTTTAGAAAGTTCTTAAAATTTTTATTTTTCCATAAAAGTTCAAAAAATATAAATAATATTCGAAAAATTACTACAAATTTCTAGAAAAATTTTAAAATTTTCTACAAAAATTCGAATACTTTCAAATTTTCTATAAAAATTCGAAAAACATTAAATTTTCCATAAAAATTCGAAAATTTTCAAATTTTTATAGAAAATTTGAATATTTTAAATTTTTATAGAAAGTCTTTATGAAATTTAAATATTTTTATTAACATTTGAGATTTTTATGGAAATTTGAAAAATGGCAATTAAATTGAAAAATTTTTTTAATTTTCTATGAAATTCAAAAAAAATAACGTTTCGAAAATATTAGAAAATATGTCTGCAAAAATTCTAGTATGTAACATTTAAATTATTTTACTTACAGTTTCTTATATCCGATATAAAAACCGCCAGACCGCGCATACCATCTCCCCTCACAGGTGCCATGGTTGTTAGTTTGTTAATTTTTAAAGTTTTAAAGAAACTCGCTGAAGAATGAAAAGGTTTTAACAACTATAAATAGTTGTTAAAAGCTTGTGTTTCCTCGGTTTATTTGCCGTTTTAAACTCTCCTTTTTTAGGGGAGAGTTTAAAAATGCGATTGAAAAACTTCGTACAGCGGGGCGGCAGTGGCAATACCCAGCAGCAATAAATGTCAGAAGATGTTAATTCAAAATGTTTTCGTTTTTTTTTTAAGTTTTGATGCAACAGCAACAACAAACCATTCAACAGTCCAAAATCAAGAACTTATGGAATGAAACACAACAGCGGCAACAAGTTTTTACGCTGATGGCTGTTTGTATTTTTGTTGTTGTTATTTTGATAGGTATTTGTTTTCAAAACCAGCACGGCATATAAACAATTGAGGAGGCGAAAAGAACAACCAAATCGATTAATGCTATTAAAGATCAATCGATTCGTTCAATTGGTTTTGATTGTACACTGTAGTTGTGTATGACTGGGACAGCCTTGTTGGTTACAGATTTTGATGCTCTTCGTAGTGTTGGTGGAGTCTATTTTCGCAGCAAATACACGGTATCGATGCCTTTGTCACCGATTATTGGTTAAGGTGTATTTGATAGACAATCTATGTGTAGTGTAGATTCCTGTATATTGTGTATAATCTGTAAAGAAAAAAAAAACAAGAATGGAGAGAAAGAAAACAAACAAATAGGAAAATTAGTCGTATGTTTGCCAAAAATATTTAAATCAAGAGGAAAAAAACGTTCTGATCTCTAAATCGAATTATTTTTGTCTAAAGTAATTGTTTTTTTTTTTTTTTAATTAGTGATAGATTTTCTAAAAGAGTAAAGATTTTACTTTAATACGATAAGTACATAAATATTTTATACAATTTGTCATTTTTATTTCCAATATATTCTCTCTGATCCAGCATTGCTAAATGTAAAAAGTATGTCTTCTTGACTGTAAAATAAGCCTTCGTGGCGGCGAACACCATTTCGTGATAAATGACTGACTGACTGACTGACTGATTCTATGTTTAGCTCATTTACATGGGACCTTCTTTTAATCAGATTTGATTTGAAACACGAAGAAATAGCAACAGCATTACCACCGTTGTTTTTGGCAGAAATTTTAATAGTATTTGGATTTAATAACTTTACATCCTTACATATCCGCCACTATTTGGATATAGACTTTTAGTAGCCGGATATAGTAATTTTACTTGTTACGTATATAGGGTTTGGTGGCCTATAATTTTTCTTTATTTTTATTCAAAAATTTGTTCGTTTTGAATTAGATTTTTTTTAATCCCATAAAAAGGTCGAGAAGCGACTTTAAATATGACTGAATATACATAACTTTTCTTTATAAATAAATTTCAAAGTACTTAAATTCACTCCATTCACTTTTTTATTGTTTTGTTTTTTACCCACAGTAAACACGATTTTCAACACAATTCTATTTTTATCTTAGTGATAAGGGTGATCTTTTTTATAGCCGATTTTGCAGATTCCAACAACAGAATTAAATATAAATTACTATTTTTTAATATACGAATATAATCCACCGAGTCCATCGTTTATAGTTATCTTTTAACATACGTCCAATTTTTAATATATTTATACGATATTCACTTAGAATAAAAGCAATACTTAATTTTTTATTTCGATTTATTTTTTGTATATAAAATAATTGCATTACATATGACCTAGAGGCGTTCTTTTTGTAGCGACATCGCGACGTTGTTTGTCGTGGTTACTGCCACTTCGATTGCTATGTTTATCATTATTTTTTGTGAATAATGAAAACAAACCAAAATCTCCACAATACAAAATTTTCAATTTTGTTTTTGTAATTTTTATACTGTGCACAAGCATGTACTGTGTTCTCTTATCATGAATGTAGCACCATCTTGAACATTATGGGAGGAGAGGCTAGCTAACAAACCGACAAATCAACAAAAATGTATACTTATGTATGCATTGCCCCCGCCACACAAATCAAGCAACAAAGAAAATTATTTAGGAATCAACAATTGGCGACAAAAAAATCCAAAGAAAGAAATCAAATGGGAAAGTGGATAAAAACGAACTATAGTTAAATTGAGTAAAGTGATTTTTTTTAAGTAATGCCTGTATATGATGTTATGGGCACAAGATCGTTACAATGAGGGATGAACATGATCAGTATATCGTTAATCCATAGGGGAAATTTACACTATTATGATTATCGATACATAAAAAGCAAAATATGTTATCTTGTGTTTAATTAATTGATAACTTAAACAGTACTACAAATTCGAATATCGGTAAATAAATTGGGTAATCATGTGAAGTGTGTCAAAATCACCAGATAAATACATGTGTTGGAGCTATAGCCCATTTTCGATCCATACATCACACATATAATATAAATTTTTAATTAATAAAATATTTAAATTATTGGCTAACATATTATGGCAGTATTCCTATATTACAGAAAAACGATATACATATATTTTTTACTATATTTTGAAAATTTTGTCAAAATTTTATTTCTATAGAAAAATTTGTCAAAATTTTATCAAAATTTTATTTCTATAGAAAATTTTGTCAAACATTTATTTCTATAGAGAAATTTGTAAAAATTTTATTTTTATAGAAAATTTTGTCAAAATTTTATTTCTATAGAAAATTTTGTCAAAATTTTATTTCTATAGAAAATTTTCTTAAAATTTTATTTCCATAGAAAATTTTGTCAAAATTTTATTTCTATAGAAAATTTTTTTAAAATTTAATTTCTATAGAAAATTGAAATTTTTGCCAAAATTTTGTTTTTTGTCAAAATATAATTTTTTATTTTGTCAAAATTTTATTTCTATAGAAAATTTTGTCAAAATTTTATTTCTATACAAAATGTCAAAATTTTATTTCTATAGATAATTTTATCAAAATTTTATTTCTATAGAAAATTTTGTCAAAATTTTATTTCTATAGAAAATTTTTTCAAAATTTTATTTCTATAGAAAAATTAGTCAAAATTTTATTTCTATAGAAAAATTAGTTAAAATTTTATTTCTATAGAAAATTTTGTCAAAATTTTATTTCTATAGAAAAATTAGTCTATAGAAACTGTTGTCAAAATTTTATTTCTATAGAAAATGTTGTCAAAATTTTATTTCTATAGAAAATTTTGTCAACATTTTATTTCTATAGAAAATTTTGTCAAAATTTTATTTCTATAGAAAAATTAGTGAAAATTTTATTTATATAGAAAAATTAGTGAACATTTTATTTATATAGAAAATTTTGTCAAAATTTTATTTCTAAAGAAAATTTGGTCAAAATTTTATTTCTATAGAAAATTTTGTCAAAATTTTATTTCTATAGAAATTTTTATCAAAACTTTATTTCTATAGAAAATTTTGTCAAAATTTTATTTCTATAGAAAATTTTGTCAAAATTTATTTCTATAGAAAAATTTGTTAAAATTTTATTTCTATAGAAAATTTTGTCAAAATTTTATTTCTATAGAAAATTTTATCAAAATTTTATTTCTATAGAAAATTTTGTCAAAATTTTATTTCTATAGAAAAATTAGTCAAAATTTTATTTCTATAGAAAATGTTGTCAAAATTTTATTTCTATAGAAAATGTCAAAATTTTATATCTATAGAACATTTTGTCAAAATTTTATTTCTATAGAAAATTTTGTCAAAATTTTATTTCTATAGAAAAATTAGTGAAAATTTTATTTATATAGAAAATTTTATCAAAATTTTATTTCTATAGAAAATTTTGTCAAAATTTTATTTCTAAAGAAAATTTGGTCAAAATTTTATTTCTATAGAAAATTTTGTCAAAATTTTATTTCTATAGAAATTTTTATCAAAACTTTATTTCTATAGAAAATTTTGTCAAAATTTTATTTCTATAGAAACTTTTGTCAAAATGTTATTTCTATAGAAAATTTTGTCGGAATTATGGACAACTCTATGGGTTTTGCTCTACGATTGATGCACCATCGCATACCATCGTATGCTTTTCGTCAAAAACTAAAAGTGTTACGATAATTGGAAAAATATTTTGGAAATTGACATCACATTCTCCTCTATAACAAATTTATTAGTATTCATAAAAGTAGAAAAAATTTCCAATCAAATTAATTATAATGGCGTATACAAATATTCAATAATTTTATCATCCACGGTAAAACCATTTATACCATCCTTAACATATTTTACGAACATACACGCACACAAACCCAAAGAAGCAACCACATCAACTCAAAGGTCAAGATGTGCTGTCCTGCACAATTTATAGGTCAAATGTGGGAGAGCCGCATGTCGCCTTGTTAACTATGAAACCGTTTGTGCAAAAACAAAGCAATAGACGTAAAGAAATTCTTCAGAAAAACATGTAATGGTTCACGATATATTGACAATTGAAAATTTGGCGTTTTATGATTTCGTAAACCAAATATTTCATTGTTTTTTTTTTCAATCGCCTCTAACTCATCAGAATAGCGCCATCTATATGTCATCCTTTTCTAAGTTATCCTAATGGATATGAGATAGTACAAAAACCATCGATATATGGGGGGTGGATGTAGGCAGTAATAAGTGCTGCTCTTTTTTGTTAAGTGAAATGAAGGCGATGAACAACAGTGTTGCCATTAGTATTTGTGTTCGTTTCCGAAATCAAAATACGCTACTCCCCCAAAATACATGTTTAGATGAAGTCATAAAATGAAAAAGAGGGAAATTTGGTGTAGATGCCAGAGGATTCTATTAGGTAGAAGGATTATTTACAATTTTGATCCACAAAATGTATAGAAATTAGGATAGAAGCAAAATCGGGAAACCCTAAACTGGACCGATGCCAATCATGTCAAATCAATCGTGTCAAAAAATGGGTTTAAATTTTCGGCATCCAGACTTTCAGTATCTAAAAATGCAAAATTGAAACTTAGAAATATAAAAACTGACAGAAACTCTAACTATGAGGTTGATATAGCTTTATTAGCATCTCACTGTATTAGCTGCACCTATGTCCCTAATCGTTAGACGGGAAAATGGTCAAAGTGGGGAAATCTTCTTATCCAGCGTGTAGCAAATGTTTTTAACATGAAATGGGGATCAATCCATGCATGCTACCAACATCAGATTCCATTATTCAAAGAACAATCACAGACTTGTTATGTTACCAGCATTGAGGTAGACCTATATACGACAATAGAAAACAAACTGACCAAAGATATCGAGTTTGTTCTATCACTCATCCGATCAGCTATCCTCATTTAATCATTTGTGAATGCTGGAAATGTCATCGATAATTACAGTAAATTACCTTAATTTTCTAATTTTTTCAATTTTCCATCAGTAGTATATGTTAGGTTAGGTTAAGTGACATCCCGATGTATCAAGCTCACATAGACTATTCAGTCCATTGTGATACCACAATGGTGAACATTTCTCTCGGTAGTATATGCAACTCCTAGATATTACAACGAACCCAAAATTGCATCAATGTAAAGTGCAGACACGTTTGCTTGTTTTGCCAACCCTACCCACTACCAGATGGGTATAGTGACAGCCCGATATTTTAGGTTCACTTAGACTCTCCGGTCCATTTTGTCTATTAATAAATGCGATGTTTCGTTTTGGTCAATATTAAATGTACACCTTTTTACTATGGTAGTCCAATAAGATTTTAAGCTCAGACCATTTCCGAGCGGAAAATCCAAAGGGGATGCTTAGATAAGAGCATTTAAATCAAACATGTCATCACAACTGGAGAAAAATCTACCAAATTAAAAAAAAAAATAAAAAACAAATAATGTTAAAATTTTATTTCTATATAAAATTTTGTCAAAATTTTATTTCTATAGAAAATGTTGTCAAAATTTTATTTCTATAGAAAATTTTGTCAAAAGTTTGTTTCTATAGAAAATTTTGTCAAAATTTTATTTCTATAGATAATTTTGTCAAAATTTTATTTCTATAGAAAATTTTGTCAAAATTTTATTTCTATAGAAAATTTTGTCAATATTTTATTTCTATAAAAAATTTTGTCAAAATTTTATTTCTATACAAAATTTTGTCAAAATTTTATTTCTATAGAAAATTTTGTTTCTATAGAAAATTTTGTCAAAATTTTATTTCCATAAAAATTTTGATTTCTATAGAAAATTTTGTCAAAATTTTATTTCTATAGAAAATTTTGTGAAAATTGTATGTCTATAAAAAATTTTGTCAAAATTTTATTTCTATAGAAAACTTTCCCAAAATTTTATTTCTACGGAAAATTTTTTTAAAATTTTATTTCTATGGAAAATTTTGTCAATATTTTATTTCTATAGAAAATTTTGTCAATTTTTTTTTCAATTTTTTACCCACTACCAGATAACTCTGTAAAGATCCCATTGTGGTCGCAGAGTTTCCCGATCTGAATTCAGGGTAATAGATCTTTAGCTCACGAATTAAAGAAGCGAGACGATTACTTAGAGGAACCGACTCGGTGTTATCTATCCCATCAGTGATCTGATAATTCTTATGGTACGATATCGAAGGAGTAGCCTAATATTTTAAGGCAGGTTATGTATGTTAAGGGACCACCGGGGGGCAAAGGTTAGCATGCCAGCCAAGCATACAAAGGCTCATGGGTTCAATCCCAATTTCGACCAAAACAACAAATAGTTTTTCAGCGGTGGATTATCCTTTCCCACTAATGTTGATGGCATTTTTGCGAGTATTTCAAAGTGGCTTCACCGCAATGTGAAACACCGTTCGGACTCGGCTATAGGAAGAATGGCCCTTGTCATTGAGATGAACATCAAATAAGGCAGCGCTCATTGATAAGAAAAAATTTCATCACTTTTTGGTATCACAATTGACTGAATAGTCTAAATGCCTCTTTACCAAACCTAATATCGTGAGGACAGACACCAATGTCATTGTGCGTGCATCCAGTGGAAATGTATTTTCTTGATTAGGTTAGCTTATGTATAGTGGCAGCCCGATATTTCAGGCTCACTAAGACTATTCAGTCTATTGTGATACCACAATGTTAAACTTCTCTCTCATCACTGAGTGCTGCCCGATTCTATGTTAAGCTCAATGACAAGAGACCTTCTTTTTATATCCGATTCCGATTGGCGTTGCAGTGAAACCACTTAGAGAAGCTTTGAAACACTTAGAAATGTCACCAGCATTACAGAGTTGGGCTAATTTTTGGTGTTTGGTCGAATCTGGGTTTGAACCCACGACCCTGTGTATGCAAGGCGGGTATGCTAACAAAAAATTTCTTTGAATTATTTCTTCTGATTTCACACTGGCTAAGACTACAACAGCCCATGACCCAATTCACCTTCAGAATAGGTCTATATGATGAATTTATGATATATCCCATATTCAAACATAACATAGAGGTTTAAATTTGTTGGCTTCTGTCAGCGGGAAGCTTGTGTCTACCACATCAGTTTTCAATTTTATCTGTATGTTAAATTTCGTCGAAATTGGATTCAAGCTTAACAGCATTCTCCACATTTAAACAGATGAACACATTCAATTTGTTTTGTAAAATATAGACATATTTATTCCAAGTTGGTAATCCGGAACGTGCAAGTTCTTTAACCCCATGAGAAATTCTCATTGCCCCAAGCGAATTTCTCTAAAATGGAATGGTAATTTTATGCGTAATTTAATTCTACCAAATATATTGTTCCCAGTTGAATTCCAGAAACCCCAAATTGTGGACCAAATGTCCAATACAGGCAACACTGATGACCAACGAAGTCAATGATACTAAAAACAAATGTATGTAAAATTAAAAAAAAAAGTAAAAAAGTGATAATCTACGGTGTTAATTTTTTTTTAGGTGCACGCACACATACAATCCAACACTCCACATTTATTATAATAATTTAATTGTTGTCAATGCTACTTATCCACATTTTATTTCCATTGATTCATCACATAATGTTTGTTTCTTCGATTGTTACACACACAAAACTACTCTTTTTTTTCTTATATCTATGTGGCAAAATGGACTTTGCTAAAATTTAATACATATCCCCATATACATTTTTTTTTTAATTTTTTCGGCCCCTTTTTTACGCTTAATGAATAGGAGCAGGAGAGCACATATCTTTCACGTAAGGAGCATATTCTGATTTTCTATTTTCACTGTTTTTTTCTTCTACTCTTGGGTTTACCGTTTTTTTTTTTTTCTTTTTGGGTAATACCATTAAATGGGCGTTATCAGCACACGTACTTTATATATTCTTGTACACACGACAGCTTGTATGAACTTTGAGTTGTTATATCCAACTTTAACTTTAGATATATTAAATTAAATCAAAACTTTCAATATTTTTGTTGAAATTTCGCTACAGCACAGAGAAAACTTTATTGATTTTTCTGATTTTCTTACTAAATTGGTATCGATAGTGGAATCTATCGAAAATCGATAGTTTGCTGCGTAAACGATTATTGGTTAATCGAGTGTGATTTGGCAGTAACGATAATCGAATAAAACCGGCATCTTGCCCAAATAGTATGCAGTTTACACTGAGAGAAAAATAATACTACTTTGCATAATAATAGATTCGTTCGTGTTCCCAATAATTTATATAGTTATCGAAAAATTTTTTAGAAGCCGTTCATATATGCGCCTTGCAGACTATAAGTTTATCCCGACGACAGTGGTCGTGTCGAACATATCCCATATATTGGCCACATTATAAGTTAAGTCCGAAGGCATACTCGATACTGCTGCATGTTTATGGGATCGATAACAAATTTACCGATTATTTAGTCATCAACGAATTGTCGTATCGATTGGATACATTGTAAAAATCTTTACACAGACATTCCGCCCGGAAAAACTTTTTGTTTGTAATACTACGTTCGCACTATACACAAAAGCTCGCTATTTAGAACCAAAATCTCTTTACAAATCTCAAGTGTTCGGACTGGCAAAATAACGAGATTTCGTAGATTTGAGGATTTAACAGCTGTTTGTAAATATATTAATACAAACACAAACCCGTATATGCACACGCACACACACATTCATTTACATGGAAAATTTGGGCAGGGTTGCAAAAAGTGCATTTTTAGTACTAAAACCTCAGTTGTACAAGACAGTATAGGGGATTTTGAAAGTGATTTTGTTGAAATCCTCTACGAGCCAGCTGATATTTGCCTATTAGGTTAGGTTAGGTTATGTGGCAGCCCGATGTATCAGGCTCACTTAGACTATTCAGTCCATTGTGATACCACAGTGGTGAACTTCTCTCTTATCACTGAGTGCTGCCCGATTCCATGTTAAGCTCAATGACAAGGGACCTCCTTTTTATAGCCGAGTCCGAACGGCGTTCCACATTCCAGTGAAACCACTTAGAGAAGCTTTGAAACCCTCAGAAATGTCACCAGCATTACTGAGGTGGGATAATCCACCGCTGAAAAACTTTTTGGTGTTCGGTCGTAGCAGGAATCGAACCCACGACCTATTGCAAATCTACTGAGATCTAGGAGGATTTCGTGTCTAGTGCGAAGGCAGTATAAGACGCATTAGTGACACTACAACAATCGCCAACTGTGATGGGGAAACATATCAAATAATACAAATTGTAGGTTAGGTTATGCGCTTTACAGACAATCAGTTATTCCGGACGACAGTGCTCGTGTCGAACGTATCCCATATAAATATTATGCACATTATAAGTTAAGTCCGAAGGCATACTCGATACTGCTGCATGTTTATGGGATCGATAACACATTTACCGATTATTTAGTCATCGCCGACAAGTCGTATAGATCCGACACACCATAAAGGGCACCTTATACGGTCGGATAAACCCTGCGACACAACACATTGCGGTGACAAATCCGCTAGTATTCGTGTGTTGCGGGGACGTGTTGGCATAAAATCAAAACTACTTTGATTTTTTCCGGTTCCTTATTATTTTTTTATTGTTTTTCTTTCGAATATCTCCAACTCTTTTGCAACTGTTCGTGAGATGGTGAACCAAATTGGAAACCCGTAAATCAATACAGATCTTATTGTGACCTTATACAGTAACAGCTTGGTATTTTGCGGTAAGTATGGGTTATAGAAAAGAGAGGAAAACGTCGCAGCTATTCGTTTTGCCTTTTTCAGTGTAGATCTTGCATGAATATTGAATTTTAGCAAATTATCAAATCTCACCCCTAGATATGTTATACTCGTGTTAACTGGAACTTCTATGCTCTCAAGAGACATTCTGAGAGTTTTACTTTCGGGAACAACATTTCCCAGCAGCATTTCTAATGCGCTTTACAGACTATCAGTTTTTCCGGACGACAGTGCTCGTGTCGAACATATCCCATATATTGTGCACATTATAAGTTAAGTCCGAAGGCATAATCGATACTGCTGCATGTTTATGGGATCGATAACACATTTACCGATTATTTAGTCATCGCCGACAAGTCGTATCGATCCGACACATTGTAAGATTCTTTACAAACACCGACATTCCGTCCGGAATAACTGATAGTCTGTAAAGCGCATAATACATATTGCTTCCGATTTTCCTGCATTGATTTTAATTCCCCATTTTTTATAAAATTCATTAATTAACTCCAGATGTTCAGAAGCATATTGAAGCGCCTCTGAAGGAGATTTGCTGTGGGCGTAGATTAAACAGTCATCTGCGTAAAGAATTGCTTGCGAATTCTCGGTGGTGTGTGGAAAGTCATGCAGCAACATATTAAAAAGGAACGGAGCCAATGCACTTCCTTGAGGGACACCACTTTTAACATAGCCCTGAACCGAAGATTCTTCACGGATTTGTACGATAAATTTCCTGTGTTCCAAGTAGCTGTTTATTAATTTGATTGGGTATGGATCAATCTCTAGATCTATTAATTTATATAGAATTCCAGTATGGCAAATTGAATCAAATGCTTTTTCAATATCCAATGATATGGCAACTGTGCAAATCTTTTTTCTTAAGTTTTTTGTAATATCACCATGAAATTTAAACAGTGCATGTTGAGTAGAATGACCTACTTTGAAGCCAAATTGGTAATTCGATATGGGATTAATAATGAGTTCATTTTCTATTTTATTTTTCAGAATTCGTTCAAAAATCTTTCCAAAATTGGGGAGAAGTGAAATTTGGCGGAAATCTTTCTGATAGTCTGTAAAGCGCATAATAATTGCACTCATGCGATGCCTTTTTGTAGTAGCTTGGCGGGGTACAACTTCTCAATAGTGACGGCGCTTTTTCAACGTGGTGGGGATTCTCAGAAGCGCCGTCAAATTCAAAAAATGTTGGCAGGGTACTGGATAATTTTTTACTGAAAAAATAAACAAACAGACCCATGCGAGAATCTCGAATGGAAGTCTCTAAACAAATATTAACATGTTAACACACCTTTAACTTAACCTACTGTCAAAGAAGACAACGAGCCAAAGCTACAAAATGGTGACGCCGATCTTTGTGTACGGTCGACTTTGTATCTTGTTGGAACGAAAGGCGAGAAATAATATTTAGAAATTTTTAAATAGAATCTTAAAATCTGCGATATATAAAGCAATTTGAACAAAATGAGTTTTTCCAGTGACGAAGTAAACTTTCTAGTTTATCGATACTTACAAGAATCAGGTTAGTAGCATTGTCAAAATCAGCGTCTAAAATACCTATCAGCCCCCCAACATGTACATACACCAATTTTTGTTTGTAGGATTCACACATTCAGCCTTTGTGTTCGGCATCGAGTCGCATATATCACAAAGTAATATTAATGGAGCCTTGGTGCCACCGGCCGCCTTACTAACAATATTGCAGAAAGGTTTGCTATATACAGAGGTTGAGTGGTCTGTCGGAGAAGATGGTGTACCTATAAGACCTATAGAAAGCCTAAGCCTCATAGACGCAGTTATGCCAGAAGCAAAACCAACGGCTTCATCGATAAAAACTGAACCAAGCAAAAGTGGAAATGGAGATAATGCCTCATCAAGTAGTACAGCAGCAAGTGCGTCAACATCAAGTACTGTTAAACCGGAAATAAAAAATGAAAGTGCGGCATCAACATCTGGGACAAATTCAAACACTACCGGTACTTCTGGTAGCACTGCACCATCGGGAGAGAGTACAGAAACCGACAGCACCACAGCGTCGGGTGCCACTTCAGGAAATACGGCGGCAGGAACGAGTGGTTCTATGGGCACTGCTTCAACATCAGCTACAGCCACCACAACAGGTGAAGACAAGAAAACTGATACAACTACCACTACTTCAACAGGGAATGCAGGAGATGATGCAGCCTCCACATCATCAAACAATGGCAGTTCCAGTAATAACACTGCTAGTGATGCAGCCACAGCTGGAGGAGCAGCGGGGGCTGCTTCATCTTCTCGAACTGCTACACCAACAACAACAGCGCAGACGGGATCTGCTGGTGGTACCGGTACTACAACGGGAGGCACGTCAACATCGGCTCCCACATCGACATTGGGCTCATCTCCTGCAGCTGCAACCGGTGGTTCTGAACCTATGGATATTGATTCAGCTATTGAAATACCAGCCTCAAAGGCCACTGTATTGCGTGGTCACGAAAGTGAAGTTTTCATTTGTGCTTGGAACCCGAGCCGTGATCTGTTGGCTAGTGGTTCTGGTGATAGCACCGCACGTATATGGGATATGTCAGATGCCATGGCAACACCAAATCAATTGGTTTTGCGACATTGTATTCAAAAGGGAGGAGCCGAGGTGCCCAGCAATAAGGATGTAACCTCGCTTGATTGGAATGTAAGTTATTGAATTAATAAATGAAAGTTATTTTACAAGTGCACAATGTTTCTATTTTAGTGCGACGGAACTCTTTTGGCTACTGGCAGCTACGATGGCTTTGCAAGAATTTGGAAAACAGATGGCAGTTTGGCCTCCACATTAGGTCAACACAAGGGTCCTATTTTCGCGCTCAAATGGAATAAACGAGGCAACTACATTCTCTCGGCCGGTGTTGATAAGACAACAATTATTTGGGATGCCTCGACAGGCCAACATACCCAACAATTTGCATTCCATAATGCTCCAGCCTTAGATGTAGATTGGCAAACAAATAATTCGTTCGCCTCTTGCAGTACAGATCAACGTATACATGTCTGTCGTTTGGGCTCCGATGTACCCATCAAAACATTCAAAGGCCACACAAACGAGGTTAACGCCATTAAGTGGTGTCCTCAGGGCAAATTACTGGCCTCGTGCTCTGATGATATGACCCTTAAGATCTGGTGTATGAATCGCGACAAATGTTGCCATGATTTGCAGGCCCATTCCAAGGAGATATATACCATAAAATGGTCTCCTACCGGTCCTGGCACCCTAAATCCCAATACAAATCTTTTGCTTGCATCGGCTTCGTTCGATTCGACAGTACGCTTATGGGATGTGGAACGTGGTATGTGTATACACACATTAACGAAACACACCGAACCCGTGTATTCCGTGGCCTTCTCTCCTGATGGTAAATATTTGGCTTCGGGTAGTTTTGATAAGTGCGTTCATATTTGGAGCACACAAAACGGCCACCTCGTACACAGCTATAAAGGTACTGGTGGCATTTTTGAAGTCTGTTGGAATTCAAAGGGTACAAAAGTGGGAGCCAGCGCATCGGACGGTAGTGTTTTCGTTTTGGATCTGAGAAAATTCTGATCAGTGACTAGCAGCGAAACTGATTTCTGTTAGATGCTGTCCAGGACGTATTTCACAACATACATTTTAATTTTGTATTTTCTTCGTTTAGCTATACCGGAATAATAATATACACAATTGAACACGAAACAATATTTCGTAGTATCATAAGTCTGATGAATGTAAAGATTTCTTTTTTTTTAATAATTGCAAGTTTATTATTACTGCTATTGCATAGATTTATATTTAGGGTTATGGTGTAACACTAATGTCACATTGGATCATTTTCCAGTGCCCACGTCCCACCCTTAATGCTATTTTGAAGTCTTTGGTTATTGTTTTTTTTTTATTTTCTGTAATTTAGAAATTCGGTTTAAGTAATGTAACAGAGTTGCTATTCTCAAATCGGACTGAACTTGTGAAGCTATAAAAAAAGCGCATTTTATTCGCACCTACAAGAATTTTTCTACATATTGTTTTTTTTTTTACCCCACACACACAAAACACATTTCCTTTATAAAATAAATATAATTTTTTAAGTAAAAATTATTTTTAGAAATTATCGCTAGAATAAGACATCAAATTAATAATACAATAATAAAAAAAAAAATAAAATTTAATTTATAATCAATAAATGCAATAAATATTTTGCATGATTTTCAATTGAAAAATGTCCAAGGCAATTCAATTTTAATTTATTGTAATTTGCTTTATGGAACTTATTCAAGTTTGACTCAACGTCGATATAGTTACGCGATAATGAGGTCCCTCTGCCCGCTGCTTACTTATCAATCTGAATTATTTTCGATTGGAATCTGTTCCTATCTGGATGTATCGTGTCACAGAATTCATAATTTACATGGACATGAGTTCAATCTCACTTTCGAACAAACTCCAAAATTTTTTCAGCGGTGGATTATCTCCTATCAGTAGTGCTGATGACATTTCTGTGTGTTTCTACGCTTCTGTAAACGGTTTCGGACTCAGACTCTAGCTAAACATAGAACTGGGTAGTACTCAGTGATAAGGGAGAAGTTTGCCACTGGGATATTGTAATGCAGTGTATAGTCTAAGCGAGCCTAATATAACGGGCTGAAAAACTCGTATTTTCTTTTTTAATTTTGCTAAAGAAGTCAGATATGTTACCAACATGAGAAGAGATAAACTATGTCTGGAAACACGGCTTAAATTATTGTTTATTATTGTTCAATCTCTGAATTATATATATTTAATATTGTTGTATTGATTAAAATGTCTTAAATATTAACAAACATTTCCTTAATGATCTATACAATCAAAAAAATGTCCATTTAGGAATCAATACACTCTAAATTTATTTGATAATCTTCGATAATTTAAAAAAAATTGGTTTCAGCTTAATTTTTTCTTTAAAACTTAAATATTAAGAAAATGTGTTCTTAAAAATCTACACAACTATCTAGAAAACGCTCCTTTAAAAATCGACATGGTTCCCTTTTTATCTCGCCATCTTTAATAGTTTTAAAGAATTTATTTAATTTTGGTCCAGCATATTTTGGTTTTTCCGAATCGGGTTCATCAAATTCGACATCATAAGCCTTATCGGCCAAAGCATTTTCCGCTGTGGACCAACTAAAACGCACCAAGCGAGGAAATCCAAAAACCAAATCAATATTTTCCACCAGAAAGCGTTTGGTGACTGGATCACCGGGATAACCACTGCCAAAATCATTGGATTTAAGCTTCAAACCTTCGGGGAATTTCCAGACTTTTAGGGCGTGATCACGGCTAACTTTAGCACAAATACTAGCAGCCGATACAATAGGATATGTAGAATCAGCCTTTTTTGCGACTGTAATATCAAAATGAGGGAAAATATTTTTTAATTTTTCTTGGTATTTTTCTGGGGGTCCAACAGTATCCACATAAACCTCAGCTATATTAACACCCATATCGACGGCGGCATGTATTAAACCAATGGCCGAATTCATGGAAACTTCATTGAGAGAACACTTGGAACGCTTAAACATACTCGAAGAAATGACATTCGGCGATATTATTTCGACAGCCCAGCCAATACATGTGTTAGCATATTCCTTAGTGTTAATGTCATCGAAAATTATATCTCGTTTTTCTTCGGTCAATTGTTTGGAATCTGCACAGCCAAGATCAATTAGAGCTTGTTTACTTTTGATCGGACAAAATGCTATTCCATAAACCATAGGTCCCAGCACTGGTCCACGGCCAGCTTCATCAACACCCAACATACAGGGCTCATCTTTACAAATTTGTGGAATATCGGAAAAATACACTGTGTTGGATGAATTATCTTTGGAAGATATAAATGGTCCAAGAGTTTTGAGCGATGTTATTTTCTCTGGTGCCTTTGATTCGTCGTCCATTTCCTTATCCGCATCATCCCCATTATGATCCTCTTCTTTTATTGTTTCATTTAAAGGTTCATCCTTAATTATAGGTTCGTCCGACATTGTTTTATAGCGTTGCGAAAAGAGCAAAATAATCAAATTACAAACGAAAAAAAAAACGAAAAAAATGATGTGAGCGCGCTTTTCTTTTTTTTTTTTTTTTTTTTTTTTTTCCTTTTAAGTTGCTCCCAATGCCGATGAAAAAAAACACCCTTATTGGAAGACTTATTTGGCCCGGAATCACAAAGCCAACACTAATAGACATCGCAATGCTGTGATGAAACTAAATGCATGGACCAGTCTTCTCCAAGAAATCCGCTAAAATGCTCAAACCTTCTATACCAAATTTGTCAACAAATTGTTCAATATCAAATATACCATCCAATTCGGTGAAGTGCGTTCTTTCCAAGAAAAATCTAGGGCATTCAAAAATCACATGGGATGGGGTCTCCACCCCACCACATGACTCACACTCTGGAGAATCAGCTACTCGCACCTTATAAAGTGTAGAATTGCAGAATGCATTGTCACTCAGTATTCTATTAATTGCTTTACACTGAAGAGTATTCACTGCCACATTACCGAACCACGGCTTCTTCCGCACCGTCGGAAAGATTCTGAAGTAACAGGAATTTCGTACTGACGCCTCTTGTATATATTCCGTTGACCATTTCAACCACAATTTTTCCTCTATTGTACGAATAGCATCACCTAAGGGCCATTTCAAATCTAAACGCCATCCCTCTTCAAATGCCTTTTTCGCTGCTTCATCCACTTTCTCATTGTGAGGTATTCCCATGTGCCCGGGAATGAAATGTATTTCGATGCTTCCACAGTGTTCATTTGCAAGAGCCAGAAATTGATGTGCCAAAAAATTAAGTCCTCCGTTGTTTTTAAGCGCTTGAACTCCAGCTAGACTATCCGTTAAAAATGCAATATTTGTCAGCCCGTTGTTTGTAGCAAATTCAAGAGCTTTATATAACGCAACAAGCTCCGCCGACATAGAAGACAGTCTTTTGGTGACACAGAAGGCCTGAACCAAACCAGAAGCCTGGTGGTAGAAAGCAGCCCCCGTATATTCAGCATGCACTGAGCCATCCGTGAAGATTAAATCAAACTTTCTATCTTGTAGATCCGCCTCCTTCTCCAACCTCAGACTCCTAACCAGTTCAACGCTAGCTTCAGCCTTATTTTTGACAGCTCCTTTGAAAAAGTCCTCATCAAACTTTATATTACTTGGCTTAATGATTGATTCAGAGATCTGTGCGACGTCTTCAAAAATATGCTGGAATTGATGATAGATTCTGTAGTAACTAGAATTCAATGGACGATCCCGAACAGCCATTATCTCCTTTGCCGGAAGGTTCAACGCAAAAACTTTTATTAGTTCCTTTGCCGTTGCCAATTCAAATCTCTTGTCAGGAGGCAATTCACCAGCCATATGATATATGACTGAAACAGGTGTTGTGCGTATGAGACCCAGGGCCTTTCTCAGGACATTATTAAGGCAACTTTTAATTCTGCCAGAAGCAACTTGAGACATATTTGAAAGAGCCGAGGCTCCATATTCAGCTTTCGACCTCACAAATGCTTTATAAAAAAGTAATGCCTTAATCGGATGCACTCCAAAACGACACCCATTGATAATATTCATGAAGCGGCATTTCTTTTCAATCTCCCTGATCGTAAAGTCCACATGTTCGTTCGACGAACCATTTGTCGAGATCACCACACCTAGGTATTTCATTTCCTGTACTTGATTCAGGAGTGTGTTTTCAACGCATATGTTCAAATCTCGTTGTCTTCTGTTAAAGTGAACCACACTTGTCTTGGCCATGTTGAAATTAAGACTCTTTTCATTACATCTTGCCTTAAAGTCAATAATTTTAGACTGAAGCAATGTCTTGGTACTGTTAAAATCCTTGTCATAACAGATCAAAACAAAGTCATCTGCATATTGAAATAAACGACATTGACTCGAATTGACATGATGAAGTGAAATGGTGTATAAGTTAAAAAGAATTGGACTCAGCCCACTCCCTTGAGCTAGTCCACCAAATGTCTCTTTCGACTTTGTCCCGCAAATTAATATCCTTTCTCTAAAAAATTCATAGATCCACCAAGTAATGTGACTGTTAAAGCCCAAAATTTCCATGACATCCTTCAGAACCTCTATATCTGTGCAATCATACGCTTTCTCCACATCAACACACATACCCATTACATGCATTGACCTCGACTTCAGGTCGGCCACAAAATTCACAAGGTCGTTTATGCACATGGCTGTCGAATGATGAGGTCTAAAGGCATAAGAGCGTTCAGGGAGCAGGTTAAATGATCTGATATGTTCATTAATCAGATTTTTCAGCACACCTTCTATTAATTTGACATGTACACTCAGAAGCGATATCGGTCTAAAGTTTACGATCATGGTGGCATCTTTGTTCCTCTTTGGGACCGGCGTTAAAAGAATTCTCCTCCAGGAATTAGGCAAAATACCGTCCTCGAAAAGCTTCTTCAGGATTTCGAAAAACGCAATTCTGTCTGAGTCCTTTAAATTAATAATCATTTCATAAGTTATCTTATCAGCACCAGCTGCAGATCCGGGATTTCTTGATCTAATGAACGATTCAAAATCACATACTCCGAATTGAGGTAATGGGTCTCTATTTTTAAAATCAGTTGAGAGCGGCGGCGGGATGTTAATGGGAGCAGATTCTGTGACCATATTGATAAAACACTCTTTCTGTTCCTCATTCCAGATGTTGTTTATATTTTTTTCCTTACCAAATTTCCGCACGTTCTTCACTTTATCCCAAACCTCCCTCGGAGAGCAAGCCGAAGAGACTTCAGAGAGGAAGGCTTGAAAATTCGATTTCTTTAAAGTTCCAATATAGTTCTTCAATTCATTGTCAGCCATAATCCAATCTTGACAGTTCTCATAAGTTCTGTATCGGTGATATTTCAATCTAAGAGCATTGCGCCTTCGAAATAATCTTGAGGCCTCGGGGTCCCACCATGGTTTGGGTTTATATTTGTTCCTAGAATCTATGTATTCCGAACAATTTTGAATTATAGAATCCATTTTGGAACTGAATTCCTCATATGAGGTGCCCACACTCAAACGACTAACACCGTCTAATACACGGCGATGGCACACTTTGTAGAAACCCCTTGGTGCCGGATCAATATCACAGATTTCAATTACAATGGGAAAATGATTACTGTTAGTCAGTTTTGCCTTCCGAACAGACCAACTCGGATTTCGAACAAAGTTTCTGCAGAACGTAACATCAAGAAAAGAGAATTGGCCATCACGAACAGAAAAAGTGTAGTCACCAGTGTTGAGACAGCAAAAAGAAGAACCATACATCAAATCTGCAAGAATGTCACCTCTCGTATCAGAAACTGGAGACCCCCAAAGATGCGATTTGGCATTCAAATCACCGCCAAAAATCATCGGAAGGGACATGTTCTCAACAGAGTCAATGAAACTGGAAATAATCGCCTTAAAAGCACCGTTTGAGGTATTAGGTGGTATGTAAGCCGAAACAACACAGACATTTTTCCTCAAATTATGAGTACGAATACCAACCACTTCCCCAACAGGAAATTTGTCCAAAATTGAAAATGATATATCTCTTCTAATGTAGATGCCTACACCTCCATATCCATCACTCCTGTTCTTATAAACATAATTAAAATTACAAATGCTTGTAGTCGAATTATCAGTCAACCATGTTTCAGACAGTAGTGCTATGTCTATCTTGTTAGTCTCAAGAAATAATTCCAAGACATCTTTGTTCTCTCTCTTTCTCAGGCTCTGAATATTCAGTTGTAAAATTCTCATCTTTTCTTTAACAATAATAATACAATGAAAAAAACAAAATTACACTGAGAGGCTAGTGGCCCCCCCAGCTTTTATCAACTCGACGTCTTGCGTAGCAAAAAAGCGATTCATATCTTGATGAAGATCTTGAATGAAGTTCAAATGGTCTCCTCCGGAGCCATTTGCACCCACAACAATGTAATTATTTAATTTCTTAGCTAATTCATTTATAGCTCTCTCAAAACCAGATGTCTTCAAATTCTCCGCTGCAATAATACCTACACCGTTTGGAGCTTTATACGTCTCACCTTCTTGTAAAGCAGCCTGGTGCTCTTTTTGTGTCCTTCTTGCGTTAGCCTCCTCTCGTTCCTTATTTATATTCAGTTTGGCGACTCGCGCAAACGAAAATTGTTTATGAAGATCTTTTGCTGCATCAAGATTGTTGCTCACATTGCTGTTATTAGCGAAAGGCTTAAAGTTCGGCTTGTGCCGAATGGGGGGAAAAGCCACATCAAGATTTTGATCCAAAATATCAAACCTATTCGAAAAAATGGCAGAATATTTAGATCTTGCCTCTCGGATGGATAGATTCTCAACGACCATGATTTTTTTAATTCTAAAAGCCTTTTCCCTTGCAGGGCAGTCGCGGCTATTGGAAGGGTGCGCCAGTCCACAGTTAGAGCATGTGATCGGGTTACTGCAATTATTCGGGTCAACCACTTCGTGGCGTTGGAAGCAAATACGACAATTAGCAGGTGATTTGCAGTGATCTGCAAAATGGTTAAATCGGAAACACCGATAGCATTGACCAAAGGGGATAAAATGGTGTACCCTCAATTTTGCACCACTATAGTCAATAACCTCTGGCAATTTGCGCCCCTTGAAGATGACCTTCACTCTCCTTGTATTTATGGTCTCTCCTCTTTCTTTTCTAGTCATTCGAATAATATCCAAAATCGTTGTCTCATTGGTTTTTAAATCCTCTTTTAGCTCCTCTGTGGAAATTTCTTCCGGTACATTATAAATAACTCCTACTATAGACACGAAGTGAGCCAATATTCTGGCCTGATATCCACCTTCACTTAAACGGGCATCCTTCACGAAGTTATTTGCCGAAGCACCATCTTTGAAGACAACTTTCACTCTTCCATACCCAACTTTAACAATTTCCAGAATATTGGGTATATTTAACGTTTTGAGGAATCTAGCCGCAGCCATGGTGTTAATCGGCTTTCTTTCGTTGCCAGACGTAAAAGTTTCTAAAAACGTTAAAAAGGGGCCTTCGCTTGTTGCATCATATTCATAAACACGGCTAGAATTAGTCAGCATGGTCGATTGGTTCACCTGAGAACCTCCAGATGTTTTAACATCACGGCGACCCTCTAATCTCGGTACCTTAGTGCCTTGCTTGTCCAGACTTTCCTCTCTTCCTCCTAGTTTATTCCGGCTTCTAGATCTGCATCTTCGCCCAATGTCCGGTGGTGGTGGAATTGGCGGGACATTTGCCTCAGTCCCATTCGGCATTTTTACCGCCTATAAACAAAAATCAGCAAATACACCTTGCCAATAATAGGTAACAATTTTTCTTTTCCAAATCAAAAAGAAAAGAGAAACCAAATAGATAGAATTTCACAATCTTCTTGATTTCGAAAAACCGCAGTGATCAAGTTCCGTGAAGCTCAGCCTTGAAAAAACACAACCTTGCTTGACGAACGACGCTCACGAATGTTCAACAACTTTAAATTTAGTTTATTGGAGCGCGCTTTTCTGTTTGTTTATCTTCAGCTAAAGTTCAAAGCCGTAACTTTCGATTCAAAACGGCTTCTAAGTATTTGACAAATTAATAAAAGTCGCATTTGAATTGATTTCTGATTATCTATTGAGATTAATATAAATGCCTTAAATTAACTATAAATATCTCCATAATTTTATGTCAGTATTTGGAATTTTATATATATCTCCATAATTTTATGTCAGTATTTGGAATTTTATATTGTTTAATTTTTATTGAACGATAATTCATTCGAATAAAATGTTACCATTTAATTATACAGTGTTGTATCGCATGTTATCGTCACACCGTTGATAATTTCGTATCATTTTGACATTTGCTGCTAACTTAACACTGATTTTCTTTTGTTTCTTTTCTTTCTTTCCGGTTTAGGACTTTGTGAAGTGTGCTTGTTCTCGATTTCCGAGCTAAGGCCAAATTTTATTAAAAAACAAATTTAATTTTTGGCAACTTGCACCAATTATTAAATAAAAACAAACATAAATATGTCTAACAAAGCTGAACTCGCTTGCGTCTACGCCTCCCTCATCTTGGTTGATGATGATATTGCCGTCACTGTAAGTATCAACAATAGCTATGCGATCAAAATACTTCCGAACAAATCTCTCAAAATCTTTGTAATCTATGGTCTAGGAGAGATATTTATAGTTTTCCTCTGTAACGGTAATGGACAACGCTAATTGTGTTTTTATCTTATTTTAGGGTGAAAAAATCTCAACCGTCTTGAAGGCCGCCAATGTTGAAGTTGAACCTTACTGGCCCGGTTTGTTCGCCAAGGCTTTGGAAGGTGTCAATGTTAAGGATTTGATCACCAACATTGGTTCCGGTGTCGGTGCTGCTCCCGCTGGTGGTGCTGCCGCTCCTGCTGGTGGCGCTGCTCCCGCCGCTGAGGCCAAGAAGGAAGAAAAGAAGAAGGAAGAGGAACCTGAGGAATCCGATGATGATATGGGCTTCGCTCTCTTCGATTAAATGGACAATATGTTTGTTTTTAACAATATCAGAAAACAGAATGTTGCTTATACCATTTACCAAAAGTGTATATGACAAAAAGAAATGAAACAACAGGATGTGTTTTAAAAGTTTTGTACACGTTTTAATGTACAAATTTATTTAAATCAATAAAAAAGTATCATTGTTGTTTTTAGAGAAAAAAAAATGAAGTGTTTATAAATAATTGTATTCCAAAGGCCTGAGGTTATGGGACATCGTCCATATGGCTATCGGAACGTAGTTCATATCTCGAAATGCTCGCTTTCAGCTCAAACAATTATTTCATCCAACACCTTTGCAATATCTCGAAGTATTGACCCGTTCAATTCTTTCATACCCAAACCTATCATGAACTCATGAGGACATCTGCTTAGTTTTGATCTATTCACCAAGAACTGGATACCACTGCGTGTTTCATCTTTATCAGCTCCGAAATTGCAAGTTATTGTTATGGGTACCGACATGTGAAATTCTGGGTGATTGATGGGTCCTTGTACAGCTAATGGAATGCCATCGCTGCGCTTTAGATCGAAATTTACACTATACATATTTGGCACCCGTCCATATTGGGTGATTAATAGAAACCATTTGTTTGCAAATGGATGAAAAACAAATTCAGTAGTTTCGCCATTAATGGTACATGCAAATTGTTTCGAAAACCCCGAATTTTTTTCGGATGAGAAACACATTTTTGTTTATTTTGCTTTTCTTTCTGTCGATTTTCGCCATGTCAGTATCGGACTTCGGAGTGGAATTGCGATTCACGGCGTCATTGCCCTTTGAATGACAGGCAATATAGATTACATGTTACGATTAATCGTTCAATTCAGTGATTGGATACATTTATGTTTTGTAGCAAATTAAAGAATAAAAGCACCGGCAATGTGTTCCCACTCGACACCGCGACAATGAAGTCAGCTCATCCCTGCCAACATTTTTTGAATTTGGGGGCGCTTCTGAGAATCCCCACTACGTCGAAAACAATCATATACGACATCAAAAACTCGTCGGAAAAGCGCCGTCACTATTGAGAAGTTGTACCACGCCCAAGGCATATTAATTAAAGGTAAAGTCACGAGCAAGCGTGTGTACCCCCCATGATATTAATAATGTCAAACTAAAATGGCAGATCACTCAAGTTTTGTTTGTATGTGTAGTGTTGTGTTTGTGTATGTGTAGTGTTGTTGTGTATGTGTAGTGTTGTTGTATTGTTGAATGCATATATAAAACATCAACATTGTTGAATACTAAACGTAAACAAAGCCTTTGACAAGATGAATGTCGATATTAGTCACCTGATTGCATGACTTTACCTCTTTAATATGCCTTGTACCACGCCAAGTTACTACGAAAAAGTTTCTCATCAGTGCAATTATTAGGTGCCTATTTAGATCAATTTCGAAGGACGCCAATAAGAACCCCAGCAAACTATCAGAAAAAGTGAGTTTTAAGGTAATTGTAGAAGAATGATTGTGGTCAAGTAAAACACGATTGTGTAGATGTTTATTGATTTGATTAAACATTTATAATTTCTTATAAATATAACATTTTTCGGTTTATCTCATCACATTTAACATAATTTTTTGCATTAATAAAAGAATGATGTTGAGTTTTAAGTAGCAAGTTACATATTGCAGCGTCTATCAGCCAGTTTGTTTATTTTCGATGGAGACAGCGTGCATGGAAAAAATATTTGAAAAACGATCACTTTATTCTATTTGGAAAGTCGAAAATTGTTCACCATATACCTTTCACAATTTTAAGCGTAAAGGCAGGTACTCTGTTTGTTGGTGCGAAAAAAGTTCCACTCATTCATTGTTTCGCGTTGAAAAATGATACTGTTGACAATATATTTAAGCCGTGAAGGACAAAAAAAAAAAAAGCACTCGTTTATCCAGGACATCTCCAAAAATATGCAACACTGTCATCAGCTGTTTAAAAACAATCACAGAAAAGAAGTGAAATCTTGCATTTTTAATGTATGAAATGCTACAATTAGTAATAAATATTTACCGCTGCGATTATTTATGACACTATACCACTTTGAATTACATGTTTTTCGATAAATTAGTCACAATAAAGTGCTATTGTGAATCGATGAAGCGTCACTTTATCAAAACACAATCTGACAAGATCGGCGCGACTTGCGCTGAGAAATGTTCTGGATAGAACACCAGTGCAACGATGTTCTGGATAGCCCATATGTTGTATCCAGTGCAAAAAGAAAACAGCCCTATAGTTATTTCGCCGAATGGAATAAAGTTATAGTTTTTGCAAATATTTTTCCTCCATTGGGAATAAACGCACTTGCTGATGGACGCTACAACATGTAACTTGCAACTTGAAACTCAACATCAATCTTTTATTAATACACAAAAATATGTTAACTGTGATGTGATAGTCGTATAAATGTTATATTTATGAGAATTTATAAATGTTTAATAAAATTAATAAACATCTAAACAATCGTGTTTTACTTGACCACAATGATTCTTTTACAACTATCTTAAAATTCACTTTTTCTGATTGTTTGAAGGGGCTCTTATTGGCGTCCTTCTAAATGTATCCAGAAGGACACCTAATAATTGCCCTCATGCGATACTTTTTTGTAGTAACTTGGCGTGGTACAACTTCTCAATAGTGACGGCGGTTTTCCGAAGAGTTTTGGATATCGTAGACTACTGTAAAACAACTATCTTAAAATTGAATTTTTCTAATAGTTTGAAAGGGCTCTTGTTGGCGTCGTTTTAAATTTATCTAAAAAGGCACCTTTTAATTGCACTCATGCGATGCTTTTTTGTAGTAACATGGCGTGGTACAACTTCTCAAGAGTGACGGCCAGAGAATGAAGTCGCCGAGTCGCGCCGCCGATTTTAGCCGCCGCCGACTAATTTTTACCAGTCGAAGCCGTCGCCGAATTTGTCGACTCATCACGACTCAAAGTTACCCGCCAATTAATCAAAAATATTGATTTGAATCAGAAAAAATTATTAATAATGGTTGCATTTTTTGTCAAAATGTTTAACTTTCCACCCAAAATCCGTCAGTATCAAGTTGCTATAATAATTTTGCAAAAATTTGGCTCAGAACATTTGAATTACATGTAAATGTGATTGTAAGATAAGTTGTAAAACTAATCTCATTACCATTCGGATACCATCAAATTGATTTTATTATGGATAATTGTCCGCCGCCGATAAGACAAATTTATATCGGCTTAGCCGTCAAGCCGCCGCCGCCGGAGGCAAAAAAGTAGTATCAGCCGCCGCCGACAAAAATGGGTCGGCTTCATTCTCTAGTGACGGCGCTTTGCAGACGTATTTTGGATATCGTATACGACTGTTTTCGACATGGTGGCGATTCTGAGAAGTGCAGTCAAATTCAAAAAATGTTGGCAGGGTTGTTTTCTGTGAATGTTTTTAAGTGTTACATATTTCTGGACTCTGGCCTGGATAAACGAGTACTCTGTTTTCGTTTAGTCCGTCCCGGCTTGGTTATGCAGTACTAAAAGAAAAAAAGCCTATTATAAAAATTTGAAATAATTCTCTGACAAAAAATTTGAAAATACTCAATTTTGATGGTCAATGTAAGAATTATACAAACGAAACGAAATTTCAAAAATAAAGAAACCCAAATTACCTGGAATTCGAGTCACTGTTTTTGTTTCCGAATGGGTTTTCGTTCGATATACGGAAACAGAGCATTCATTTGCAGTGTAGTGTAATAACGTCCACTTCTAATATGAGCTTCAGCGCCATCTTTCCATTTTACAAAGCACCAAAAGCAATGTGAGAGAAATCTGCCATCTATCGAAATTCGTATATGTAGTTGCTGTCAAAGAATTTTGGTTTCTTCAAAATGCAGTACAAAAACGAATGTCAATAGTGCTAGCCTGCTTGCGGAAGGTTGAACTGTTACGCTCGTATACTCGAAAATTATAAAAGAATAATAGAATAATTACAAAAGAAAATTCGGTGAAAACGCAATTTACAAGGCTGAAAGTATAGAAAAAAAATCAGCAATATGAAAATTAAATAAAAAAACAGTGCATTGCTTGAAATATCTATAGTGGAAAAATAGTTATTGCAAATCTAAGAAAACAAAAAGCATAACATATTATTTACGAAAACGGGCAATATTTCAAACAATTCTTGGCAAAATAGAAAATGTTTTAATATAATATATATATATATATATATATGTGCATATATAGGCAAAACAGCAAAAAATCAGCGAAATAAGTGGCACCAACAAACAAACACCTAATAAGATAGCCAGTGTGGAAATTTGTGAATTGTGTGTTAAGATTGTAACGTAATTATCGACAGTGAGAAAAATATATAGAAGCAGGAATCCACTTAGAGCACAAAGCCCCCCTCAATATAATTGCAATTGCGTAAAGATATTTGGGTGCCAGTTGGTGTGCAAGTGTATTATATGTGTTGAGTGTTGTTTTGCCATCCTACCATTGGAAAAAGAGACGAAGAACGTGTTAGTGTGTGCGTGTGTCAGTGTGTAGGCCAATACAAAATAGGAGAATAAGTGTGTGGTGGCCTTTACCTTATTTTTTGTGTGATATTTTTGTCCGTTTGAGATCTATTCCTGGCGCCAAATAAAAAAAGTGTAAAGTCGCGTATAGCTCCAACAGATCTCCAAAAATATTAACGTCCTATAAGAACTTTGTTTTTCCGCAACATTTGGCTATAGTGTCAGTGTCTGGTTAGAGTGAATTGGATTGTTATTGAGTTTTTAATTTGAAAAATTTGGCAAATTCGTTTTCGAAATTTGAGTGCAAAGTAGGATATATAACAGCTTCAACATTCAGTTCGTGTTCCTATATCCGACCAGTTCCAAATTCAACAACACGGATACATATCGAACTAAAAACGTTCCCTCACCTCCTCCCGATACGGAATTTTTTGGGGAAGCTTCCTCAACCAGTGAAGACGATTTCAATTACGTCAGTCAAAACGGCTCCATACCGAATATCAAGCCCCTTAAGACCAATAGCAATAGGCTATCAACGGCTATTCTAGCAGAATCAAAAACGAAATCTCCGTCAGAAACCAAAACTAAGAAATATTCTACGACCGCAACATCGAAATTTTCACCCCCACAACCACCATATCCATCATCTTCCTCGCTAGCATCATCCTCTTCAGCATTATCGCCACCTTTGCCGAGAGCTTCAATAGAGGATATAATACGTTGTAGGCCAGTTGCACCAAACCACCAGCAGCAGCAGCATAAACATATACATTCTCGAAAACCAAACAACAGTCCCAACACTATTTCCAAAACCATGGCTATGGTACGCAAAAAGCAAGATGATAAACATCTTGAGGCATTGCGTGAGTTGATTACCACGGGCGGTGGTAATCGCCAGTGTTTCGATTGCGGTCAAAAAGGACCCACTTATGTCAACATGACCATTGGATCGTTTGTTTGCACACGTTGCTCCGGAGTACTGTAAGTATGGGTAAAATAAACGTATGGCTTCACTTTATGTAAATGGTTTTACATGTGGGGACGAAACAATAAAATTTTAATTTCTGCGAGTGAAATCCATTATGTAGCATTGTCTTCGATTAAGCGAAGAAATACCTTTCACCCTACGGAACAGTTTAACTATCAGGGTGAAATATTTTAGGTTGATTGTCGATTGTTCCACCGACTATATTTTGTTCTAATAAATTTTAAAGAAAGTTTACTAAAATTGCGAATGAAAACTCTTCGGATGCAATATTCTATTCAGTGTTTACCAAGTTGGGTAATATGAATCTATAATGTTAGGATTCGTTTAGGAGATGTTTGGTGTGTTTGTATCTGAAGTCACACTAAAAGCTGGAGCGAAGTCCCACGGCTATATTTTATGCAAACACATTTTAAAGAAAGTTTATTAAACTTGGGTATGAAAATTCTTCGGAAGTTGTCTTCTATGCTGTGATTCCCAAGTTGGATAATACGAATCAAAATTATGATGTTACACTTGACTATAGAGGTGTGTGTGTGAGTGAAATTTCATTCACACTCACATACATTCACGAAGCAAAATGTTTGTTCACGCACGCTCACGCACCATATGTTTGGTTGCCACTCACATTCACGCACGTTCACGAAATGTAAACCGGTACTCACGCACGCTCACGCACGAACTACTATTAAAGACTCACGCTCACGCACGATTCACGACAATTAACGTGACGACAAATTTACGAGACTCACGACATTTTCCAACCGGGAAAGAGGAAAGGTAACAAAATTAATAAATAGGACATAGTTCGACAGCTAAATAGAATTCAGTTATCATATCAGAAAGAATTAAATCTTGATTTTTTTCGTGAGTGTTATTTTGCAGAAATTTTATTCACGCACATTCACGATCTGATTTTATTTCTCACGCACAACATATTATTTTTAGTCCACATTCACGAAAGTTTCTTTAGATTTGAATCACGCGTGTCAGTTTCGTGTCACGCGCACACTATAAAGGCTCTCACGATAATCGACAGCGTTGAAGCCAGAGCGAACTCGAACTTTTTTCTGAATGTTTTTCTAACACTATTTGGATTCGGCTATAAAAAAGAACTCCGTATTATCAGGCAGCGCTGTCCTGACTATAAGTTTATCCGGACGACAGTGCTCGTGTCGAACATATCCCAGATATTGACCACACTAGAAGTTATGTCGGAAGACATAATCGATACCGCAGCTTGTTAATGGGATCGATAACACATTTTTCGATTATTTAGTCATGGCCGACAATTCGTATCGACTGGCCACACTACAAGATTCTTTACAAACACAGACATTCCGTCCGTAATAACTTATAGTCTGGGCGGCGCATAACAGAGATGTTCACCACCTGTGCTATCACAATGGATTGGATACTTTAATTAAGACTGAAGTAAAGGGTGTTCGGTTAATTGTGTCGACCCCTTGTATCCCAGGCCCACGTCATTTCTGGACCGAGTCCTATTTGCAGTAACGTAAATCCCAATAATTCTCCTGTGGCCCAACCAAAATTAAATGGAGTTTTAAATTTTCTTCTATGGCCTGACAATGCGTCTTTTACTGGTTCTGAGTTCCTAGAAAGCCAAACGAAAATTCATAGTGAGATAATGAAGTTTAAGATTTACCTCATAGATAGACTGATAGGTGGCAGAATCCGATGTAAGCTAATGCGCTTTAAAGACTATCAGTTATTCCGGACGATAGTGCCGAACATATCCCATATATTGTGCACATTATAAGCTAACAGCCTGTTTCTGTATGTCGAACGAGCTATATCGATCGACTGAAATGGAAACAAACTCTGAATTTATAACCATAGACCAAGGAAGGTATAGACATCTCAAGTGAATTCACCATGGTTTTGTTTATTTGCAGAGCGCAGTCATTCCACTCAATTGCGCAGTCAAGTGACTCAATTTCTTTTTGGAAAACAAGAATTACCGTACAAATCAGTCAATTTGCATTACAAAAAAGGTGTGGATGTATAGAATTTTATATGCTTTTACAATATTTGGTGTTTCATCAAGAAAACAATGGAAAGAAAAACAAATTAAAGCCAAATTAAAAAATCACTCAATTGCAGACGTAAAAGAGCCCTCTACGGTGTGCAGACAAACTACAGCTCTGTGAATTCATTTGAGATGTCTTATATTTAATTGGTCTATGTTATAACTAAAAATCAGCTGTTTCTATGCATTTCAGTCGATCGATAGAACTCGTTCGACATACAGAAACAGGCTGTAAGTTCGAAGGCATAATCGATACTGATGCATGTTTATGGGATCGATAACACATTAACCGATTATTTAGTCATCGCCGAGAAGTCGTATCGATGCGACAAACTGTAAGATTCTTTACAAACACCGACATTCCGTCCGGAATAACTGATAGTCTGTAAAGCGCATAAAGCAAAAAAGTATAGAATCGAAAATGTGTGTTGACGAGAATCGAAATGTGTGTTGATTGTAGTCACAATGGACTGAATAGTCTAAGTGAGCCTGAATCTTAATCGGGCTGCCACTTTAACCTTAACCTAAGAGTTTTCAAAACCGTGATCAAAAACTTCGGTTTTTCTATTTTACGTTCAAAACTACGTGTTCTTATAAAAACCGGTTATACCGTTTGTTTCAAAAACACCGTCTACCGGTTATGAAAAATAGTGCGGTTTTTTTTAAACGAGTAAAATCGATATTCAAAACACCTTGTTTTTATCAAACTATTGGTAATGGAATCAATAAGCCGACTTGTCAAATTTTTATATCCTGCGCCACTTTGTGAAACAGGATATTATAACCCAGCAAAAAAGCGTCGCCAAAAAAGTAGTGGAAATGTTCTTTTTGGATCCGGAAATGGTTAACATGGGCTTCTAATAGGACGGTTGTCCACCATTTCAATATCCGGTGAAATGAATTTGCACCACTTCTTAAGGTGTTATTCAAATTCAGTGTTTTGGATGAGAATTAGGAAATTTTGTGATATTTTGACAAATAAATAATTTATAAATTTTTTATATTTCTTAATGCATTATAACGCTTGTCTTGAATGTTTAAAATCAAATATTTTGAAAAATTCGCAATTTTTCTAGAAAGTATTTAGCATTTTTTCGGCAAAGATTTAATAATTTGTATAATTATATTAATTCTTAATCTGTTTTTAACGCATTTGAAACAAAAAAATTAAATTTCCTATTAAAAATGTATTCCTATGTATTGATGTTTGAAATAAAAAATATGAAAAAAGCGAGTTATAAAAAAAATGACTCAATTGAATTTGCTCTATAGTTAAAATAAAGAACATCTCTGGGAGGACATTTTTGGAAGTGCTTTTACAGTTGTACCTTTAGAAGAACTTCCATTTTTTTGCTGGGAAATTAATGCAATAATACTCCTGGATCGGCCCCTGAGTCGATGTAGCCATTTCCGTCTGTCCATCCGCCTGTGAACACTTTTTTGGGGTCAAAGTCTTGGTCACATCTTTAGTCCCATCGACTTTGGCCCAAATATGTGTTTTAGGTCAGAACAGTCTTAATATACTTTGGAAGAATTCGGTTCAGATTTAGATATAGCGCTCATATGTATCTTACGCCCGATGTGCGCTTATATTGTCCCAGAATCCACAGGTTTACTCTGATTTGCTTACATTTTTTCAAAAGTAGTACAATTTATAGGGTAGTAAAGTGTGCAAATTTAGTTGAAATCGGTTCAGGTTTGGATATAGCTCCCACATATATCTTTCGCCCGATTTAGATGCGTATGACCATAGAGTAGAGGTGTGCGCGTGACTGAAATTTCACTCACACTCACGCACATGAAAAAAAAATGTTAATCACACACGCTCACGCACGAACTACTTTTAAGGACTGACGTTCACGCACGATTCACGACGATTCTTGTGATTCACGACAAATTCAGGAGCTTCACGACATTTTCCAAACGCGACATTTTTTTCGTGTTTTTTTTTGTGAGCACTCACGAAACGATTTTATTTATCACGCACGCTCACGCACGACACATTTATTTTAGTCCCATTCACGCACATTCACGAGACTTGCTTTGGATTTTTGTCACGACTCACGTGATTCACGCGTGTCACGAGAATTTCGTGTCACGCGCACACCTCTACCATAGAGACCAAAGTTTTACTATGATTTACGTTAAATTTTTATTATTCAAAAATTTGTAATTAAAGAAGTTTGTAGTTTTTTTAGTACAATATTAGCATAAAAAGGCATAAACAACATATGTATGCAATTTTAGTCCATGTCTTATAATGTTCTTCTAGTACTTTTTAGTGTTCAAAATTATTATAATGACAAAAAATGACATTTTGTAATTTTCTCCCTAAAACTCTATCGTTTTTTGGAAATAAGGTATCACGCAACACTTTAAGTAGCTGATCTTCAATATTTTAGATCAGCTTCTTAAATATGTTATTGAAGCTGATCTAAAATATTGCAAATGAAAACTCATCCAATATTTAAATATATTACCATTATGTAGCATAGTAGGCTCCGTAATATATGAATCCAAAAGCTTCGGTGTTGGTTAATCCACTTCTTAACGACGATTGCTGAAGCCGATTCTTCGGTCGAGCTCAAGTATAATACAGTCGGCCCCGCCCAACTATAGACTTTCCTTACAAGTCTCATAATGTAAAAAAGATTTTTTTCAACTATAAAAATGTTGACTTTTGAAAGTTAACTTCTTCCATAAAAGCTATGTGTATGTCGTCTGAAAACATTCTAGGAGTCATGTGCGTGAAGATAAATTCCGAATTTAATTAGTACAGACACAAACCATTTTTTTTTGCAGAGCTCTGTTAATTAGTTAACAGAGCTTCATAAAGGAGCTAACAGAGCACTGTAAGGAGTTAACAGAGGTATTTTCTGCCCTAACCAATGACAGATTTATTTTTTGATCACCAGGAAAAATATTAAATGGTCTTCCTGACCAATTTACTTTATCTAAAACTAAACCACCCACTTGTGGCATTGTCACTCACAGCTACATCCACACATATGTCTAAAAATTTTGCAGAAAATTGAGTTTTTAGGCAAAATTTTTTGGGAGGATGGGACTCCAGTGGCCATTGTGTCCAAATGGACAATTGTCCCACTATGACCCATACACCATATGAAAGAGCATGAAGAGCTCTATCGATATTTGATAGAATTTTTTAGATCCGCCGGTCAGTTTTGGAGAAAAATAAAATTATTTATAAAATTCTGGACAGGATGCCTCCAGTGGCCATTGTGGCCAAATGGACAATTGTCCCACTATGACCCATACACCATATGAAAGAGCATGAAGAGCTCTATCGATATTTGATAGAATTTTTTAGATCCGCCGGTCAGTTTTGGAGAAAAATCAAATTATTTATAAAATTCTGGACAGGATGCCTCCAGTGGCCATTGTGGCCAAATGGACAATTGTCCCACTATGACCCATACACCATATGAAAGAGCATGAAGAGCTCTATCGATATTTGATATAATTTTTTAGATCCGCCGGTCAGTTTTGGAGAAAAATCAATTTCCTTGTAAAATTCTGGACAGGATGCCTCCAGTGGCCATTGTGGCCAAATGGACAATTGTCCCACTATGACCCATACACCATATGAAAGAGCATGAAGAGCTCTATCGATATTTGATAGAATTTTTTAGATCCGCCGGTCAGTTTTGGAGAAAAATCAATTTCCTTGTAAAATTCTGGACAGGATGCCTCCAGTGGCCATTGTTGCCAAATGGACAATTGTCCCACTATGACCCATACACCATATGAAAGAGCATGAAGAGCTCTATCGATATTTGATAGAATTTTTTAGATCCGCCGGTCAGTTTAGGAGAAAAATCAATTTCCTTGTAAAATTCTGGACAGGATGCCTCCAGTGGCCATTGTGGCCAAATGGACAATTGACCCATACACCATATGAAAGAGCATGAAGAGCTCTATCGATATATGATAGAATTTTTTAGATCCGCCGGTCAGTTTTGGAGAAAAATCAATTTCCTTGTAAAATTCTGGACAGGATGCCTCCAGTGGCCATTGTGGCCAAATGGACAATTGTCCCACTATGACCCATACACCATATGAAAGAGCATGAAGAGCTCTATCGATATTTGATAGAATTTTTTAGATCCGCCGGTCAGTTTTGGAGAAAAATCAATTTCATGCTCTTTCATATGGTGTATGGGTCATAGTGGGACAATTGTCCATTTGGCCACAATGGCCACTGGAGGCATCCTGTCCAGAATTTTACAAGGAAATTGATTTTTCTCCAAAACTGACCGGCGGATCTAAAAAATTCTATCATATATCGATAGAGCTCTTCATGCTCTTTCATATGGTGTATGGGTCAATTGTCCATTTGGCCACAATGGCCACTGGAGGCATCCTGTCCAGAATTTTACAAGGAAATTGATTTTTCTCCTAAACTGACCGGCGGATCTAAAAAATTCTATCAAATATCGATAGAGCTCTTCATGCTCTTTCATATGGTGTATGGGTCATAGTGGGACAATTGTCCATTTGGCAACAATGGCCACTGGAGGCATCCTGTCCAGAATTTTACAAGGAAATTGATTTTTCTCCAAAACTGACCGGCGGATCTAAAAAATTCTATCAAATATCGATAGAGCTCTTTATGCTCTTTCATATGGAGTATGGGTCATAGTGGGACAATTGTCCATTTGGCCACAAAGGCCACTGGAGGCATCCTGTCCAGAATTTTATAAAGAATTTTATTTTTCTCCAAAACTAACCGGCGGATCTAAAAAATTCTATAAAATATCGATAGAGCTCTTCATGCTCTTTCATATGGTGTATGGGTCATAGTGGGACAATTGTCCATTTGGCCACAATGGCCACTGGAGGCATCCTGTCCAGAATTTTACAAGGAAATTGATTTTTCTCCAAAACTGACCGGCGGATCTAAAAAATTCTATAAAATATCGATAGAGCTCTTTATGCTCTTTCATATGGTGTATGGGTCATAGTGGGACAATTGTCCATTTGGCCACAAAGGCCACTGGAGGCATCCTGTCCAGAATTTTATAAAGAATTTTATTTTTCTCCAAAACTGACCGACGGATCTAAAAAATTCTATAAAATATCGATAGAGCTCTTCATGCTCTTTCATATGGTGTATGGGTCATAGTGGGACAATTGTCCATTTGGCCACAATGGCCACTGGAGGCATCCTGTCCAGAATTTTATAAATAATTTGATTTTTCTCCAAAACTGACCGGCGGATCTAAAAAATTCTATCAAATATCGATAGAGCTCTCTATGCTCTTTCATATGGTGTATGGGTCATAGTGGGACAATTGTCCATTTGGCCACAATGGCCACTGGAGGCATCCTGTCCAGAATTTTACAAGGAAATTGATTTTTCTCCAAAACTGACCGACGGATCTAAAAAATTCTATAAAATATCGATAGAGCTCTTCATGCTCTTTCATATGGTGTATGGGTCATAGTGGGACAATTGTCCATTTGGCCACAATGGCCACTGGAGGCATCCTGTCCAGAATTTTATAAATAATTTTATTTTTCTCCAAAACTGACCGGCGGATCTAAAAAATTCTATCAAATATCGATAGAGCTCTTCATGCTCTTTCATATGGTGTATGGGTCATAGTGGGACAATTGTCCATTTGGACACAATGGCCATTGGAGTCCCATCCTCCCAAAAAATTTTGCCTAAAAACTCAATTTTCTGCAAAATTTTTAGACATATGTGTGGATGTAGCTGTGAGTGACAATGCCACAAGTGGGTGGTTTAGTTTTAGATAAAGTAAATTGGTCAGGAAGACCATTGAATATTTTTCCTGGTGATCAAAAAATAAATCTGTCATTGGTTAGGACAGAAAATACCTCTGTTAACTCTATACAGTGCTCTGTTAGCTCCTTTATGAAGCTCTGTTAACTAATTAACAGAGCCCTGCAAAAAAAATGGTTTGTGTCTGTACTAATTAAATTCGGAATTTATCTTCACGCACATCTAGGAGTCGACCTTCAATTATGAACATAAAATAAAATCTAATTTGGAGCTTCAAATTCTATAAATCGTAGCTTATTTATAAACGTGTTTTAAAGAACAGTTTTCTATAATCCCTATAAAAATTTTATAAAGTGAAAATTATCAGATTAATGGTCATTTTACAACTTATCATTCCACCAAATTGAAACCACAATCCTAGTGACAAAACCAATCAAAATATATACCTTAACTACATACGATATAAATGTCATCTAATGCAGTTTGTTTCTTGAAATAATTTAGTCCATACTGGTATTTTTAACTGCAGCCACGCAGCAACCATAAATTGCAGTCTTAAAGTGGTCTAAGCTGGTTTCCACAATTCACTTTAGCTTTATTATGTGAGTTGCATTTTGTTATTTCTCTCTTCCATTTTCTTGTCATTCTTGGGACCGACATGGAGGTAATTTTTTGAGTTCATGGAGTTAGTTGTTCTTTTTGAAGCAGGGTTGGAATGGTTTGTGAAGAGTTTGTTGGGTTTGACCATCGGTTTGTAACAGTTTTATAAATTGGATATATTTTATATGGTAATTGGAATTTTAATGTCCACTAAGCACTTGGCCTAAAAAATGTTTTTTTTTAGAAGTTCTGATTTTTTTTTAAATATAGTATCACTTTTAAGACTACACACTTGGTCAAGCGAAAACTAGCAGACCTCAAGAAATAAAATGAATGAAAACTGGCCTCAATGACTGCCATTATGTGGAAAACACGTCGCACAATTCGACCCAATTCGACCAATTGATTGTGGCGAGTGGTGATCGTGAACCGATTTTTTTCTTATATTTAGGAGCAAATCGCCCCACAATTGGTCATAGTCCAGCCCGTATTCATAATGTCGATTACATATTGTGGATCCCAGAGGAATATGACCATAACTTTTTCGGCCAGAAGTGCGGTCCTCTGTATGCTCATAAGAGATAACCAGAAATTTTTTTAGAGGATAATTGCCGTCCGCTATATGGAAAAATTTGTAGCGGTTCAGTCTTCCAGTCGCCCGATTTTTTTTAAATATAGTCTCACTTTTAACACTACACACTTGGTCAAGCGAAAACTAGCAGACCTCATGAAATAAAATGAATGAAAACTGGCCTCAATGACTGCCATTATCTCCCCAATCGATTAATATATGTGGAAAACACGTCGCACAATTCGACCCAATTCGACCAATTGATTGTGGCGAGTGGTGATCGTGAACCGATTTTTTCTTAAATTTAGGAGCAAATCGCCCCACAATTGGTCATAGTCCAGCCCTTATTCGTAATGTCGATTACATGTTGTGGATCCCAGAGGAATATGGCCATAACTTTTTCATAAGAGATAACCCTGAAATTTTTTTTTAAAGGATAATTGCCGTCCGCTATATGGAAAAATTTGTAGCGATTCAGTCTTCCAGCCGCCCAGTCGCCAGCGCCGTGGCAAAATTTGAGTGCTCATTAGAGATACCCTGAAATTTAGTTTTTAGAGGATAAATAACGTCCGCCGTAAAGACAAATTTGTAGCGGTACAGTCGTCAAGTCGGAACCGCCTTGAGCAAAATTTTAGTGTCAACCGACGTTTGCTCGGCTTCATCAATTATCTATGATTTATATGAGTGCTCATAAGAACCTCTCAGTTATGCTAACTGTACATAAGATGATCGCAATGCAAAAATAAATTTGGAAAGTCCTAGATAGATATTTTTTTGTAGGGTATCCACCAAATGTCCCATAAAATCCCTAATTTTTTTCTCCTCTTGGCTCTTCTCATATTATATTAATTCTTCCTTTGAGTTGTTTTTATACCTTTGTTGTTGTTCATTCCATCACGATTTCTTGGTTTTGCACCGCATAAGGGTATATTTGTATGCTACCTCGTCGAATGCTTGTGATTGTGGTGTGGTTAGGTCAATGTTCACTGTATATTGAGACTCTGAATGAAGAATTCCTTTTTTTGCAATGTGGTCTTCCCTTTTCAAGTTGTTTGGGTTTAGTGAATGAGTCATAGATGGGAAACATGAGGGAATGTTGTTGTTGTTATTGTCGATGCAGCCATTTTTTTGCTCAG
This sequence comes from Haematobia irritans, assembly GCF_050003625.1. Classification (NCBI taxonomy): domain Eukaryota; kingdom Metazoa; phylum Arthropoda; class Insecta; order Diptera; family Muscidae; genus Haematobia; species Haematobia irritans. The sequence continues at coordinate 194,520,241 of NC_134398.1, read as the reverse complement.
TATATTGCATCAACATCGAAACCTAAAATGTTTTGTATTTCTTGCCGGTTTTGTGTGTTATTTCTCCATTGCTGACACTCCGTTGTCGTCCATAGCATGAATGGTTATGCTACTACGGATATTGCTCTGTACTCCCGTCCGTTTTATACTGCAAAAAATAGCTTTAAATGCAGGTTCTTTCCTATGGAATTCAGTGCAGCCGAGTACAATTGTTGCCAAACCAAGTCATGAGTGTTTCCAATCATCTTTTATCCAACCAGCATGAAAGATAGTCAATGAAGTTTTGAAAATCTGGTTGTTTTCCGTTGTGCCTGTTGTTCACTCACACATATTTGTCTTCAATCATCCATCATTATATTATCATTATTACTTTTGGTATTTTGAAAATGTCTTAGCTTTAAAGATCTGGACTTGAGAACGAGGAAAACAAGTGCCTTCTGCATTGTGAGAATAATATTTCTTCTTTGCTAGCTAATGAATAAGAAATATGTGGAAAACAAGAAATACCCTACAGCTATTGGCTGCATAATCGATTATGAAGCTTTTCTCTTTAATGCATTGATTGATTTCAGAGCAAATATCATAGAGATATAGATTTTCATAATGGGAAAAACAAGCAAGGCATTTTTAAAATTTCAATATTTAGTCTTTTTCTAATTTTTTTATAAGTCTTGGGAGACAATGGACTACATCTAGCCTGCGACTTAGAACGGCTGTCGAAAGTGACCCAAAAATCGACTGTGTCATTTCGCCCTTCATGTACAGAGACATTTGCCTTATGAAAAAGGGATTTCAAAGCCACTTTTAGTAGACTTTGAGTCTAATGTGAATGGGCTATAATATATTTTGCATCCCCATCGATGAATGAAATTATTTTTCAAATTCCATTAAAATGTCATAAATGGCAACGTTACAAGTAACTTAAAAGCCGATTATTTCAATATCAATTTTTTTATTACCATTCTCAATAAGAGATTAGAAGAAACAAGTCTTCTTTTCAAAAAAAAAAAAAAAAAAAAGACAAAACCAACAAGCAGAAAAATGTAGGTGAACAAGTTCTAAACAACAATGTATGGTGGCTAAAACATGCTTGAAACAATTTATCAAAAGACCCAGAAGAACATCTGCCTAATCTCCTTGGTATATTGGATTTTTCACTTGCAAAACTTGTATTTGTCAAAGAAATGTGAAAATTGAAGTCATTTTGTCTGTTGTAATCAACCACATGAATGTGTGTTACGAAAATATTTACAAACAATTAGAATAATTACAGCTACCTAGATTTTCAAACTGCACAGAAGAAATAATAAGTTAATGGAAAATCTAGAGTATAAATCGAAAAACAAATTGCTAAGAATCTGGATGTAGACAATTTTCTCAAAATTTTTTTGCTGTAGAAAATTTTTTCAATATATTATATCTGTTGACAATTTTCTCAAAATTTTATTATTATAGAACATTTTCCCAAAATTTTATTTCTATAGAAAATTTTGTCAAAATTTTATTTTTATAGAAAATTTTCTCAAAATTTTATTTCGTTAAAAAATTTTGTCAAAATTTTATTTTTATAGAAAATTTTGTCAAAATTTTATTTTTATAGAAAATTTTGTCAAAATTATATTTTTATAGAAAATTTTGTCAAAATTTTAATTCTAAGAAAATTTTCTGAAAATTTTATTTGTATAGAAAATTTTCTGAAATTTTTATTTGAATAGAAAATTTTGTCAAAATTTTATTCTATAGAAAATTTTGTCAAAATTTTCATTTTTATAGAAAATTTTGACAAAATTTTATTTCTGTAGAAAATTTTGTGAAAATTTTATTTCTATAGACGATTTTATTTCTATAGAAAATTTTCTCAAAATTTTATTTCTTTGGAAAATTTTCTCAAAATTTTATTTCAATCGAAAATTTTGTCAAAATTTTATTTCTTTAGAAAATTTTGTCAAAATTTTATTTCTTTAGAAAATTTTGTCAAAATTTTATTTCAATAGAAAATTTTGTCAATTTTTGTCAAAATTTTATTTCTATAGAAAATTTGGTCAAAATTTTATTTCTATAGAAAATGTTGTCAAAATTTTGTTTCTATAGAAAATTTTGTCAAAATTTTATTTCTATAGAAAATTTCGTCAAAATTTTATTTCTATAGAAAATTTTGTCAAAATTTTATTTCTATAGAAAATTTTGTCAAAATTTTATTTCTATAGAAAATTTTGTCAAAATTTTATTTCTATAGAAAATTTTGTCAAAATTTTATTTCTATAGAAAATTTTGTCAAAATTTTATTTCTATAGAAAAATTTGTCAAAATTTTATTTCTATAGAAAATTTTGTCAAAATTTTATTTCTATAGAAAATTTTGTCAAAATTTTATTTCTATAGAAAATTTTGTCAAAATTTCATTTTTATAGACAATTTTGTCAAAATTATATTTTTATAGAAAATTTTCTGAAAATTCTATTTCTATAGAAAATTTTCAGAAAATTGTATTTCTATAGAAAATTTTCTGAAAATTTTATTTCAATAGAAAATTTTCTGAAAATTTTATTTCTATAGAAATTTTTTTGAAACTTTTATTTCTATAGAAAAATTTCTGAAAATTTTATTTCTATAGAAAATTTTCTGAAAATTGTATTTCTATAGAAAATTTTCTGAAAATTTTATTTCGTTAGAAAATTTTCTGAAAATTTTATTTCGTTAGAAAATTTTCTGAAAATTTTATTTCGTTATATAATTTTCTCAAAATTTTATTTCTATAGAAAATTTTATCAAAATGTTATTTCTATAGAATATTTTCCCAAAATTTTATTTATATAGAAAATTTTGTCAAAATTTTATTTCTATAGAAAATTTTGTGAAAATTTTATTTCTATAGAAAATTTTATTTCTATAGAAATGTTTGTCAAGATTTTATTTCTATAGAATATTTTATCAACATTTTATTGCAATAGAGAATTTTTTTCAAAATTTTATTTCTATAGAAAATTTTGTCAAAATTTTATTTTTATAGAAAATTTTGTAAAAATTTTATTTTTATAGAAAATTTTATTCCTGTAGAAAATTTTGTCAAAATTTTATTTCTATAGAAAATATTGTCAAAATTTTTATTTTTATAGAAAATTTTGTTAAAATTTTATTTCTATGGCAAATTTTGTCAAAATTTTAAATCTATTAAATTTTTTTCTCGAAATTTTATTTTTGTAGAAAATTTTCTCAAAATTTTATTTCTTTAGAAAATTTTGTCAAATTTTTATTTCCATAGAAAATGTTGCCAACATTTTATTTCTATAGAAAATTTTCTCAAATTTTTATTTCTTTAGAAAATTTTCTCAAAATTTTTTATATCTATAGAAAATTGCCTCAAAATTTTATTTCCATAGACGACTTTGTCAACATTTTATTTCTATGGAAAATTTTGTCAAATTTTTATTTCTTTAGAAAATTCTAATATCTATCAAACAGTAAAAAATCTACTATTTTTGGTTGAATTCTACCAACTGTGGCAACCGTCCGTGCAGGCAATAGGATGGAAACAGAGCATTTGGGCTAGAAATGAGTATCATTGGAAAAAGTATCCACTGTTTTTACAATATATCTCTAATGTGAGTTCAATTTAGTACGTTGAGATATTTAAATTTATTTTCGAAATAACATAGAAATGTGTCAGAAATTCTGCATTCCATCATTCAATTTGTTATTGTACTCTACTCACACCAAGGGGTCCAACAATCATTTCATGAATGGTGTCATGCATTTGAATTGGTGTGAACTTACAATATGTTTTTGAGTGATTGTGAGAGAGCGTGCAATACGTCAAAACGTGTTAATGTTTGAACACAGTGGGTAATAAATCAGTTTTGATGTGTTGTAGTTCGGGTCATAGTTTTGAGGCAAAATATATATAAGAAAGAGTTAACCGATATATTCGGTAAGCATTTATTGAGAAGAGAGAGTTTACCAATTATGGTAACTTAGTCTAACTTAACATAATCTCTTAAAATTTGTAATTTCAACAACAATGATTGAAAATTATAATTTTCAAAATCTATAATTTGTTTTTAATTTTTTTTTTAATCGAACCAAATCGATTTAAAAATGGAAATATCGACTTTTTCAAATGCCGAATGAAGAATTTTGAATTTTTTTCCAATTATATGATGAAAAAAATTATGGAAAAATCGGAAAATCAACTTTTCAAAAAAGTTGAGTCGACTTTTCGAAATCGGGAAAAAATTATGGTGTGTGATGTCTTTGTCCTAGATAAAAATTATTAAGTATGCTTCAAAAACTTTTAAGATACCCAGCAAAAACTAGGTAACCACATCTCATTACAATTGACATTACCAGGAGTAAAGCTGTCATTACACGTTGCATTACATTGCGGCGAGTTATAATGACTAACTTGTAATGACAAAAATAAATACTTCTCGGTAATTTTCGAATTGCTATTCTCAAATTTTTAGGCAGTTGTAGTTAATATAAGTATTCACATAATCGAGCACTTACATAAAAAATCAAAAAGAATATGTAATGTAACGGTAATTCTGAAGATTTTTCCGTTAAGAATTTTTTATCACAAATATTTCATAATAATTGTGTTTAATGACATTATCATATTATGTTTTAAATAAACATAATATGATAATAATCCAAAATGCGCTTAAACTAAATTTCAAATTTTTTTGTTATGTTCAATTACACTAGGCAACAAATCACAAACTTTTCTCTGTGAATTGTTTCTAGCATATTTTTTCTTATTGATTATGACCTACTAAACACGAAAATGATTTTTAAAAAATTTTCTGTTGATTGGTTTTCGAGATATAATTTTTTTTTTAATTTTTGGAGGTACACCTACAATTTTGAGCATATCTTTCGATTTCTTTGACCTTTTTGATCCGAATACTACTCAAATTAAAGAAAATTGAGCCGTCTACAACTCATTCTCAGAAAATTTTCAAATCGGGTAAGTAGTTTGGATGTTAGCGGCTTAAAAAGGCAAAAAACGGCGTTTTTTAAGTAAAAATGTGGCAAAAAAAAAACATATAAAAATTCATATAAAATATAAAAAAAATTTCTAACGGCAATTTTTTGTTTTTTTACGTGTAGCTGGAATCTTTACAAAGAAATTAAGCCCTTACTTAACAAAATCTGACAACAAATAGCGGACTTATAATGCCGTTAGAAATTTTTTTATATTTTATATGAATTTTTATATGTTTTTTTTTTGCCACATTTTTACTTAAAAAACGCCGTTTTTTTACCTTTTTAAGCCGCTAACATCCAAACTACTTAACCGATTTGAAAATTTTCTGAGAATGAGTTGTAGACGGCTCAATTTTCTTTAATTTGAGTAGTATTAGGATCAAAAAGGTCAAAGAAAACGAAAGATATGCTCAAAATTGTAGGTGTACCTCCAAAAATTAAAAAAAAAAAAATTAAAAAAATTATATCTCGAAAACCAATCGACAGAAAATTTTTTGAAAAATCATTTTCGTGTTCAGTAGGTCATAATCAATAAGAAAAAATATGCTAGAAACAATTCACAAAATGGTTGTTGGCTAGTGTTATTTAAAATCTTAAAATAATATTAAAATTTATATTAATACTAAGTATAATTCTAATAATAATTTCAAATCATTTGTATTGCCAAATACCAGCTAGTACTGTAATTTATAAGATATCAAATATTGTTGTACTAGTTTTACAATAATAAATAAATAAATAAATCAAATGCCATTTGCCTTATAAAAAAGAGACTTAAAATCCACTTTTAGTAGATTTCGAACCTTATGTGAATTGGCTATTGGATATATTATAACGTAATTCACGAATCCAACTCCCTTAAACAACCTACATTTATTTCTATTTTAAGTGTGACATTAATTTGAGTGTAATCGTATTTAGATTATTTATTAGATTTTTTGTTTATTTATACAATATTCTATTTCTATTCAGTAGTTCTCCTATTACAGCACCACTCGCCATATTTTGATCCATTGTAATCGGCGATAGAAATCAATATTTTCGAGATTTGGTTGCCTGAGACTATAAGTGGCTATTTTGCAAGCTTTGGTGTATCTACGAATAAGTCATTACATATTAGGTGATTATATGCTTTAAATGCACTACTTATTTTATGGCCGAAAGTATGCCTGGGGAGAAGTACTTTCCTCCTAGGACATGCGTATGTAAATGTAATCCGAAACGATGCCAATTAATAAGTGGTTATTAATTTTTAAATAGGCTTACCTACAAGATTACCGGGTAATGAGAGTTTTTGCTGGGTAGTTGGTCACTAAAGACATGCGTGCAATGTTGTACTCCAATTTTTTCCTTCAAACTATAAAATTTTCTTTAACAAGTGAAAAAATAATTATGTCTAATATATGTTCTTGAATTTATCGAAAAATATTTACTTATGTTATTTTTGCGATATCAGTGTGATGTCAGCGTTTGTAATACTGTTTAGTTAAAATTTTGTAAAAACAATTAACATTTTCTAAAATTAAAAATGATTCTATAGACTGAAAAAACATTGCTACTATACATTTGTTGGCTGAAATGAACACTATACGCTACAACACAAATCAGCTGCCATCTTCAATCAGCTGTTTGCTCAGGGGGCATCTTCGTAAACGGACCAAATTCAATTGTACATCCAATATAAAGTATATTGTCTCACTATAATCAAATCCGAAATACAAATAATGCGTACAAAGACATAGAAAAATAAAAAAAAAATGTTTTGACCCTCCCCACCAAACAACAAATTGGGTCACGTTTTATTCTGCCGTCATTATTGCACAGTAGATTTTCTTTTCAATGCCTGTTCAACAATATGCAAATTATAATATGTATGTATATAGCATTCATATGTAGTACATATGTTTATCCATGTATTAGAAAAAAATCTCCCCTTTACTCACGCATTGGCATCATCCGCATACGTCACCGTTAAGTCAAACATTGTTGAGAGATATATATATATATATATAAAGGGTGATTCTTTTGAGGTTAGGATTTTCATGCATTAGTATTTGACAGATCACGTGGGATTTCAGACATGGTGTCAAAGAGAAAGATGCTCAGTATGCTTTGACATTTCATCATGAATAGACTTACTAACGAGCAACGCTTGCAAATCATTGAATTTTATTACCAAAATCAGTGTTCGGTTCGAAATGTGTTTCGCGCTTTTTTATCGACAAATTTTGTTCAGCGATGAGGCTCATTTCTGGTTGAATGGCTACGTAAATAAGCAAAATTGCCGCATTTGGAGTGAAGAGCAACCAGAAGCCGTTCAAGAACTGCCCATGCATCCCGAAAAATGCACTGTTTGGTGTGGTTTGTACGCTGGTGGAATCATTGGACCGTATTTTTTCAAAGATGCTGTTGGACGCAACGTTACGATGAATGGCGATCGCTATCGTTCGATGCTAACAAACTTTTTGTTGCCAAAAATGGAAGAACTGAACTTGGTTGACATGTGGTTTCAACAAGATGGCGCTACATGCCACACAGCTCGCGATTCTATGGCCATTTTGAGGGAAAACTTCGGAGAACAATTCATCTCAAGAAATGGACCGGTAAGTTGGCCACCAAGATCATGCGATTTGACGCCTTTAGACTATTTTTTGTGGGGCTACGTCAAGTCTAAAGTCTACAGAAATAAGCCAGCAACTATTCCAGCTTTGGAAGACAACATTTCCGAAGAAATTCGGGCTATTCCGGCCGAAATGCTCGAAAAAGTTGCCCAAAATTGGACTTTCCGAATGGACCACCTAAGACGCAGCCGCGGTCAACATTTAAATGAAATTATCTTCAAAAAGTAAATGTCATGGACCAATCTAACGTTTCAAATAAAGAACCGATGAGATTTTGCAAATTTTATGCGTTTTTTTTAAAAAAAAAGTTATCAAGCTCTTAACAAATCACCCTTTATATATATAGAGAGAGAGTGAACAAAAAACCATCTCTTACAAAAAATTGCTTTCTAACACACCATTAATCAAAAAGTTTTTAAAGAACAACACCGAATATAATAGAAGATAAAAAAGCGAACAAAAAGTTTGGGAATATCCAAGGCAAGATTTGTGAACAAATACACCATGACGATAACATGCATACAATGTCACAATTCTCTAAATTGGCCATATCCATTACAACAATCTCTAACTTCGATCGATAATATAATCTAATTCGAAATATTTGTATGCTGTACATTTGGAGACTATATTTTAGCCCATATAGGCGTACACTTCTCCTACCGAATTAAATGTGAAATGTATTGATTGAAAAAATTTCCAACTTCAATCAACTTTTAAATTGAAAAACTTGTGGTGATATTTGATATTCTGTTTCTAAATTTATGTAAAAAGGCACTTAATAGTTGTACTCAAACGATGCTTTAATATAGTAACATCCCACCAAAAAATTTTCAGCAGTAAGAGTTTAGTTGCACTTTTTGGTATACAATAAAGTAGGCAGTGCATTTAAACTGCATGAATCGGTGGCAATAACGTAAACGAGTAATCAAACTATTTTATGATCATTCGTTTACGTTATTGCAACCTATTCATGCAGTATAGATGCATGAAAGGTAGAGCTGTTTTCCTTCATGCCAACAACAACATACTCAAGATTATATATCACTTCTGAGCAATATTTCTATTAAAATGAGCATTTATATCAGCGCTATGTAGAAGCTGCTCTAAATCGGGACATCACCCACAAAAATCAGCGCTGATTCGGTTGTTTATTCAATTTTTATACCCTCCACCATAGGATGGGTGTATATTAACTTTGTCATTCCGTTTGTAACACATGGAAATATTGCTCTAAGACCCCATAAAGTATATATACACTGGGTCGTGGTGAAATTCTGAGTCGATCTGAGCATGTCCGTCCGTCTGTTGAAATCACGCTAACTTCCGAACGAAACAAGCTATCGACCTGAAACTTGCCACAAGTAGTTGTTATTGATGTAGGTTGGATAGTATTGCAAATGGGCCATATCGGTCCACTTTTACGTATAGCCCCCCTATAAACGGACCCCCAAATTTGGCTTGCGATTGCTCTAAGAGAACCAAATTTCATCCGATCCGGCTGAAATTTGGTACATGGTGTTAGTATATGGTCTCTAACAACCAAGCAAAAATTGGTCCATAATTACATATAGCCCCCATATAAACCGATCCCCCGATTTGGCTTGCGCAGCCTCTAAGAGAACCAAATTTCATCCGATCCGGCTGAAATTTGGTACATGATGTTAGTATATGGTCTCTAACAACCATGCAAAAATTGGTCCATATCGGTCCATAATTATATATAGCCTCCATATAAGCCCATCCCCAGATTTGACCTCCGAAGCCTCTTAGAGGAACAAAATTCATCAGATCCGGTTGAAATTTGGTACGTGGTGTTAGTATATGGTCTCTAACAACCATGCAAGAATTGGTCCATATCGGTCCATAATTATATATTTAGCCCCCATATAAATCGATCCCCAGATTTGTCTTCCGGAGCCTCTTGGAGTAGCAAAATTCATCCGATCCGGCTGAAATTTGGTACATGGTGTTAGTATATGGTCTCTAACAACCATGCAAAAATTGGTCCATATCGGTCCATAATTATATATAGCCTCCGTATAAGCCGATCCCCAGATTTGACCTCCGAAGCCTCTTAGAGGAACAAAATTCATCAGATCCGGTTAGTATATGGTATCTAACAACCATGCAAGAATTGGTCCATGCAAGAATTGGGGGCTATATAATTATATATAGCCCCCATATAAATCGATCCCCAGATTTGTCCTCCGGAGCCTCTTGGAGGAGCAAAATTCATCCGATACGGTTGAAATTTGGAAAGTGGTGTTAGTATAAGGCCGCTAATAACCATGCCAAAATTGGTCCATATCGGTCTATAGTTATATATAGCCGATTCCCAATCACACAAAAATTGGTCCATATAATTAGGTTCATAATCATGGTTGCCACTCGAGCCAAAAATAATCTACCAAAATTTTATTTTTATAGAAAACATTGTCAAAATGTTATTTCTATAGAAAATGTTGTCAAAATTTTATTTCTATAGAAAATTTTGTCAAAATTTTATTTCTATAGAAAATTTTGTCAAAATTTTATTTCTATAGAAAATTTTTCCCAAATTTTACTATAGAAAATGTCAACATTTTATTTTATAAAAATTTTATTTCTATAGAAACTTTAAACTTAATTATATACGTATTTAATCGGCCTTTTTAGTTTAATATATACCACGTATAGACTATGTGGTATATATTACGGTGTTAGGAAGTTTTAAGATACCTTGCCATCGGCAAGTGTTACCGCAACCCAAGTAATTCGATTGGTGATTACAGTCTTCAGTAGAAGTTTCTACGCAATCCATGGTGGAGGGTACATAAGCTTCGGCCTGGCCGAACTTACGGCCGTATATACTTGTTATTATTCAGGTATTAAACTAAATTCAACCAGTCATCCCTGCGATCACCATTTAGAATTCCAATAATTTCCGCCGCGTTCAGTGTAGTGTTTTGAAAGAATTGTAGTCAAAATTCTCTAAATCCGGGACAAACTCCTAAAAAATATTGAAGGGTTTCTGGTTCTCATAAATTACATATATTACAGAGTTTGTCCTGCTCAGGAACTCCGTATTTGTTTCCATTTAATGGTATTACTCCACATCGTGCTCTGAAAATCAATCCAATATTTTCTAGAGAATTTTCATCAGAGATGTATTCCAAACCTCTAAGTAGTTAAGAACTCTATAGAGCCTACCATTTCTAATCTTTCTTTCAATGTTTTATGGATATTATCCAGTTTGATCGCTATTAATAGATCGTTTCTAAACATGTTCCATTGTTCTTTAATATTATCCATATTTGGCCAACATATGTTAAAGAACCGTGCTAAAGAACTGCTTCTGGGTTCTTTAACCAAGAAAACCTCTTGATGTAGGATGATATTTGCTAATAACTTTGGAAGTCTGCGATCAGAGTAGTGCACCAGTATCTTTTCTATGTATTTAATATGCAAGTTTAGTGTATAAATATGACTCTGCTCAGCCGCTGTTTCTAACATCAGAGCATAGTTCGGCGTATGTTTTGATAGGTTGAGCACTTGTTTAATAAAAAATCTCTGGAGCTTGTCCACTTCCTCGAAATTGTTTCGGTTGTTTTGTAAGCCTCTCTCTCTCTTACAATACTGCTGAAATAGTGCTCCATTTTTTTCTGGGCTGACGTGGTACAACTACACTTTTCCAGCGTGTTTTGTATAGCTTATACGACTGTTTCGACGTGGTGGGGATTCTCAGAAGTGACGTAAAATTCGAAAAAGGTTCACAGGGATAGTTCAATGTTTGCCCGAAGTTTTTCATTTTTCCCCAAAATCAGTTTACTTACATCAATGAAAGTAACGGCCTAGCCCTTGGGTCCCCTCTGATTTGGTATAAAATTGGCTTGGCTTCATTCATTGTGGTCCATGGCCACTATCAGGCCAGATTTTTCTACCAGTGTACCTATCATTCGTTATCGATATGAACGGTAATATAAATATTCTGTTATTCTTGCCAATTTGTTCTTTGTTGTTAATAAAATTTACTCGAGCGTTCGTGTACATATTGCATATACATATTACATTTGTTTACTTTGTTTTTCCTCTTTCTTTGCTTTTATTTATTTCGTAAATATATATCTGCATTGTTTTAAAAATTTATTACTTTTTATTGCTTGTTTTCACCAATGTGGTATCACAATGGACTGAATAATCTAAGTGAGCCTGATACATCGGGCTGCCACCTAACCTAACCTTTATGGCTTGTTTTTTCGAAATATATATTTCACAAAAGCAAATACATTTAAATGGCTTTCTAAAGTAAGTCATGTTTATTTAAAGTCGAAATTTAGTTCCGTTACATCGATAATTTTATGTAAGCAGAGAGACCTCTAGTGTTTCAGTTTTGCAATGACAAATCTGTGTCTTAAGAGAATATATGATCTCTGATCTCTGTAATGCTTATGTATTAGTAATATCTCAATCAGCGTTGCCACAATGAATTTTTGTTTTGAACCAACATTTTTCCAAAAATTGGACCAAAATTCGTACCAGCTGACCATTCTTCCAAATTAAATTAATATCATTTATAAATTAAAATTCTTCCAAAATTTTACTTCGATAGAAAATTTGTGAAATTTGTATTTCTATTCAATATTTTTAATTCTGTAGAAATTTTTGACAAAATTTTATTTCTTTCATTCGTTTTGTTTTGTTATTGTTGGTTTTTGTTCTTTAATCATTGTTGTTGTTTTTTTGTTTTCAGATTAAAACAATATACTAACTAAACTACAAGTGTAGTGTTGTTTTTTTATTTCAACTTAAAACCATACATGGACTAAACTACAAGTGTAGCTTAACCAACAGAGGAAAAGATTGTTTGTCAAATTTATTTGGGCAAAGCCCTATAGACTGCAAGATGGTTGGATGGACGCACGTTTCGGAATTACCACATTCCTCATCAGCATCCTCTACTTGCAGCAAAACTATCAACCAATTATCAGAATAAATTATTTCTATAGAAAATTTTGTTAAAATTTTATTTCTATAGAATATTTTGTCAAAAGTTTATTTCTACAGAAAATTTTGTGAAATTTTTTTTTTCTATAGAAAATTTTGTTAAAATTTTATTTCTATAGAATATTTTCTCAAAATTTTATTTCTATAGAAAATTTTGTAAAAATTTTATTTCTATAGAAAATTTTGTAAAAATTTTATTTCTATAGAAAATTTTGTCAAAATTTTATTTCTATAGAAAATTATATAAAATTTTATTTCTATACAAAATTTTGTCAAAATTTTATTTCTATAGAAAATTTTGTAAAAATTTTATTTCTATAGAAAATTTTGTCAAAATTTTATTTCTATAGAAAATTATATCAAAATTTTATTTCTATACAAAATTTTGTCAAAATTTTATTTCTATAGAAAATTTTGTCAAAATTTTATTTCTATAGAAAATTTTGTCAAAATTTTATTTCTATAGAAAATTTTGTCAAAATTTTCTTTCTATAGAAAATTTTGTCAAAATTTTATTTCTATAAAACATTTTGTCAAACTTTTATTTCTATAGAAAATTTTGTCAAAATTTTATTTCTATAGAAAATTTTGTCAAAATTTTATTTCTATAGAAAATTTTGTCAAAATTTTATTTCTATAAAAAATTTTGTCAAAAATTTATTTCTATAGAAAATTTTGTCAAAATTTTATTTCTATAGAAAGTTATCGTAATATCTATTAAAATCTACAAAATTTTTGCACAATTTTGTATGTATACAATGTTTTTTTTTTTTAATTTATTTCTTATTTAATTTAATTTTATTCTGTAAAAATTTTATTTCTATTAGAAAATTTTGTCAAAATTTTCTTTCTATAGAAAATTTTGTTAAAATTTTATTTCTATAGAAAATTTTGTCAAAATTTTATTTCTATAGAAAATTTTCTCAAAATTTTATTTCTATAGAAAATTTTCTCAAAATTTTATTTCTATAGAAAATTTTCTCAAAATTTTATTTCTATAGAAAATTTTGTCAGAATGTTTTATAAAAATTTCATTTTTATAGAAAATTTTGTAAAAATTTTATTTCTATAGAAAAGTTTGTCAAAATTTTATTTCTATAAAAATTTTTGTCAAAATTTTATTTCTATAGAAAATTATTTCTATAGAAAATGTCAAAATTTTATTTCTATAAAAAATTTTGTCAAAATTTTATTTCTATGGAAAATTTTGTCAAAATTTTATTTCTATTAAAATTTTTACAAAATTTTATTTCTATATAAAATTTAGGCAATATTTTTTTCTATAGAAAATTTTGTCAATATTTTATATCTATAGAAAATTTATCAAACTTTTATTTCTATAGAAAGTTATCGCAAAATTTTATTTCCATTAAAATTTACAAAATTTTTGCACAATTCTGTATCTATACAATTTTTTTAATTTATTTCTTATTTAATTTTATTCTGTAAAAATTTTGTCAAAATTTTATTTCTATAGAAAATTTTGTCAAAATTTTATTTCTATAGAAAATTTTGTCAAAATTTTATTTCTATAGAAAATTTTGTCAAAATTTTATTTCTATTAAAATTTTGTCAAAATTTTATTTTTATTAAAATTTTTACAAAATTTTATTTTTATTAAAATTTTTACAAAATTTTATTTTTATTAAAATTTTTACAAAATTTTATTTTTATTAAAATTTTTACAAAATTTTAGTTCTATACAAAATTTAGGCAATATTTTTTTCTATAGAAAATTTTGTCAAAATTTTATTTCTATACAAAATTTTGTCAAAATTTTATTTCTATGGAAAATTTGGTCAAAATTTGATTTCTATTACAATTTTGTCAAAATTCTATTTTTATTAAAATTTTTACAAAATTTTATTTCTATACAAAATTAGGCAATATTTTTTTCTATAGAAAATTTTGTCAATATTTTATCTATACAAAATTCTGTCAAAATTTTATTTCTATAGAAAATTTTGTCAAAATTTTATTTCTATAGAAAATTTTCTCAAAATTTTATTTCTATAGAAAATTTTGTCAAAATTTTATTTCTATAGAAATTTTGTCAAAATTTTATTTCTATAGAAATTTTGTCAAAATTTTATTTCTATAGAAAATTTTGTCAAAATTTTATTTCTATAGAAAATTTTGTCAACATTTTATTTCTATAGAAAATTTTGTCAAAATTTTATTTCTATAGAATATTTTGTCAAAATTTTATTTCTATAGAAAATTTTATCAAAATTTTATTTCTATAGAAAATTTTGTCAAAATTTTATTTCTATACAAAATTTAGGCAATATTTTTTTCTATAGAAAATTTTGTCAAAACTTTATTTTTATACAAAATTTTGTCAAAATTTTATTTCTATGGAAAATTTTGTCAAAATTTTATTTCTATTATTTCTATTTATTTTTATTAAAATTTTTACAAAATTTTATTTCTATACAAAATGTAGGCAATATTTTTTTCTATAGAAAATTTTGTCAATATTTTATATCTATAGAAAATTTATCAAACTTTTATTTCTATAGAAAGTTATCGCAAAATTTTATTTCTATTAAAATTTACAAAATTTTTGCACAATTCTGTATCTATACAATTTTTTTTTTAAATTTATTTCTTATTTAATTTTATTCTGTAAAAATTTTGTCAACATATTATTTCTATAGAAAATTTTGTCAAAATTTTATTTCTATAGAAAATTGTGTCAAAATTTTATTTCTATAGAAAATTTTGTCAAAATTTTATTTCTATAGAAAATTTTGTAAAAATTTTATTTCTATAGAAAATTTTGTCAAAATTTTAATGCTATTAAAATTTTGTCAAAATTTTATTTTTATTAAAATTTTTACAAAATTTTATTTTTATTAAAATTTTAACAAAATTTTAGTTCTATACAAAATTTAGGCAATATTTTTTTCTATAGAAAATTTTGTCAAAATTTTATTTCTATACAAAATTTTGTCAAAATTTTATTTCTATGGAAAATTGTGTCAAAATTTGATTTCTATTAAAATTTTGTCAAAATTTTATTTTTATTAAAATTTTTACAAAATTTTATTTCTATACAAAATTTAGGCAATATTTTTTTCTATAGAAAATTTTGTCAATATTTTATATCTATAGAATATTTATCAAACTTTTATTTCTATAATTTCTATTAAAATTTAATTTCTATTAAAATTTACAAAATTTTTGCACAATTTTGTATCTATACAATTTTTTTTTAATTTATTTCTTATTTAGTTTTATTCTGTAAACATTTTGTCAAAATTTTATTTCTATGGAAAATTGCGAAAAATTACCGATTTGACGCAAATGGACCAGAATTAATTAAATTCTATTTGGTCCGTCCATTGGACTAAATTTAATAATTAATAATTTTTTGGACCAATTTTGGTCCGATCGGACCAAAATGGCATAATCATTAACATAACCTTTTTCAAAACTTTCAATTTTACATATTCACAGCGTTGCTTCGTATTGGTATTAAAAACAAACGACCTTGGTATTATTTGTCGATTTGATCGAAATGTATTGGATTAGTCAGAATGATGACGGTTTATTCTCTCATCTCCCTCGCTCATTTTCGTTATCTTTATCATTAATTAGACATATGGCGGCCATGACTTTGAACTTTAAAGAAATGAACATCAATGGGAGAAAAAGGGTTTTGTTTTTAAAATAATTTTTGTTTTGTTTTAGATTTTATGTTTGTTGTTATTTTTAATTTAGTTTTTTTCTTCTTTTTATTATTTTCGTGTACTTTCTACAGTTCTGCATGCAGTCGTACTAATATACATACGTAAGTGGAGGTTTATTGCGGTGATCAAACCGCAATGACCACAATTAAACGAAATCATAGAGAAATCAAAAAAAGCAAAAAGCAAAACAAAAATAAAATAAAAACAAATGAAATATTAAGTGGCGATGATACGTGATAGGCAAACGTTATCGATAAGGAACTAGAAACACACATCATGCCGTTCATATATGCATATATTTACATAAGTTAGCTAATATATTTCAAGAGTGACTTATCTCCAAAATGGATATTAAAAAAAAACTTTACTTGGATCCAAAGATTTCGAACTTCCCTGAAAGTTTTTGGTATAGATTTCCAGTCAAACATGCGTCTTTAAAATAACAAAATTTTTTAAGCTCTTTAGGCTTAAAAATCCAAATTATAACAGATACTTCAAAGTAAAAAAAAAAGAAAAAATTGGAAGTTGTTCCATAAAAATTTCGTTTTAAGAGAATCCCGGGATCCTTAATCAACTTTTTCCACTTCCCATGGATATTCTTTTGGACCAGTCTTAGAAAATAATTGCTAAAAAAATGTGATGACATATATGAATATTTCTTTAATGAATAAATGTGGGTTAAATTTTTTTTGGCGCCGCATATTTTTTTGTTTTGATATTTTTTTCTTTTCGATCGAATTCGAATTCCGAGACACTTTCGCTTTTAATTTTAAAATATTCTGTTATAAATGAATGTTTAATAAGTCTTGAGGGCACATTATATTTAGCATATATCAATAGCACAGTTTGATAAAAATACCTGAAGCGTTTTTGTGAAACATAAATAAAAAAAATTTTTATGATCTAATAATAAAGATTTTGTAACCTACATGCTACACACAAAAAAATATTTTTTTGTCTTCAATCACGACATTAATTGATCCAATAAATTTTTAACTGAAATGTCTTCAATCACAGAAATGATAGTATCAATTAAAAAATTAAAAGGCAATGAAAAAATTAATTGATTCAATTAGAAAATTAATTGATACTATTAATTTTTATACCCTCCACCATAGGATGGGGGTATATTAACTTTGTCATTCCGTTTGTAACACAACGAAATATTGCTCTAAGACCCCATAAAGTATATATATTCTGGGTCGTGGTGAAATTCTGAGTCGATCTGAGCATGTCCGTCCGTCCGTCTGTTGAAACTAACTTCCGAACGAATCAAGTTATCGACTTGAAACTTGGCACAAGTAGTTGTTATTGATGTAGGTCGGATAGTATTGCAAATGGGCCATATCGGTCCACTTTTACGTATAGCCCCCCACATATAAACGGACCCCCAAATTTGGCTTGCGGGGACTCTAAGAAAAGCAAATTTCATCCGATCCAGCTGAAATTTGGTAAATGGTGTCAGCATATGATCTCTAACAACCATGCAAAAATTGGTCCACATCGGTCCATAATTATATATAGCCCCCATATAAACCGATCCCCCGATTTGGCTTGCGGAGCCTCTAAGAGAAGCAAATTTCATCCGATCCGGCTGAAATTTGGTACATGGTGTAAGTATATGGTCTCTAACACAACTATGCAAAAATTGGTCCACATCGCTTAATAATTATATATAGCCCCCATATAAACCGATCTCCCGATTTGGCTTGCGGAGCCTCTAAGAGAAGCAAATTTCATCTGATCCGGCTGAAATTTGGTACATGGTGTTAGTATATGGTCTTTAATGATAATGCAAAAAATGGTCCACATCGATCCATAATTATATATAGCCCCCATATAAACCGATCCCCAGATTTGACCTCCGGAGCCCCTTGGAAGACCAAAATTCATCTGATTCAGTTGAAATTTTGTACATGGTGTTAATATATGGCCTCAAACACCCATGCAAAAATTGGTCGAAATCGGTCCATAATTATATATAGCCCCCATATAAACCGATCCCCAGATTTGACCTCCGTAGACCCTTGGAAGAGCAAAATTCATCCTATTCGGTTGAAATTTTGTACGTGATGTTAGTATATGGTATCCAACAACCATGTAGGAATTGGTTCATATCAGTCCATAATTATATATAGCCCCCATATAAACCGATCCCCAGATATAACCTCAGGTGCCTTTTGGAGAAGCAAAATTCATCCGATCTGCTTGAAATTTGGTACGTGATGGTAGTATATGATATTTAACAGCCACGCCAAAAGGTAGTCCATATCAGTCCATAATCGTATATAGCCCTCATATAAACCAATCCCGAGATTTGGTTTGGAGCCTCTTGGAGGAGCAAATTTCATCCAAGTCAGTTGAAATTTGGTACATTGTGCTAGTATGTGACCGTTAACAGCCGTGCCTAACTAGGTCCATATCGGTCTATAGTTATATATAGCCCTCAGATAAATCGATCCCCAATCACACAAAAATTGGTCCATATCAAGTTCATAATTGTATATAGCCCCCATATTAGCGACTCCCATATTTCAATTCTGGCTCTCTACCACGTATGGAGTAACTCACAATTTAGAAAACGATGTTAAGAAGTTTTAATATACCACAACCCAAGTAATTTGATTGTGGATGACAGTCTTTAGAACAAGTTTCTATGCAATCCATGGTGGAGGGTACATAAGATCGGCCTGGCCGAACTTACGGCCGTATATACTTGTTGTGATTGATTTTTGTTTTTAATTGAATATTTATTAAGGGACTTTAATAGCACATGAAGAAAAGAGCTGAAAATTGAATAAATTAACATTAATTTCTTAAAATCAAGTACGCAAAACTCAAATTTAAAAGAGAATTATGTATTTAAAGCCTTACTTCAATTTTCGCTTCTTTGGCGTCTACCGACAGTCTATATGAATGTGTTCGAACTCATGTATTATGTCTTATGTGGGAGTGAATTATTACATTATTTACATATGCGTGTGTGTGTGCTCTTTATGTTAAGTAACGGATCAGCTCTTCTTTTCCTATTTCTCTTCTCAAAGCAATTTTTCATCTCATTATAAATGTTTTTTGTTTGTTTTTACATTAGGGTCATTATTATTGACCTCTCTTCTATGCCGACACTCAACACAAAAAGAAAAAAAATTGTTCTTACTTCAAAGACATAATACTTTAACGGAATGATGAAAATTTCATATATTCCTGTCCCAAAATTTTAAATGTTTAAAGTAAACATTATGAACTTTCTGTTAAAACTTATTATTTTTAAAGAAATTTATCCTTTATTTTGTGTCCATATTAGCTTATTATTTTTTAGGGTAAGATAAACGCTTTGTCAACAAATATTTCTAACCATAAAAAAATTTCTCTCTAATAGTTTTGACAAAAAATATTTAATTTTTGCATTTAATATATTCTCATAATGATCAAATACAAATAATTTTCTTTGTTACATTTTGGTACTAAAATCTTTTTGTGTTATGCATAGTAAGATTTATACTTTTGGTTTGATGTTTCTGAGAATTTCTATTCGTTTTTTTTCTGTTTACTTTTATATTTTGCTTGAGTTTCTTCAAATGGTATTCAGGGTATTCAGTTTCGTAAGTCATTTACGCCCACACGAAAGTGTTTTCCAGAATCATTTTACGATGATTCAACGCCACCATCGACTACTGTAGCAGATAACAAAAAATAATGTATTTTGTTGTCCAAGATTATAAAAACGATATGAATGATAGAGAAAATAAAATGGAAAGAAGCACGCTTGAGGTTTGGCCAAACCCGCACCAGTGAAAGAGTGAAAGTTTTTAAAGAGTTTTAATGACTGTAAAGGGTGTAACTAAGTTAGATTACCACATTTTTGTGGCAAACCTATTGCACAAATTGAGTAGATCACCATATTTTGCTGTTTTGCTATTTGCCAAAGCACAACTCTAAAATAATATAATTAAATGATAGGTTAGGTTAGGTTATGTGGCAGCCCGATGTATCAGGCTCACTTAGACTATTCAGTCCATTGTGATACCACAGTGGTGAACTTCTCTCTTATCACTGAGTGCTGCCCGATTCCATGTTAAGCTCAATGACAAGGGACCTCCTTTTTATAACCGAGTCCGAACGGCGTTCCACATTCCAGTGAAACCACTTAGAGAAGCTTTGAAACCCTCAGAAATGTCACCAGCATTACTGAGGTGGGATAATCCACCGCTGAAAAACTTTTTGGTGTTCGGTCGTAGCAGGAATCGAACCCACGACCTTGTGTATGCAAGGCGGGCATGCTAACAATTGCACCACGGTGGCTCCCATAATTAAATGATGATATCTGAGAAAGTTTTTCTTTTTTTTAGGAAACCTTCAATTCATACTGACTAAATGACTTATTCTGACGAAACCTTCAATTCAATTCAATAAGGTTTTCTTTAGAAAATATTTAATCCAAGCTTGATGCAAACTTTCGTACCAAAGCTGAATTTATTTTACTTTGGAGAATCTCTAATTCAGCTTGGCTAGATAAAGTTATGTTTAGAAAAATATATCGGGCAAGCTGTATAAGAATTTCTCTTGAAAAATTGCTTTAAAAAGGGAACGTGAGTAGATTTTTTTATGTCTACAACATCGAAAGTTGAAAATTTAAATATGTAGTCGATAAAATGTATAATTTTTTTTTATAAGAAATTTAAAAAAATTATAATTTATAAAATAGAATTTTGTTAAACTCTATATCCATTTTTTCAAAATTTTAAAAAGTCGTATAATCAACTTTGTGAATCTCATTACGAGGGTTGCCCTTTATATTTCGGGATAAGAGAATAAAAACAAATATTAACCGTCGAAAATCGCTATATTGTTTTTCAAAATATTCCCCATTAAGATCTATACACTTTTGCATGCCTTTGAACCAAATGTCGGCCCTCTGACTGAGGTATCTCCAAAATATGCATTCTGAACGTATCAACGGTTTCTTCAGGTGTCGAACAACGTTGATTTCTCATTTTATTTTTTTTCGTACGGGAATAAAAAGAAGTCATTCGGTGCCATGTAACGGCGTAGACCATCAAAAATCGCTTCTGAAACATATAACAGATTGGCTGATAAGTCCCCGGTCTAACAAAGAAAAACACATTTTTTGTCAAAATTCGTTTTTATTATTCAACATAGTTCCCTTCAAGAGCGATATAACGATTATAACGACCTTCCAATTTTTTGAAACCATTTTGGTAGTACTCCTTCGGTTTTGCCTCAAAATATGCCTCAGTTTCGGCGATCACCTCTTCATTGTAGCCAAATTTTTTCCCTGCGAGCATCCTTTTGAGGTCTGAGAAAAAGAAAAAGTCGCTGGGGGCCAGATCTGTAGAATACGGTGGGTGGGGAAGCAATTCGAAGCCCAATTCATAAATTTTTTGCCATCGTTCTCAATGACTTGTGACACGGTGCGTTGTCTTGGTGGAACAACACTTTTTTCTTTTTCATATGGGGCCGTTTTGCCGCGATTTCGACCTTCAAACGCTCCAGTAACGCCATATAATAGTCACTGTTGATGGTTTTTCACTTCTCAAGATAATCGTTAAAAATTATTCCATGCGCATCCCAAAAAACATAGGCCATTACTTTGCCAGCGGACTTTTGAGTCTTTCCACACTTCGGAGACGGTTCACCGGTCGCAATTGCACGAAAATGTTCACGATTTAATTCCATTTTTTTGGTTTTCAATTGGTAAAATTCTACCAAAGATGGTCGATTTTTTACTGTTAGGTAGAGTGGTAGAACTATCAATGTTTTCGTAGATTTTGCAAAACATTCCTCTCCAACTAAGAAGTACTTCAATTTTCTATAGAAAAAACAACTTTGCAAAAAGTTCTTTAGAAATAAAATTTTGCAAAAATGTCTATTGAAATAAATTTTTTCAAAAAATATCTATTGAAAAAAAAAAACTTAACAAACATTTTCTATACAAATAAGATTTCCACAAAATGTTCTATAGAAATAAAATTTTGAAAAAAATTTTCTGTACACTCAGAAAAAAGTTTACTTGGATCCAAAGAGTTTTACCTTCCCTTAAGGATTTTTGTATTGATTTCAAGCGAAAGATGCGGCTTCATTAAAATAAAGGCATCTTTAGCTTTAAATTTAAGATCAATCAAGTTAAAATTAGGATACGGATCTCATTTATCAAAT
Organism: Haematobia irritans; assembly: GCF_050003625.1. Lineage (NCBI taxonomy): Eukaryota > Metazoa > Arthropoda > Insecta > Diptera > Muscidae > Haematobia > Haematobia irritans. The sequence goes on along the minus strand of NC_134398.1, from coordinate 194,497,777 downwards.
TGCCAGTCTCTTTTCGCCGTATGTTAATTAAGCTATTCACGGACAAACAAATGCCACTATAAAAATCCAAATTATAACGGATACTTGAAAGTAAAAAATGTTTTCTTTATTCCAAAAAAAAAAATAAAAACTTTAAACCAAAGATGCTAAATCCTCAAAATAAGTATTATTCTATATTTGAAGCGTTTTTATCTTAAATCTAAAGTTTCAATATTTCAGTTCATTTAAGGACAATTTCTCTAAATCAAAAATGTGTTTTTTTACTTTAAGAAAAATTTGCGTTATTTCAAAGACATGCGACTTTTACGGAGGGACGAAAACTTACAAAAATTTTGTCCTAAATTAAATGAAAAAGATTATAAACTTTAATTTAATTAAAATTTCAATATTTTAAAGAAATTTGCCCTCAATATTTTGTCAATTGCACATCCCAAAAATTAGGCTGCGTAATCTTTAATATCACGTAAATATTTTTTCAGTGTAGAAATATTTTCTTTTGGTAGATTTGTGGTAAAATTTTGCTAGATTATTTTTGACACGTGGTTTGAACACTAGAATTGTGCAATCCCGAATTATAAAATGCAACCCTCGTACAATCCCTAGGTGGGATAATATTTTTTGGGAAAATTCAGCCCGCTTGAATAAGGTTGAAAACCAATTAAAAAGTTTTTTACAATAAAAGCAATTGAAAAAAATAATAATGCTATAATAAAAATGATAATTTTGCATTTATAAACATTGTGCCATATAAAAATGTCTTAATTATAGACATTAAAAATTTCTCTACGCGGTCATTGTCTTTAGTAAATCTGCTGTACGTGTTATTGGTGGTTTTGCAAATTTTATTTTATTGACCTCACTCAACTTTTCAACAATTTCTTATCGATTTGCTTGTTACAGGAAGTTATGGTATATATGGACCTCAATCCTTTTGAGTTGACATTGTTTTTTTTTTCGTAATATAATATGAGTATATGTGTCATGAATAAATTAAATTGAACTTGAAACTTGGATATTTGTTTTTAGTTGATAAGAGTGTTTTTGAACTTGACTTGGGGAATATTAAATGCTATACGATTTTATTAGACCATTGGTATTTTTGTTTGTTAATGTTATATAAATCTGCCTTTACAGTTATTTGCATTTATTATTCACAAAATATTAATGTTTTTTATTCGTGTTTCTTTTTTTTTTCTTTTTAGGTAAGTGTTGCTAAAAAATCAAAAGAGTATCTTTTTGGGGTTTTTGTAAGTAATTATTTATATTTGCCATTATAATGTCTCCCTAACTTGATCCTACGGAAATCTTACAAAAAATATGAAAAAAAAAAATCATCGAGGACGAATGTTTGCTGTATGCATAACAGGTTGGCTGATAAGTCCCCGGTCTGACACATAGATGGCGTCGCTAGTATTAAATGCATATTATTTTTATATAGTACCAACCTTCAAATGATTCGTGTCAAAATTGGCGTCTGTACGTCAATTAGTTTGTGAGATAGAGGGTCTTTTGTGAATCAACTTTTGTTATTGTGAAAAAAATGGAAAAAAGGAATTTCATGTTTTGATAAAATACTGTTTTCTGAAGGGAAAAAATACGGTGGATGCAAAAACTTGGCTTAATAATGAGTTTCCGGACTCTGCCCCAGGGAAATCAACAATAATTGATTGGTATGCAAAATTCAAGCGTGGTGAAATGAGCACGGAGGACGGTGAACGCAGTGGATGCCCAAAAGAGGTGGTTACCGACGAAAACATCAAAAAAATCCACAAAACGATTTTGAATGGCCGTAAAATGAAGTTGATCGAGATAGCGGAGGCCTTAAAGATATCAAAGGAACGTGTTGGTCATATCATTCATCAATATTTGGATATGCGGAAGCTCTGTCCAAAATGGGTGCCGCGCGAGCTCACATTTGACCAACCACAACAACGTGTTGATGATTCTGATCGGTGTTTGCAGCTGTTAACTCGTAATACACCCGAATTTTTCTGTCGATATGTGACAATGGATGAAACATGGCTCCATCACTACACTCCTGATTCCAATCGACAGTCGGCGACCGATGAACCGTCTCCGAAGCGTGGAAAGACTCAAAAGACCGCTGGCAAAGTAATGGTCTCTGTTTTTTGGGATGCGCATGGAATAATTTTTATCGATTATTTTGAGAAGGGAAAAACCATCAACAGTGACTATTATATGGCGTTATTGAAGCGTTTGAAGATCGAAATCGCGGCAAAACGGCACCATATGAAGAAGAAAAAAGTGTTGTTCCACCAAGACAACGCATTGTGCCACAAGTCATTGAGAACGATGGCAAAAATTCATGAATTGGGCTTCGAATTGCTTCCCCACCCACCGTATTCTCCAGATCTGCCCCAGCGACTTTTTCTTGTTCTCAGACCTCAAAAGGATGTTCGCAGGGAAAAAATGTGGTGATCGCTGAGGTGAAACTGAGGCCTATTTTGAGGCAAAACCGAAGGAGTACTACCAAAATGGTATCAAACAATTGGAAGGTCGTTATAATCGTTGTATCGCTCTTGAAGGGAACTATGTTGAATAATAAAAACGAATTTTGACAAACAAATGTGGGAGTTCGGTCTATATAGGGGGCTATACCAAAACATGGACCGATACTCACCAATTTGACACACCTCTTTATGGTCCTAAAATACCTCAAGATTTCCAATTTCAGGCGAATTGGATAAAAAATACGGTTTCTATAAGCCCAAGACCCCAAATCGGGAGGTCGGTCGGAGGTTTATATGGGGACTATATCAAAACCTGGACCGATATAGCCCATCTTCGGACTTGACCTGCCTGCAGACAAAAGACGAGTTTGTGCAAAATTTCAGCACGGTTGCTTCATTATTGAAGACTGTAGCGTGATTACAACAGACAGACGGACATGGTTAAATCTTCTTAGAATTTCTTCCTGATCAAGAATATATATACCTTATAGACACTGAACAAAATATTGTCGTGAGGTCAAAGATTTCATGTCCTTAGAATAAGAATGCAAATTTTGCTTAACATGGAAGACGCATTTCTCTAAAATGAAGTTATTTTCCTTGTCCAAAAGTCGATAAACTTTTCAATGAAGTCGTATTGTCCTTATAATTAAGTGATTTGATTTAAAAATGGGTATCTTAACACGAAAGAAAAAATTTATAGGCTAAGGTCAACTTGACTTTAATAATTCAGAAAAAATTCTTTAAATTTAATGAAATTGTCTTTAAATTTGTTGTCTTTTTGCATTTTGACTACAAAGCAAAAAATCGTTCAAATATAGGACATGTTTTTCAAAACTTTATTTTAAAGATGTTTTTTAATTCAAACATAGCATAATTTCTACTGGAAGTCGAGTCCTAATTTGGAAAATAAAGTTGCCGTTAACTCGTTTTTAAAGGACTTTGATAGCAAACGAAGAAAAAAAGCTGAGAAAACGAAAAATTAAAATTTGCTTCCTAGAAGCAAGTACACAAAACCTAAATTTTAAAGGGAATTGTGTCTTAAAAGTATCCTTACTTGTATTCTCCGCTTCTTTGGCTCGGAATCAATACCAAATTTTTTAAAGTAAACACAAAATCTTTGGAACCGAGTATGCTTTTTTTTCAGTGTAGTCGGAAATCAATATTTCGATGTGTTACAAACGGAATGACAAACTTATTATACCCTCGTCACCATTCTATGGTGGTGGGTATAAAAAATATCATTCGTTCTTGGAACATTTATATACATTTTAGAAATCAAAAAATAATATTTTTAATAGATCGAAATATATGTAATTTTTTGTTTTGGATTTTTTATTTATAATGTTATCGTATGAAATTCATGAGAAATATTTGTATGAACTAATTTTGGGAAATACCCTCCGTTATCCGTTTCATGCGGAAATTATAATCAAACACTATTCATAAGAAATATGCTGTTGTTTTGCTGTTTGCTTATTTTTTTTTTTTAATTTAAATATTTTTTAAACCATAGAAGGTACATCCTTCTTTTCTTGTGTCGCAATAAAATAGATCATGACTCACGTTACTTTAAGTAGAGGGGGATGTCTGTTATCAGAGACTCACTTAGGTCCTTATGACATCACAAGTAATAAACTCTTCTATCATTCTAATCAAAGAGTAAAGACGGATTTTACTTGAAATATAGCATAATTTATACTTAAATATTTTATTGCAAGTTTTGGCTAGCACATTAATGAGGGATGTTCATACTACATTATGAAAAAAAAAAATAAATTGGGAATTGTTACCTAGCATCAAATAGGGTATGCCTCCCTCAGAGTCAATATCAACGTCATTAAAATTACGGTACAATCTTTGGAACTGGGTACACTTTGTATATTCTGTCTCACACGGCAGACAAATTGTAATTGCAGTATGTAGTTTATTTCGCCTATGTGTTGTTCGTTTTTTTTTCTATTATATTATATTGTACAAGTTTCAATATACAACAAAACAAACTATCATAAATCAAGCGGTTTGGTGAACTTTAAATAAAATATAAAAAAAATAACGAAACTTGTTTGTGATGAAGTAATGAAGTCGTTGTTGAAGCGTAACTGAAAACCACTTTAGCAAATCATTTCAGGTTTATTTATTTTTTTCCATTTTACTTGAAAGATTTTGACTTGAAAATTTGCAAAAAATATTGCCGGTTATAGTTTGTGAGTATGAACAGAAAAAAATTACAAAAAATTGAAAAAGTCAAAACTCTTCTTAAGAGGAAAGGTGTAAAAGCGAATTGTTACTATAAAATTAAAAGTAGCAGGAGAATAAAATGAAGTTTTACTTGGATCCTTCCTTAAGGAGCCACCGTGGTGCAATGGTTAGCATGCCCGCCTTGCATACACAGGATCGCGGGTTCGATTCCTGCTTCGACCGAACACAAAAAAGTTTTTCAGCGGTGGATTATACCACCTCGGTAATGCTGGTGACATTTCTGAGGGTTTCAAAGCTTCTCTAAGTGGTTTCTCTGCAATGTGGAACGCCGTTCGGACTCGGCTATAAAAAGGAGGTCCTTTGTCATTGAGCTTAACATGGAATCACAATGGACTGAATAGTCTAAGTGAGCCTGATACATCGGGCTGCCACCTTACCTAACCTAATCTAACTTGGATCCAGAGATTTTCACATTCCCTTAAGGATTTGAGTAACACAGAAAGAAAATATCACCAAAATATTCCCAATTAAAAAGTTGATTGAAGTTGAAAACTTTTTCAATTAAAAAATAATTGATACTATTAACCTTTTAATCAAACTGGAAACATTAAGTCAATGACTGAAATTTTTTAAATTTTCAATTAAAAAATTAATTGATACAGTTAACTTTTTAATAAAACTCGTAAGAGTAAGACATTTAAAAAATTATGGATATGTTATTTAATTCTTAATTTTTTGAAACTACGAATTTTTGATCAAAACTAAAAATGATTAAAAATAGTTATAGAAAGTGATTGAAATATAGTATAGCCATTAAAAAAATTAATTGAATTTTGCAATCAACATCAATTAAAAATTTAATTATATCAATTAAACTATTAATTGAAATTTGCTAATTCAATCATTTAATTTTTTAATCAAGTATGTTTTTGATGCTCAATTTAAACTGTGATTGATACTATCATTTTCGTGATCAAAGACATTTCAATTAAAAAATTAATTTTGTGATTGAATCTGAAAAAAAAAATTTTTTTTGCGTGAATGATTCCGTACCAAAGATGCGACTTGGGAGCCACCGTAGTGCAATGGTTAGCATGCCCGCCTTGCATACACAAGGTCGTGGGTTCGATTCCTACTTCGACCTAACACCAAAAAGTTTTTAAGCGGTGGATTATCCCAGTAATGCTGGTGACATTTCTGAGGGTTTCAAAACTTCTCTAAGTGGTTTCACTGCAATGTGGAACGCCGTTCGGACTCGGCTATAAAAAGGAGGTCCCTTGTCATTGAGCTTAACATGGAATCGGGCAGCACTCAGTGATAAGAGAGAAGTTCACCAATGTGGTATCACAATGAACGGAATAGTCTAAGTGAGCCTGATACATCGGGCTGCCACCTAACCTAACCTAAAGATGCGACTTCTTTAAAACAAAGACATTTTTTAGCGAGCTATCAGCCTTAAATCTATGGCCAATAAAATTAAAATTGCAGTCAAAAACTTGGATTCAAAGATTTTGACCTTCCCTTACACAGAGAAAAATATCACCAAAATATTTGCAATCAAAAAGTTAATTGAAAAAAAAAATTGATTGAGTATTACATTTTACATATTTAATTGAATCTATTTTTAAAATGGTTACGTTTTTAATTAAAAAATTAAATAATTTTTGCAATCAACATCAATAATTTTTTTATTTGAATCATTAAAAAAATTAATTTAAATTTGCTAATAAAATCATGTAATTTCTTAATCAAGTATTTGTGTTGCCCAATTAAAACTGTGCTTAATACTATCATTTTCGCGATAGAAAAAATTTTATTTACAAATTAATTGGATCAATTAATTTCGTGATTGAATCAAAAAAACATTTTTTTCTGTGTAAGAATTTGTTACTGAGTCCAAGCCAAAGTTGTGGCTTCTGTGAAATAAAGAAATTCTTAAGGACCTATCTAACTTTAAATCTTGAAATTGATTTTTTTGATGCCCAATTAAAACTGTGATTGATACTATAATTTCCGTGATTGAAGACTTTCCAATTAAAAGTTAATTGGCTCTATTAATTTCGTGATTGATTCAGGAATACAAAGTTGAGGGTTCTTTAAAATAAAGAAAATTTTTAAGGACCCAATCTAGCTTTAAACCTTGGGACAATAAAATTAAAATTAGGTTACATATCTAATTTATTGAATTTCCATTATCATATTGCGATATATTAATAAACCTATTCACGTACAAACAAATGCAAAATTATAACAGATACTTCAAAGTAAAAAAAAAAAATTCTTAATTCCAAAAACACTTTAAACCAAAGAGGCAAAATCCTCAAAATATGCCTATATTTGAAGTGGTCTTATCTGAAATCTAAAACAATCAATTTATCAGTTAATTTAATGAAGATTTTTTTCCAATAAAGATTTTTTTCTTTACATTCAGCAAAAAATTTCAAAGACATACGATTTTAATGGAGGGAGGCAATTTTTTAGATTCATGTTCTAAATTTGATGCAAAAAATTTTGAAGCAAGGACCATAAAATTTCTTTTAGGGAAATTTAGGTTGCATAATCTTTTATGTTGGATCAATATTTTTTCAGATCTATATTCTAATCTTTTTCATTCTATTTTTGCGCTATTTGCGCCAGTTTGAAAATCCTAATTATAACATATACCTTAAAATAAAAATTATTCTCTTAATCCCAAAAAGAAAACGTTAAACTGAAAGTAAAAATTCCAAAAATATCCAAAGGTTCAATACCTCAGTTAATTTTAACATTTTTTCTTTAAATCAAAAATGTTTTTCTTTACTTTAAGGGAAATTTGCCTCACTTCAAAGACATAGGACTTTAATGGAGGTACTCAAATTTCAAAGATTTCTGCACTAATATATAATGAATAAATTTATAAACATTTGTTTTATGAAATTTCCTTTATTTTAAAGAAATTTGTCTTTAATGTTGTGTAAATTCCGTGTCATATAATTTAGGCTGAATAATGCTCCATATTAGGTCAATGCGTTCACTGTAGGTAAAATTTCGTCAGTTACAGCGACCATCATCGGAATAATTTGCCGTGATTGAATTTATTTTTCCTCAGGAAAAAAATAAAGTTTTCAAGTTTTCCATGCATGCTAAACGACGAATTTAAATTTAACACACAAATAATTTCGTAAAATGTTATCCACAGTATAAGAGTAAAGGTGCTATTGTTGCATTTATACATAACATAACATGACTAAAACAAGTCTCTTAAGTGGATTCGATGATGGTATGTGTTGTTATTTTAAAGTGCATTTCTTCTATCATCAACCATCACCATCAAAAAAGGAAGTAAAACCCAATTTTGTTTTTTAAAATAAATGATTAACTTCCTCATTGTAGTGCTGAGAGTGTACGTTTTTTTTTTGGTTTGGTGCTAGCTGGTTCCTATGATTTAGGAGATAGTCATGGTTAATGTGTCTCTACTACTAAAATGGAAAGCCTCCAATTATTTTCTTCACATTCATCCGGTACATTCTCTCGCATATGCTCTAAATTTAAGTCTTGCATGTTTTCCCCAAATATGTGTTTTTTTTGTTATTTCACAAAAACAACTCGTAGTTTTATTTTCCTCCATGTTTTCTTTTTGTTTGTTGGGGAGAATAAAAGTGATGCTGTGTTTGTTTAGTGGCTTAAAAAGAGAACAAGGTTAAAACTATATCACTTCACTTTCTAATGTTTCCCATTTTAGCTTACAATACTCTTGGAAGATCTGAATGCTTGGTCACTGTCGCCATTATTATCGTTGTCGTTTGGCCTCCCTTTTGAGTGTAAATATTGTCATAACGTTTCTTTATATGAAGTTTACTTTTATGTACGTATATTAGGGTGATTCAAAAGGGAAATATTTCAATAACAAAGAAATTGATTGTTTTAATTTTTTTAATTTTTTTTATTTATTTAACTCATTTTACAACCAAGCCGAAATGGCCATATACGGTTACAGGGATACTCAAAATAAAGAATTAAATTAAATTTACTTAAAAAAAAATTATAAAAATAATTAGGACTACTATCAAATTTTTTAATATCCTATAATTTAATTTAAATTAGAATTAATTTAATATAATTTAGTTTTTATTATAGTAATTTAATTTTAATATATTGTTGTCTTTTTTTTTAATTTTATATAATTTAAAATTAATATATATTAAATAAATTAACTCTCTAATGCCCAATCCCGCCTTCAAGCTGGCTTCATTAAATCAGCAAGCTTTTAGTAAAACGCACCTTAAGACAACAAAAATGAATAAAATAAAAGGGAAAACTTAGTTACAACTATTCAAAAGGCTTTACAGCATATCCTGAATTTTACCGTATAATTTTTTCTTGTTTAGTTCTAATGTGCTGGCTGCGAGCATTAGAGGGTTAAATTATTTATGTATTACCATTAAGTATTAAAATTAATTGAATTATTAAAAAATTAAATCTAAAAAATTGTTAGGGAAAACATGGAAATATAATTTCTTCAATTTATGAAAATCGTTAGAAAAATGTTATCTACCCCAATATATATGTATATAACAAGTTGGAATATGGCTACCATTAACCACAATAAGACTTTTCTAAGATTTCATCTTCTTTATGTTTTCAACTTTATATGTTTGCTTTGATACTTGCTTGCTATTGTAATGGGAGCCGTATAAGTTTTCTTAAAAAAAGTTTTTTTCTTTAGAAGTACCACTAAACGTTCTTTTCCTATATATTTTTATTTAAGGTATACAATAAATAAAATCTTCTGGAGTTTTCTCAACTAAATGAAAATAATACCAAAGAAAAATAAATGAAAATTAAACAAAACTAGTAAGTAAAGTCTAAATTCGGACGAGGCCGACTATATTATACCCTTCACCACTATGTAGACAAACATTTGTGTTACCATCTCAACTACTTCAAATTTGACAATTTTTTGTACTTCCAGAAAATCTATAGAATTAAAATTTAAATTCGCTAACGCTATTCAGTTAATTGGAGGAAAATCCCATAGAAAATGTGTATAATCTGAACCGATTTTGACTAAATTTGACATGCATAGTTAGAATAATAATTCTGCTATCTCTGCAAAATTTCATGAAAATGGGAGTATAACTTTGTCCTCCGTTAGGTTAGGTTAGGTGGCAGCCCGATGTATCAGGCTCACTTAGACTATTCAGTCCATTGTGATACCACATTGGTTAACTTCTCTCTTATCACTGAGTGCTGCCCGATTCCATGTTAAGCTCAATGACAAGGGACCTTCTTTTTATAGCCGAGTCCGAACGGCGTTCCACATTGCAGTGAAACCACTTAGAGAAGCTTTGAAACCCTCAGAAATGTCACCAGCATTACTGAGGTGGGATAATCCACCGCTGAAAAAACTTTTTGGTGTTCGGTCGAAGCAGGAATCGAACCCACGACCTTGTGTATGCAAGGCGGGCATACACAAGGTGGCTCCACGTTGGCCTCCGTGGTCATATGAGTCGGGCGAAATATATAAATGGGAGCTATATCTAAATCTGAACCGATTTCAACTAAATTTGGCAAACTTACCGATACTATTAAACGTACTCCATATGCAAAATTTGAAGCAAGTCACGGCAAAACTCTGGCTTTTGAGGGCATATAAGTTCAAATCGGGCGAAAGATATATATGGGAGCTATATGTAAATCTGAACCGATTTTAACCAAATTTGGCACACATAAAAGTATCATTAAACGTACCGTTTGTGCAAAATTTGAAGCAACTCACAGTAAAACTCTGGCTTTTGAGGCCATATAAGTCTAAATCGCGCGAAAGATTTATATGGGAGCTATATGTAAATCTGAACCGATGTCAATTAAATTTGGTACGCTTACCGATACTATTAAACGTACTCCTTGTGCAAAATTTGAAGCAAGTCAGGGTAAAACTCTGGCATTCGAGGCTATATAAGTTCAAATTGGACGAAAGATATATATGGGAGCTATATCTAAATCTGAACCGATTTTAACCAAATTTGGCACATATAACCGTACCATTAAACGTACCCTTTGTGCAAAATTTGAAGGTTTGCTTTTCATATTTCGGGATTAGAGAACAAAAACAAATATTACAATCATAAAATAAATTTTAATAATATATTTTTTTTTTAATTACAAAAATTATAATATTAATCAGTTAATTGATTTCTTCTTTAGTTGATATTGAACTTATGTGTCTTTATACTCACGTTTAGTTCATAAAATGTTTCACACATACTTAAATATAGGAAATGTAACTATGTGTGTGAAGATAAATTTTAAAATTTAACTTTAACAGAGCAATTTTAACAGGTTAACAGAGCTATGTTAACGGTTAACAGAGCTCTTTTGTGTTAAAAAATAGCGCATTTGAATTTAATTTTAGATTAAAACTTAAAAAATGGCGTTGTATGTGCATTGCAATTAAAAAAACAAATCAATAATAATAGAAAACACAATGAGTAATAACTAACTTAAAGGAATATTAGGAATATATATCTCAGAACTGTTAAAGAATGGCTGGTTGCAAAAATAAGTGGTAATAAATTGATTTGTTTAAAGTATGAAATTGGAGATAGATAGGTTGATAAAACTGGTACCACATATAGCTCTCGTCGAGTGCTATCAGAAAGTACAAGAGTTAAATTCCAAATTCATTTCAGATGTGAGAAATTTTGATTCGAAAGTTAAATTTTAGAAATCTAAAATGGCCCACTGTGCTGGAATGGAACAAGATAGGTTAATGAAACTGGTACCACATATAGCCCTCGTCGAGTGCTATCGGAATATATACGTGTTGTATTCCGAATCCATTTCAGATTCGAGCAATTTTGAATGTAAAGTTAAATGATAAAAATCTAAAGTGGCCCACTGTGCTGGATTACAAATAGATAGGTGAATGAAACTGGTACCACATATAGGCCTTGTTGGGCGCTATTAGAATCTACAAGAGTTATATTCCGAATCCATTTCAGATTCGAGAAATTTTGACTCTAAAATTAAATTTTAAAAATATAAAATGGCCCACTGTACTGGAATGGAAAAAGATAGGTCAATGAAACTGGTACCACATATAGCCCTCGTCGAGGGCTATCAGAATATATAAGCACTATAATTCAAGTCCATTTCAGATTCGAGAAATTTTGATTCAATAGAAAAATTTTATAAATAAGAAATGGCCCACTGTGCTGGACTGGAGAATGATAGGCCACTGAAACTGGTTTCACATATAGCCCTCGTCGAGAGCTATTAGAATGTATAATCATTACATTCCAAATTCATTTCAAATTCAAGAAATTTTGCAATTAAAGTTTAATTTAAATTTGAAAAATATAAACTGGCCCACTGTGCTGGACACGAAAAAGATAGGTCAACCAAACTTCTACCACAAATAGCCCTTGTCGAGTGCTATAAGAATCTATAGGAACTATATTACGAATCCATTTCAGATTCGAGAAATTTAGAAATTAAAGTTAAATTTTAAAAGTCTGAAATGGCCCACTGTGCTGTGGAATGGGGGAAAGATAGGTCAATGAAACTGGTACCACATATAGCCCTCGTCGAGAGCTATCAGAATATATAATTGCTATATTCTAAATTTATTTCGAAATATTGTCAAAATTAGAAATAAATTACGAAATATTTTCCTTTTGCAATTTAACTCTGTAACTGTGTAGCAAAATGTGTTAAACCTCGCTGTTATTAATATAACATAACATACTTTACTCTGAGAGTCGCTCTCTTGATTCGACACTCAACAGATGTTGTGAAAATAACATAGTAGCACCATTACCTCATGTATTTTTGAAGTTAAATTTTAAAATAGAAAAATTCAATTTTTTCAAAATCGTTAAAAGATAGGCAAATGAAATTAACGTCAATAATAGCTCTTATCAAGATCTATCAGAATATGTAAACATTATATTCCGAATCCATTTCAGATTTGAGAAATTTTGACTCTAAAATTAAATTTTAAAAATCTAAAGTGGCCCACTGTGCTGGAATGGGAAAAGATAGGTTACTGAAACTGGTAGTACATATAGCCCTCGTCGAGAGCTATCAGAATTTATAAGAATTATATTCCAAATCCATTTGAGATTCGAAACATTTTTTAAATTAAAGTTAAATTTTAAAAATCCAAAATGGCCCACTGTGCTGGAATGGGGAAAGATAGGTTAATGAAACTGGTAGCACATATAGCCCTCGTCGAGAGCTATCAGAATTTATAAGCATTATATTCCAAATCAATTTCAGATGCGAGAAATTTTGAAATTAAAGTTAAATTTTAAAAATAGGATATGGCCCATTGTGCTGAAATGGAGAAAGATAGGTCAATAAGACTGGTCCCACATATAGCCCTCGTCGAGAGCTATCAGAATATATAAGCATTATATTCCGAATAAATTTCAGATTGGAGAAAGCGTGAAATTAAAGTTAAATTTTAAAAATTTAAATGGCCCACTGTGCTGGACACGAAAAAGATAGGTTCATAAAACTGGTACCACTTATAGCCCTCGTCGGGAGCTATCATAATATGTAAGCATTATATTCCGAATCCATTTCAGATTTGAGAAATTTTGAATGTAAAATTATATGATAAAAATTTAAAGTGGCCCACTGGCCGGACTGCAAATAGATAGGTAACTGAAACTGGTAGCACATATAGTCCTCGTTGAGTACTATCAAAATATATAATTGTAATATTCTAAATTTATTTCGAAATATTGCGAAAATTAATAAAAAAATAGACACATTTTCCTTTTAAAATATACCTCTGTGACTGTTTAGCAAAATATGTTAACCGTCTCTATAATTAAAATAACATAACATACTTTACTATGAGACTCGCTCTCTTGTTTTGTTTACAGATTCGACTCTTAACAGATGTTGTGAAAACAACATAGCAGTGTCTCCCCATTACCTCATGTAAAGGGTGATTCTTTTGAGGTTAGGATTTTCATGCATTAGTATTTGACAGATCACGTGGGATTTCAGACATGGTGTCAAAGAGAAAGATGCTCAGTATGCTTTGACATTTCATCATGAATAGACTTACTAACGAGCAACGCTTGCAATCATTGAATTTTATTACCAAAATCAGTGGCAGAAAATCCGCTTTTTTATCGACAAATTTTGTTCAGCGATGGGGCTCATTTCTGGTTGAATGGCTACGTAAATAAGCAAAATTGCCGCATTTGAGTGAAGAGCAACCAGAAGCCGTTCAAGAACTGCCCATGCATCCCGAAAAATGCACTGTTTGGTGTGGTTTGTACGCTGGTGGAATCATTGGACCGTATTTTTTCAAAGATGCTGTTGGACGCAACGTTACGGTGAATGGCGATCGCTATCGTTCGATGCTAACAAACTTTTTGTTGCCAAAAATGGAAGAACTGAACTTGGTTGACATGTGGTTTCAACAAGATGGCGCTACATGCCACACAGCTCGCGATTCTATGGCCATTTTGAGGGAAAACTTCGGAGAACAATTCATCTCAAGAAATGGACCGGTAAGTTGGCCACCAAGATCATGCGATTTGACGCCTTTAGACTATTTTTTGTGGGGCTACGTCAAGTCTAAAGTCTACAGAAATAAGCCAGCAACTATTCCAGCTTTGGAAGACAACATTTCCGAAGAAATTCGGGCTATTCCGGCCGAAATGCTCGAAAAAGTTGCCCAAAATTGGACTTTCCGAATGGACCACCTAAGACGCAGCCGCGGTCAACATTTAAATGAAATTATCTTCAAAAAGTAAATGTCATGGACCAATATAACGTTTCAAATAAAGAACCGATGAGATTTTGCAAATTTTACGCGTTTTTTTTTTTAAAAAAGTTATCAAGCTCTTAACAAATCACCCTTTATTTTTGAAGTTAAATTTTAAAATAGAAAAATTCAATTTTTTCAAAATCGTAAAAAGATAGGCGAATGAAATTAACGTCAATAATAGTTCTTATCTAGATCTATCAGAATATGTAAGCAGTATATTCCGAATCCATTTCAGATTGGAGAAATTTTGAATATAAAGTTAAATTTTAAAAATCTCAAATGACCCACTGTGGTGGACACGAAAAAGATAGGTTAATGAAACTAGTACCATATATAACCCTCGTCGAGAGCTATTAGAATATATAAGCATTATATTCCAAATCCATTTCAGATTCGAGAAATTTTGAAATTAAAGTTAAATTTTAAAAATTTCAAATGGCCCACTGTGCTGGAATGGGGAAAGATAGGTTAATGAAACTGGTACCACATATACCCCTCGTCGAGAGCTATTGGAATATATAAGCATTATATTCCAAATCCATTTCAGATTCGAGAATTTTTGAAATTAAAGTTAAATTTTAAAAATCTCAAATGGCCCCCTGTGCTGGAATGGAGAAAGATAGGTCAATGAAACTGGTACCACATATAGCCCTCGTTGAGAGCTATCAGAATATATAATTGCTATATTCTAAATTTATTTCGAAATATTGTCAAAATTAGAAATAAATTATGACATATTTTCCTTTTGAAATTTACCTCTGTGACTGCGCAGCAAAATGTGTTAAACCTCGCTGTTATTAATATAACATAACATACTTTACTCTGAGAGTCGCTCTCTTGATTCGACTCTCAACAGATGTTGTGAAAATAACATAGTAGCACCATTACCTCATGTATTTTTGAAGTTAAATTTTAAAATAGAAAAATTCAATTTTTTTCAAAATCGTTAAAAGATAGGCGATTGAAATTAACGTCAATAATAGTTATTATCTAGATCTATCAGAATATGTAAGCATTATATTCCGAATCCATTTGAGATTGGAGAAATTGTGAATATAAAGTTAAATTTTAAAAATCTCAAATGACCCACTGTGGTGGACACGAAAAAGATAGGTTAATGAAACTAGTACCATATATAACCCTCGTCGAGAGCTATTAGAATATATAAGCATTATATTCCAAATCCATTTCAGATTCGAGAAATTTTGAAACTAAAGTTAAATTTTAAAAATCTCAATGGCCCACTGTGTTGGAATGGGGAAAGATAGATTAATGAAACTGGTAGCACATATAGCCCTCGTTGAGAGCTATCAGAATTTATAAGCACTATATTCCAAATCCATTTCAAATTCAAGAAATTTTGAAATTAAAGTTAAATTTAAAAAATCTCAAATGACCCACTGTGGTGGACACGAAAAAGATAGGTTCATAAAACTGGTACCATATATAGCCCTCGTCGAGAGCAATCAGAATACATACGCGTTGTATTCCGAATCCATTTCAGATTCGAGAAATTTTGAAATTAAAGTTAAATTTTAAAAATCTCAAATGGCCCACTGTGCTGGAATGGGGAAGATAGGTTAATGAAACTTTAAATTTTTATCATATAATTTTACATTCAAAATTTCTCAAATCTGAAATGGATTCGGAATATAATGCTTACATATTATGATAGCTCCCGACGAGGGCTATAAGTGGTACCAGTTTTATGAACCTATCTTTTTCGTGTCCAGCACAGTGGGCCATTTAAATTTTTAAAATTTAACTTTAATTTCACGCTTTCTCCAATCTGAAATTTATTCGGAATATAATGCTTATATATTCTGATAGCTCTCGACGAGGGCTATATGTGGGACCAGTCTTATTGACCTATCTTTCTCCATTTCAGCATACCATATTTTTAAAATTTAACTTTAATTTCAAAATTTCTCGAATCTGAAATTGATTTGGAATATAATGCTTATAAATTCTGATAGCTCTCGACGAGGGCTATATGTGGTACCAGTTTCATTGACCTATCTTTCTCCATTCCAGCACAGTAGGCCATTTCATATTTTTAAAATTTAACTTTAATTTCACGCTTTCTCCAATCTGAAATTTATTCGGAATATAATGCTTATATATTCTGATAGCTCTCGACGAGGGCTATATGGGGGACCAGTCTTATTGACCTATCTTTCTCCATTTCAGCACAATGGGCCATATCCTATTTTTAAAATTTAACTTTAATTTCAAAATTTCTCGCATCTGAAATTGATTTGGAATATAATGCTTATAAATTCTGATAGCTCTCGACGAGGGCTATATGTGCTACCAGTTTCATTAACCTATCTTTCCCCATTCCAGCATAGTGGGCCATTTTGGATTTTTAAAATTTAACTTTAATTTCAAAATTTCTCGCATCTGAAATTGATTTGGAATATAATGCTTATAAATTCTGATAGCTCTCGACGAGGGCTATATGTGCTACCAGTTTCATTAACCTATCTTTCCCCATTCCAGCACAGTGGGCCATTTTGGATTTTTAAAATTTAACTTTAATTTAAAAAATTTTTCGAATCTCAAATGGATTTGGAATATAATTCTTATAAATTCTGATAGCTCTCGACGAGGGCTATATGTACTACCAGTTTCAGTAACCTATCTTTTCCCATTCCAGCACAGTGGGCCACTTTAGATTTTTAAAATTTAATTTTAGAGGCAAAATATCTCAAATCTGAAATGGATTCCGAATATAATGTTTACATATTCTCATAGATTCAGATAAGAGCTATTATTGACGTTAATTTCATTCGCCTATCTTTTAACGATTTTGAAAAAATTGAATTTTTCTATTTTAAAATTTAACTTCAAAAATACATGAGGTAATGGTGCTACTATGTTATTTTCACAACATCTGTTGAGTGTCGAATCAAGAGAGCGACTCTCAGAGTAAAGTATGTTATGTCATATTAATAACAGCGAGGTTTAACACATTTTGCTACACAGGTACAGAGGTAAATTTCAAAAGGAAAATATGTCGTAATTTATTTCTAATTTTGACAATATTTCGAAATAAATTTAGAATATAGCAATTATATATTCTGATACCTCTCGACGAAGGCTATATGTGGTACCAGTTTCATTGACCTATCTTTCCCCCATTCCACAGCACAGTGGGCCATTTCAGACTTTTAAAATTTAACTTTAATTTCAAAATTTCTCGAATCTGAAATGGATTCGGAATATAATGCCTATAGATTCTTATAGCACTCGACAAGGGCTATTTGTGGTAGAAGTTTGGTTGACCTATCTTTTTCGTGTCCAGCACAGTGGGCCAGTTTATATTTTTCAAATTTAAATTTAACTTTAATTTCAAAATTTCTTGAATTTGAAATGAATTTGGAATGTAATGATTATACATTCTAATAGCTCTCGACGAGGGCTATATGTGAAACCAGTTTCAGTGGCCTATCATTCTCCATGCCAGCACAGTGGGCCATTTCATATTTATAAAATTTTTCTTTTGAATCAAAATTTCTCGAATCTGAAATGGACTTGAATTATAATGCTTATATATTCTGATAGCTCTCGACGAGGGCTATATGTGGTACCAGTTTCATTGACCTATCTTTTTCCATTCCAGTACAGTGGGCCATTTTAGATTTTTAAAATTTAATTTTAGAGTCAAAATTTCTCGAATCTGAAATGGATTCGGAATATAACTCTTGTAGATTCTAATAGCGCCCAAAAAGGCCTATATGTGGTACCAGTTTCATTTACCTATCTATTTGTAATCCAGCACAGTGGGCCACTTTAGATTTTTATCATTTAACTTTACATTCAAAATTGCTCGAATCTGAAATGGATTCGGAATACAACACGTATATATTCTGATAGCTCTCGACGAGGGCTATATGTGGTACCAGTTTCATTAACCTATCTTTTTCCATTCCAGCACAGTGGGCCATTCCAGATTTCTAAAATTTCAAAATTTCTCGCATCTGAAATGAATTTGGAATATAACTCTTGTACTTTCTGATAGCACTCGACGAGAGCTATATGTGGTACCAGTTTTATCAACCTATCTATCTCCAATTTCATACTTTAAACAAATCAATTTATTACCACTTATTTTTGCAACCAGCCATTCTTTAACAGTTCTGAGATATATATCCTAATATTCCTTTAAGTTAGTTATTACTCATTGTGTTTTCTATTATTATTGAGTTGTTTTTTTAATTTTAATGCACATACAACGCCATTTTTTAAGTTTTAATCTAAAATTAAATTCAAATTTCCAATTTTTTTACATAAAAGAGCTCTGTTAACCGTTAACATAGCTCTGTTAACCTGTTAAAATTGCTCTGTTAAAGTTAAATTTTAAAATTTATCTTCACACACATAATGTAACTACTGGCAAATTATTTCTTTTGCAATAAAAATAAGTTAAATTTAGCATTAGTTTAACTGCGTATTTTTTTCTGTGTAATAATATCCGAACAAAATTTTGGGTTATATTCAATTGAAAATATATTTTTTATTTAATTTATTAATTAATATAATTTAATGATTTTATTTATTTATAACAGTTTTTTATGTTTATTTATATCTCTGAATTCTTTACTTTTTGTTTTAAGTTTTTTGTTGTTTTATTAAGAATTGAAGAAGGAATAAATTATTTTGAGTTTCTTTATTGCTGTTTTTTATTCGTTTAAAATTAAAAAAAAAATAATTATGTACTCATTTCTGCACGCCACTGTAGGTGTTAAAAACATAGGTTTTCGACCTGAATATAATTTAATATTGCACTTAAATTTTCAAATATTTTCAATCATTATCTTAACTAACTTTTTTCTCTCTTTTTCAACTTCAATCAACTTTTTAATTGGACATATTTTTAGGTGATATTTTTCTGTGTAGATATTGTATAGCGCAGGGTAAGAACAAATTTTTCGTTTTAATATACAATTCTAAAAAATATACTATTCTAAAAAATTCACAAAATTTTAATTTTTGTGCTTTTGAAGTGTTGTCCCCAACAAATCTAAAAATGTAATTTCTAACACCCAAAGACGGAATCTGATCACCCCAAACATGTTTCAAGAGCAAAATGTTATTATTTCTCTGCGTAAACAAAACACGCCTAATGTTGTTCCAACTTTTTGTCATCTCACCCCCATTACTCTAGAATAGTTTCTCTCAGTTAAATGTATTATTCTAAGTTATGAAAGCAAATAGAAAACGCACATATGTACGTATACAACATATGATATTTGCCTATCTATCTATGGTAAATACAATGTGAAGCTTAACTCTAGATTTTTAATGACATTTTCTCTTCTGTTATAGCATAATGACTCACACAACATAAATGGTGAATGAATTCATTTGGTATAGAAGTAGCCGAGAGCAAGGTGAAACGCTACACCTATCTCTTTTATTCTCATTTACAAAAACAAAGCCCCCATCATCAACGGTAAATATATTTAAGTAGATTATTTCAATGCTTTTATATGAAAATGGTGGCTAATCCGTAGGCAGAAGCCAGAGAGCTGAACTACAATGGCCCATTTATTCTTAGGAATTATTCTGCAAAGAGTTGATTTACTGTGATTCTAGAGAAGGGAACCAAGGGCCGGGAGTTGTGCCTTTCTATAATATGGTGCTAGTGGGTTTCAGAATTAGAATGAAGATATTGCTTTGAAGTACTTTTTTTTTTCTAAGGTTGCTCAGTCAAGGAAAAAGGTTAAAAGGCAATGTGTTCATGTAGCCACAATAAATATATTTACTTTCTCATACACACTTTCTATTTTAATTTTCTGTCATAATTTTTGTATTACTTTTTCGGGTTTTAATTCAAAAAATTATTAAACAAATACAATTTATCGATAGTTTTTCAAGTAAACGCAAGCAAAATATATGAGAGCCACATTATTTTGGAAGAGACATCTAGCCCTTCAGCTTTCGATAGTGTTGCCACATATCTATAATTACATTAAAAATAAAATCTCGATAACTTTAAGACAAAATTCTTTTTAAAAAATTGAGTCTTGCGTACTTGATACTAGGAAATAAATTTGAATGTATTCGTTTCCTATACCTTTTTCTTCATGAGCTATCATAGTCCTTTAAAAATGTGTTAACGATAATTTAAATGTCCAAATTCAGAATCGACTTCAAGTAGAAATTAGGCTCCGATTCAAGTAAAAACTCTTTAAAATAAAGTGTTGAAAAACATCGCCTACTTTTGAACTCTTTTTTGCTTTGTAGCCAAGAAGCAAAACAACAAACAAATTCAAAAACAATTTCATTCATTTTGAAGAATTTTTCTGATTTAGTAAAGCCAAATACACCTTAGTAAAAAACAAGTACATACGAACTTAAGTTCGGCCGTGCCGAATCTTAAATACACGGACAAAAAAAGACTGTTTTTCATATGTTTGGGTGTAAAAATTATATGTTTGAAACTCAAATTTTTTAACACAATATTTTTAAGTGCAAGCATTTAATGTTTATAAACTCGCATAACATGTTTGGGACATATATGTTAATAATATTGTTAGAACATATTATGTTTGGGACATGCTGAAAGTAAAAGAATAGAAGTAACAAATTGGCGCCTTAAAATATATATACACAATTGTTTGAACAATACAAACAATATTTTGTTTGGGCCAATCCTGAAAATACAGTGAACCACTGAAAGGTGGACACTCACGGCCTCTCCACTTATGAGAGGTTAATTTTAATGTGTTAATATAGTAAACGTCCCAGATAATTGTCCACATTTGGGAGGTGTCCGGTTTGCAGAGTGTCCAAGTTTGAGAGTTATCACTGTATATAAAATTCCAGGTGGATTTGATGACAGATACTCTGCCAAGCAAACATATACAGTTAAACCTCTGAAAGGTGGACTCCCACGATCACTAAAATTTTTCCACCTTTGAAAGGTGTTCAGGTTTGAGAGGTTAATTTTAATGTGTTAATATAGCAAAGGTCCCCAGACAACTGTCCATATGTGGAAGGTGTCCGGTTTTCAGAGTGTCCAAGTTTGAGAGGTTTCACTGTATACATTCTAATAACTGTATAAATTCATAAATTCTGAATTTCAGGCAAATCGGACAAAAATTGGGATGTCTAGAAGCTCAAGAGGTCAAATCGGAAGATCGGTCTATATGTGGTAGACACCAAAACATGGACCGATAGGTTAGGTTAAGTTAAAGTGGCAGACCGATTAAGATTCAGGCTCACTTACACTATTCAGTCCATTGTGATACCACATTAACTAAAAGTACCTATTACATATGGGCACTTCTAGTTTTAACCGTTGAACCTTCTTGATAATTTTTTTTATTGAACCAACCAGATTGTTCCAAAAACATTAGCAGACTGCTTTAAGTTAACGTTTTCCAGATCCGCCAGTAATCTGAAGCTATATGCTCCTAAAAGTCGCTTGCGCTTTACACAAAATGCGGGACACTCACACAAGAGGTGTTTAATTGATTCCTTTTCCTCCGCATCATGACAGCTCATACAATAGTCATTATACTTCGCGCCTATAGTTTTTGCAAAATCGCCTATCAGGCAGCGACCCGTTATAGCAGATACACACAAACAAAATTCACGAAAATTTTTCCAATTAAAATTTTAATTGAGTTTAAAAAAATATTCAATTAAAAATTTAATTGATCCAACAATTTTTTTAATTGAAACAAAAATCAATCACAAAAATAATAGTATCAATTAATTTTTTAATTGAATCAACTAACTTTTTAATTGGCCTTCAAATAATTTTTTAATTGATACTATCATTTCTTTGATTGAAGACATTTCATTAGAGTCTCAAACTTTTTGTCGAAAAGTGGACTCGCCAAAGTGTAATCCACTACGTTAGGCACATCTGGCATTATTTTGAGGACCGAACTGTGACCGTAACTTTTTTCCGACCACAGCGATAGCTCGCGCAACCGTACAGCCGTTGTTGCAGCTGTCTGTTTGCCCAAAATGTCTAAAGGCAATAGATGCAGCATGACATTAAGGGAATTTGTTCCTGTCTTGCTGAATGCGCCTGAGATACACAAGCACGCCATACGCTGAACTTTGTCTAAACTTGTCGGCTGGTGAAGTGCCGGCCACCAGACTGCAACACCATATAGCATTATAGGTCTAACCACAACATCTTTGGCACAATTATTTACGTGTGGACCAAAAATACATCTAGATTTTGTATTTCAGGAAATCGGAAATAATTGCTGTGTTTATGTGCTCAAGACCCCAACCAAGGGGTCGATTTGTAGGGAGGCTATATAAAAATTTGGACCACTAAATCCAATCTTCGAGCTTTCAGCACAGACAGACAAACGGACATTGTTATATCGTCTTAGAATTTCTCCCTTATCAAGAGTAAAGGGTGATACGGTCAAAATTTGGTCAATATAAACTTGACGTATTTCTTTCAATTTTGCAATTAAAAATCCTGAACACCCCGCATTTTGAAGGTGTGTGTGTATAGAATGTTGCTCCTATTTTGATTTTGGAATTCACTCTTCAGTTGTCAAAATGGAGTCTTGCTTGGACTCCATTTTGACAACTGAAGAGTGAATTCCAAAATCAAAATAGGAGCAACATTCTACACACACACACCGTATCAAAATTTTGCTCGCGCATCACGAAAATCCAAGCTACTCGCACGCAAAGCTGGCAAAATCGCTAAAAGTTGCCAAATCAACCGTTACAAATGTAATTAAAGTGTTTGGGGAACGTTTGTCGACAGCCAGGAAGTCTGGATCGGGGGGAAATCGAAAACCGGAAGCCGCTGAGACAACAAAGAGAGTTGCCGGTAGTTTCAAGCGAAACCCTAACCTCTCTCTCCGAGATGCCACAAATGAGCTGGGTGTATCGTCTACAACCGTGCATCGAGCCAAAGAACGAGACGGACTATCGACTTACAAGAAGGTAGTGACTCCAAATCGCGATGATAAACAAAATACGACGGCCAAAGCGCGATCCCGGAGGCTGTACACGACGATGCTGACGAAGTTTGACTGCGTGGTAATGGACGACGAAACCTACGTCAAAACCGACTACAAGCAGCTCCGGGACAGGAATTTTATACGGCAAAAGGAAGGGGAAAGGTAAATATCTGCTACATAAAACTGTCAAAGTTCGCAAAGAAATATCTGGTTTGTCAAGCCATCTGTACCTGTGGCTTGAAAAGCAGCATTTTCATAGCTTCCGGGACTGTCAACCAAGAAATTTACGTGAAAGAGTGTTTGAATAAACGTCTGCTGCCTTTCCTGAAGAAACACGGTTGTTCCGTACTGTTTTGGCCGGATTTGGCATCTTGCCATTACGGTAAAAAGGCCATGGAGTGGTACGCCGCCAACAACGTGCAGGTGGTTCCCAAGGACAAGAACCCTCCCAACACGCCAGAGCTCCGCCCAATTGAGAAATACTGGGCTATTGTCAAGCGGAACCTAAAGAAGACCAAAAAAACAAAATCTGATGGCAGGTGTCAAGCGTGAGGCCCGGCAATTCGGATTTGGAAATGCGAAAGCCTAACTGAATATTTTTCCTGAATTTTATACTAATTGAACTTGAAAAAGAAATTAAATTTGATTTTTTAAATAAACGATTTCACCGATTTACACGCGTTTTCCCTTGACCAAATGTTGACCGTATCACCCTTTATATATACACATTTCACTATTTCGATGTGTTACAAACGGAATAACAAACTTAACATATTATATCCCCATCACCATTCTATGGTGGTAGATATAAAAAGATTTCATGTAAAGATAAGGACAAAACGACTTCATTGAAAAGTTAATCGACTTTTGAACAAGGAAACAAATATATTTAAAGGAGAAGAAATCTGACCGATCCCCAGATTTGACCTCCGGAGCACATTGGAAGAGCAAAATTCTTCCCATTCGGTTGAAATTTGGTACATGATGTTAGTATATGGTCTCTAATGACCATGCAAAAATTGGTCCATATCGGTCCAGAATTATATATAGCCCCCATATAAACCGATCCCCAGATTTGACCTCCGGAGCCTCTTGGAAGACCAAAATTCATCTGATTCAGTTGAAATTTGGTACGTGATGTTAACATATGGCCTCAAACACCCATGCAAAAATTGGTCCATATCGGTCCATAATTATATATAGGCCCCATATAAACCGATCCCCAGATTTGACCTCCGGACCACCTTGGAAGAGCAAAATTCTTCCCATTCGGTTGAAATTTGGTACGTGATGTTAGTATATGGTATCCAACAACCATGCAGGAATTGGTTCCTATCAGTCCATAATTATATATAGCTCCCATATAAACCGATCGCCAGATTTGACCTCCGGTGCCGTTTGGAGAAGCAAAAGTCATCCGATCTGGTTGAAATTTGGTACGTGGTGGTAGTATATGATATTTAACAACCATCCCAAAAGTGTTCCATATCAGTCCATAATCATTTATAGCCCCCATATAAACCGATCCCGAGATTTGGTTTTGGAGCCTCTTGGAGGAGTAAATTTCATCCGAGTGAGTTGAAATTTCTGGATGACAGTCTTTTGTAGAAGTTTCTACGCAATCCATGGTGGAGGGTACATAAAATTCGGCCTGGCCGAACTTACGGCCGTATATACTTGTTGTTAATTACTCCTTAGACGTTGATGAACATAATAGGCCACATTTGTGTTTAATTTCGCCACATTCATTTGTAACAGCAGTCTTTGATTTAACTCCATACGTTTGCTTAACAACAGAAGGGCACTTTGGAGGATGACAAGAAGGAATGAGGAAATAGTTCAATTTACTTATTTAATTAAAAAAAGGAAACCTTTTAAAGTATTCCCAATCTTCAACACAAACTATATTTGCTACTCGCAAACACTTATATTACATGTGATTCTTCCCTACTTTGCAACCCTCTGTGTGATATCCTTGCTGGCTTTCTAGCTCGTTTTTCGTTTTACGGAAAATAATAAACAAATTCTTAGTTGGTTAACTACTCGGGTTTCATTTCCTACCTTATGTGGATTGCAACAGTAGAAGCAAGCAGTGGCAGGGGCAGTGGAT
The DNA here is from genome assembly GCF_050003625.1 of Haematobia irritans. NCBI lineage: Eukaryota > Metazoa > Arthropoda > Insecta > Diptera > Muscidae > Haematobia > Haematobia irritans. The sequence continues at coordinate 194,472,265 of NC_134398.1, read as the reverse complement.
TTTATTCATGATGCTAAGTATAATTTATACACAGTAGAACCACCATAGCAGAGGAGGACAAAAAGGATGTATGTAGTTGTAAAGTAAAATTGTTGATGTATAAGTGAACATTGCAATTTATTTCCATTGCAATTTATTTCATTTCGAGTTCGAAATCGAATACCCGCCGAATATTTAAAAGATTTCTATTAAAACTTCTTTTATTTCTTTTTTTTTTAAGAAAATCTACTATATTGACGTCTCCATTATATAGAAAATCTGCCAAAAGATCAAAAGGAAAGATAACGATGCTCAGTGAAAATTATTATATAGATATTTTTCTGTCGCTATGCATAGAAAAAACTCTTTGTGGAGATCAGACGAAGAACAAATATGCCAGAGGTTCACTTGGATAAACTAATGTTTTGTTTTGTGATTGCGAAAACCCGTCTAAACGGAAGGAAATTTTACGAAAATTGATGAGATGGATGTTATTCTAAAGGGTGATACGGTCAAAATTTGGTCAATATAAACTTGACGTTTCTTTCAATTTTGCGTTTAAAAAACCTGAACACCCCTCATTTTGAAGGTGTGTATGTAGAATGTTGCTCCTATTTTGATTTCGGAATTCACTCTTCAGTTATCAAAATGCCGTCCAAGCAAGAAGAGCAGCGTATCAAAATTTTGCTCGCGCATCGCTAAAATCCGAGCTACTCGCACGCAAAGCTGTCAAAATCGCTAAAAGCTGCCAAATCAACCGTTACAAATGTAATTAAAGTGTTTGGGGAACGTTTGTCGACAGCCAGGAAGTCTGGATCGGGGGGAAATCGAAAACCGGAAGCCGCTGAGACGACAAAGAGAGTTGCCGGTAGTTTCAAGCGAAACCCTAACCTCTCTCTCCGAGATGCCGCAAATAAGCTGGGTGTATCGTCTACAACCGTGCATCGAGCCAAAAAACGAGCCGGACTATCGACTTACAAGAAGGTAGTGACTCCAAATCGCGATGATAAACAAAATACGACGGCCAAAGCGCGATCCCGTAGGCTGTACACGACGATGCTGACGAAGTTTGACTGCGTGGTAATAGACGACGAAACCTACGTCAAAGCCGACTACAAGCAGCTTTCGAGACAGGAGTTTTACACGGCAAAAGGAAGGGGAGAGGTAGCAGATATTTTCAAGCACATAAAACTGTCAAAGTTCGCAAAGAAATATCTGGTTTGACAAGCCATCGTTACCTGTGGCTTGAAAAGCAGCATTTTCATAGCTTCCGGGACTGTCAACCAAGAAATTTACGTGAAAGAGTGTTTGAATAAACATCTGCTGCCTTTCCTGAAGAAACACGGTTGTTCCGTACTGTTTTGGCCGGATTTGGCATCTTGCCATTACGGTAAAAAGGCCATGGAGTGGTACGCCGCCAACAACGTGCAGGTGGTTCCCAAGGACAAGAATCCTCCCAACACGCCAGAGCTCCGCCCAATTGAGAAATACTGGGCTATTATCAAGCGGAACCTAAAGAAGACCAAAAAAACTGCTAAGGACGAGCAGCAGTTCAAGGCAAACTGGCTTTCTGCGGCGAAGAAGGTGGACAAGGTGGCTGTACAAAATCTGATGGCAGGTGTCAAGCGTGAGGCCCGGCAATTCGGATTTGGAAAAGCGAAAGCCTAACTGAATATTTTTCCTGAATTTTATACTAATTGAACTTGAAAAAGAAATTTAATCAGATTTTTTAAATAAACGATTTCACCGATTTACACGCGTTTTCCCTTGACCAAATTTTGACCGTATCACCCTTTATCATTGTGAGAGTAAGATTGAGATGAACGAAATTATCATTGTGTTGCGTAAGATAACGACAAATCACTCTATAGTGATAATACAACCCATCAACAACTTATCAAACAATTCTCCATTTATATTTAGTTTTAACTCCACGTAACCAATTTCCTTAAGTTGAATAAGGTTTTCTATTTGAATCAATAGCGGAAATTGTCTGTTCTTGTCAATTCAATTATTTATGGATATTCAACCACCTGCCCCACACGCACTACATATCCTGATTGCATTTCAGTAATTACTATATTGGTGTGTCTGTATTGTTCGTTCTCTTTCTCTCTTTATGTCATTTCAAAAAGGACACGAGAGTAATTAAAAGTGTATTTAGTTCAGACGAAGCAAATTGCTTTAATGGTAACTACAAACATACAGTGGCAGTTGTTACACAAACAGGATATCAAGCTTGCGTGAGTTGAGAAATTTATCATATCGTTGATGATGATAATGAAGATTTAATGTTTATGTCCATGTTGGTAGTTTTTCTAACAGCTAAAGTAGTTGTTTTTTTATTGGATATTTATTATATTGTGTTTATGATAGTGAGGATAATTAAAATATGTGATGTGAAGAAGAATAGAGAGATACTGCTACGATATATAACTCATATATACTCATATATACAAAATGATCGGCGTATCCTTATTTGGTGTTCTATAAGAAACAAGTAAATACTATTGGGAGAAATATGTCGAAAAAATTGTTGAACATTTTTATTTTTTTAATTCCAAATTGCGTAGTCTACAAATTTTAATCTAAAGCTCCTAAGAACACAATTTTTTCTTCTAAGATCTTTAGAATCGAAAGCAGTTAAAGAACGAAGAATCCGAAAACGGTTCTTCTAGTTCCAAAATACTGACCCCACTTTGTTAAAAATTTGGAAGAAAAAAATTGTACGCCAATATCTTGCTAGCATTCAGTGATATTCGAATACGCACGCAACCTATCCAGCAGAGAAGAAATCAGGGAAATCAGTTAATACCAGGTATACTGGTGTGCAAATAAAACACTAATTAGTAATAATAACCTGATCTAACATTTAACATTGCTGCCATTTGCTTTTGACTCAAAGTGTCATCAAGGGATCTACAAATCTACATCGAAATATTGCTCTAAGACCCAATAAAGTATATATATTCCGGGTCGTGGTGTAATTCTGAGTCGATCTGAGCATGTCAGTCCGTCCGTCTGTTGAAATCACGCTAACTTCCGAACGAAACAAGCTATCGACTTGAAACTTGGCACAAGTAGTTGTTATTGACGTAGGTATTGCAAATGGGCCATATCGGTCCACTTTTACGTATAGCCCCCATATAAACGGACTCCCAAATTTTTCTTGCGATTGCCCTAAGAGAAGCAAATTGCATCCGATCCGGCTGAAATTTGGTACATGGTATTAGTATATGGTCTCTAACAACCATGCAAAAATTGGTCCACATCGATCCATAATTACATATAGCCCCCATATGAATCGACCCCCGATTTAGCTTGCGGAGCCTCTAAGAGAAGCAAATTTAGTATATGGTCTCTAACAACCAGGCAAAAATTGGTCCACATCGGTGCATAATTATATATAGCCCCCATATAAACCGATCGATCACCAGATTTGACCTCCGGAGCCTCTTGAAAGACCAAAATTCATCTGATTTGGTACGTGGTGTTAATATCTCAAACACCCATTGGTTGAAATCGGTCCATAATTATATATAGCCCCCATATAAACCGATCCCCAGATTTGACCTCCGGAGCCCTTGGAAGAGCAAAATTCATCCGATTCAGTTGAAATTTGGTACGTGATGTTAGTATATGGTATCCAACAACCATGCAGGAATTAGTTCATATCAGTCCATAATTATATATAGCCCCCATATAAACCGATCCCCAGATTTGACCTCCGGTGCCTTTTGGAGAAGCAAAATTCATCCGATCTGGTTGAAATTTAGTACGTGGTGGTAAAATATGATATTTAACAACCCTGCCAAAAGTGGTCCATATCAGCCCATAATCATATATAGCCCCCGTATAAACCGATCCCGAGATTTGGTTTTGGAGCCTCTTGGAGGAGCAAATTTCATCCGAGTCAGTTGAAATTTGGTACATTGTGCTAGTATATGGCCGTTAACAACCATGCCTAACTATGTCCATATCGGTCTATAGTTATATATAGCCCTCAAATAAATCGATCCCCAATTACACAAAAATTGGTCCATATCAAGTTCATAATTCTATATAGCCCCCATATAAGCGACCCCCATATTTCAATTGGCTCTCTATTTACGTACCGTTCAAAAGTCCAAGTCGATTCGTAATTATTTGTAGACTTACATATACATACCTTTTTTGTCTAATATATACCACGTATGGACGACTAACTTACAATTTACCATCTGTAAGTATTTCCACAACCCAAGTAATTCGATTGTGGATGACAGTCTTTCGTAGAAGTTTCTACGCCATCCATGGTGGAGGGTACATAAGATTCGGCCTGGCCGAACTTACGGCCGTATATACTTGTTTTCATTCTGTTGCATAGTGGTACATAAATATAGGAAAATGTTAACTAATATATGGATTGCATTCTACCTAATTTCTACGAAAATCACATTGTTCAAACAAATAAAAATGTCTTTGGCGCTATACGAAGTTCAACTTTCTTCACAATGAGTTCATTTTAACTTAAAGAAGCGGTCACTTTTTTTTGGGTGTATAGAACAGCATGTGGACCCACTCAGTCTTAGTGCAAAGAAAAAAATATATTGATATCTTTATCCATTCAAAAGTTGCAGAAATATTTCCTAATTTTTCCAATTAAAATTGAATTCTAAAAAAATTTCAATTAAAAATTAAATTGGTTCAATAATTTTTTTAAATTGAAACAAAAATCAATCACAGACATTAATAGTATCAACTAAATTTTCAATTGGAACAATTTTTTTTTGACGATTGATACCACTAGTTCTGTGATTGATGAAATTTCAATTAAAAGTTAATTAGATCAATTAATTTCTTGATTGAAGACAAAAAATATTTTTTTCTGTGTGGTTCCAAAATGGCTTCCAAAAAGTTTTCCCAATAATAGGTCGATTGGGAAGGGGCTATCTCCGGTTACATCTACCCATACCATTTAAAGTTAACTTAGTATAAGTTACTCTCTATTTTAAGTTCAAAGACAGATTTCTATAAATAGTTTCTGAAATTTCTTTTTAGTAAAACATTTTTTTTTTCAAAGAAAATATGACCATAGCCTTTACCATTAATTACTTATTTTTTCAGTGTGGAAATTTAATACCTAGAGTCTATCTCCCTTAATCCACTAAATTATCTCTCATCTTTTGTATGCTTACATTTCCAATGAAATGTAATGGCGATTTCATTAATATCAATTTAAGCATTAACTAGGCTTCCATATTCCATGAGCAGACATTACATGACAGCCATAAGCACTAAGAAAATCCATTTTTGTGGTGAACATCATGTAACCATTGCTCAACCCATACCCTCTAACACGCTGTAATCCTATCATTGTTTTTATATTTACCGGAAATTTTTTTCTCTCAAGAATTCATAAGTGTAAGGCAAAAAAAAAAACACAAAAACAATACCAGAGAATTATTTATTTTACATTACACAAACGACAATTAACTTTTGACAATAACAATAGAAGAAGGCTAAGTGCAGAACAAAAAACAACCTTAACCTTCTTTTTCGCATTGTGTCGTCTGATTACTCTACTCTCCCAGTAATGTTGTTCGTATGGTATGCCTTCTGTTCATTTTGCATTTAATTATGATTCTTGTTTTATTTTCACATTACTTAATAATAATAATTCTTTTTTTGTTGTTGTTGTACTTGTTATCGTTATAATGGGGTCTTACTTGGTTTGGTTCCATAGTGTTTGGTTGGTAGGCCTGAAGTACGATGTGGATATGAGGGAAGTAATATGAGTGAGGATGTAATTCTACACGCAGAGAAGGAATATGATCCCCTCAAACATGTTTCAAGAGCAAAATGTTATTTATGTATGGTGACCATGTAACATGTTTGTCACTAAAATGTAATTTTCTCGTCAAATATAACCTGCATGCCGAAATCAGATACATGATTTCCGAGAAAAAGACATGGTTGCGAAAACCATGTTACATGGTCACCACCCAAAAATAACATTTTGCTCTTAAAACATGTTTGAGGTGATCATATTCCTTCTCTGTGTGTATAAGGTACATGCGAGAGTTGCCTTTTTTATTTTTCTGCCAACTGACAGCTCTATCGTAAATCTTGGAATTTTTGAGGATATACGCAGGGCTGTGGAGTCGAGCCAATTTTGCTCGAATCTGACTCCGACTCCAGCATTTTTCATCAGCTCGACTCCGACTCCGGAGTCGATTCCGGGTAATATAACTAAATCTCATGTTAATACCACTAATTTGTTCTATTTTGGGCGTACCGTAAGTGGATCGATATAAAGTATCGTATTTATTTATGTGTGCAAAAAAGGTCTTAATTTCACATTAATTGCCAATTGAACTCTATATTTCAAATTTAGGGCAATGTTTAATAAATAAAATAATGATATAAATACCCATCATAATATGAGAAGATACCAACAGTATATGTTATGTATTTGTGGACCAAAATTATTCATACTATCTCAAATCCTTTTAATTTGTTGCGAGCTATATAAAGGTTTATATTCCCATATGCATGAATTTGAATCTGAATCGATTTAGACAAAATTGTATATACTTCTACAAAATCTATGTACTTAAAATTTAAATCTTACGTTAACAAAAAATAAAAATGCAAGGAAAGTTAAAAGTCGGGCGGGCCGATTATAATATACTCTGCACAACTTTGTATTTAGATCTACATTTTGATAAAATCTCAAATCAGACTTCTACAAAATCTCGGGCAATATTTGGGAAATATTTATAATTGTTTAGACAATTTCGCAAAAATGCATTTATGAATCATTCATTGAAAAATTTGAAAATTTGAGTCATTTCTACAAGTTTTCGACTTAGCAGTAAGTATCAGTGAGCATACAATTTTGGAAAAATTTTTATCTAGTAAAAAAAATTTTGCAAAATTTTATATAGAAATAAAATTTTGCAAAGTTTTCTACAGAAATAAAATTTTGACTAAATTTTCTATAGAAATAAAATTTTGGCAAAATTTTCTATAGAAATCAAATTTTGACCAAATATTATTTTATTTTATATTTGAATAAAATTTTTATAGAAATAAAATTTGGGAAAATTGTTTATGGAAATTAAAGTTTGAAAAAATTATCAATAGAAATACAATTAAAAAAAAATTGTGTAGCAAACAAAATTTTGCAAAATTTTGTATAGAAATAAAATTTTGACTAAATTTTCTATAGAAATAAAATTTTGACTAAATTTTCTATAGAAATCAAATTTTGACCAAATATATAGAAATAAAATTTTGAATAAAATTTTTATAGAAATAAAATTTGGCAAAATTGTTTATAGAAATTAAAGTTTGAAAAAATTATCAATAGAAATACAATTAAAAAAAATTGTGTAGCAAACAAAATTTTGTATAGAAATAAAATTTTGTATAGAAATAAAATTTTGCAAAATATTCTATAGAAACAAAATTGTTTACTCAATTTTCTATAGAAATAAAATTTTGACTAAATTTTCTATAGAAAAAAAAATATTTCTATAGTAATAAAAGTTCGAATACATTTTTTATACAAATAAAATTTTGACAAAATTTGCCATAGAAATAAAATTTTGACAAAACTTTTTATAGAAATAACATTTTGACAAAATTTTCTATAAAAAACAACTTTGAAAAAATTTTCTGTCAATATTCCACATATGTATATGGCCTTAAAATAAAATAAAAAAAAAATAATTTCGATTGTTCGAAATATTTCAAATAAATTGATATGGGCATTAAAATGGATCGATCCAGCCCATCTGCTAGTCTAACATTCTAGGAAACATAAAAAGATAGCCGTAATTGGAAGTTGATTTTCATTTACAATCATGCTGTACATTGATCGAATGAATAACGCAATGGAAACTAATTTGCGTAAAAACTTGCTTAGTTACAACAATGTGAAGTGTTTTAAAAAATTTGGTTTAGCCGGAGTCGGAGTCGAGCAAAATTTTTACGACTCCGACTCCAAGACTCCGACTCCGGCTGCACAGCACTGGTTATACGTACAATGAACGTTTTAACATATGAACGCTTTTTGTGTTGTTTACAGCAACTTGCAAGATTCATCTCCACCAAAAAACGGAATTAATTCGTCAACATTATTGCGCGATTTTTTTTTTTACAAATTTCGACGTGGAATCAATGAGCTTAATACAATTTTTGATTGTATGGAGAATTCATCCGAGATCTAGTTCATTTCAAGACGAATTTCGTGAAGGTCGTCAAAAAATCTGTTGTTGTTCCGAAAACCAGTGATGCTGTGAGCCAACTGTTTTTGCGAGATCGTCATGTAACCTAAGTGATATTGAGGCAAACTTAGGCATTAGTGGCATACATGTAATATTAACTGAACATTTGACCGTTTTCGCGAGGGATCCTACATAGATTGGCAATAGCTTAAAAATACGATCGCGGTGCTTCGAAACACGTCTATGACATCGTGACTGGTAATGAAACGTGAATTTACGCATTTGAGCCCGAAAGTAAACGGCCGTCCGCTGTATGGGCGTTTCAACATGAGCCAAATCCAAAAATAGTTGCTCGCACACTAAGGACTTTCAAGCAAATGATTGCCTGTCTTTTGTTCGGAAAAACTGGACATGTCGCAATCGTACCACGAGAACAATCCAGAACAATTCTGAGTGGTACACAACTATTCGTTTGCCAGTTGTCTTCAGGAAAACCAACCACCGAGTGATACGTACTCGTCACCACGAAAATGCGAGCTCTCTCTCATGGCCTCAGACATCCGCAATTTTTTAGCATGTAAAAAATCGGGTTGGTGGGTCATCCACCATATAATCCTGACTTTGCACCTTAAAAAATAAAATAAGAGGTCAAAGTTTTTCGACACCTGAAGAAGCATTGAAGAAGTTAATGCGTTCAGAATGTATGATATTTATATATCATTGTTCAAACAAAATATATCGGAAATAACATAAAATTTTAGAATCAGTTTAGATCTGTTGGAATTGGCTACCTTTGACAAGAATTATGGCCTTCAAACCGCCGACAAAACGATAAAACGCTTCATGAAAGTGGCTCAGCGCTATTCTGGCCTATTCGCGATGAAGCGCCCTCTTTAGACGATCGACATATTTTGTACTATGTCGATCAGGTGCAAAAGTCCAACGGCCTGAGTTCCGCAAATTTTGGTGGGCATTGTACGGTAGAAATAAAGAGATCATCGACCTTCATTTGAATCCATTCTTTGTTAACCCGTAATGAGTCCCGTTGGAATTTTTATGGCCTGTGACAGTAATGTTTATTTGCCCAGGGCTACTGCACAGAAATATATTTCACGAAAATTTTTCCAATTAAAATTTTAATTGAGTTATAAAAAATATTCATGTAAAAATTTAATTGATTCGAAAATTTTTTTAATTGAAACAACAATCAATCACAAAAATTAATACTATCAATTAGTTTTTTAATTGGATCTATTAATTTTTTAATTGACCTTCAATTAATTTTTTAATTAATACATCATTTCTGTGATTGAAGACATTTCAATTAAAAATTAATTGGATCAATTAATTTCGTGATTGAATCAGAATTTTTTTTTTGTGTGTTTTGAGAACATTTTTATGAGAATCATCGGGGCTTTTATTTTGACCCCACGTTCGATGTATACAAGCGGGGAGCGACCATCGGCAGCGCTTGAGTTCTGGTGGACAATCGAAGGAGTATATATTCACCGCTTTGGCATGTAAGCCCGATCATTTTGTTCATAAACTGTGGAATGACTTCTTCTGGCCACCTTCGTGCAAGCTCCTACCAGTCCAACTTTTATTTGTGCATCGGTGAACTTCAGTGGCTTTAGTCCAATCATAATTTTTTTGGGAGCCACTGTAATGGCAATGGTTAGCATACCCGCCGTGCATTCCCAGAGTCAGATTCGATCGAACATCAAAATATTTTTCAACTATGGTTTATCATCTCTCTTCATATTTAAATTTAACAGGTTGGCTGATAAGTCCCCGGTCTAACAAAGAAAAACAAATTTTTTTGTCCAAATTCGTTTTTATTATTCAACATAGTTCCCTTCAAGAGCGATACAACGATTATAACGACCTTCCAATTTTTTGATACCATTTTGGTAGTACTCCTTCGGTTTTGCCTCAAAATAGGCCTCAGTTTCGGCGATCACTTCTTTGTTGCAACCAAATTTTTTCCCTGCGAGCATCCTTTTGAGGTCTGAGAACAAGAAAAAGTCGCTGGGGCCAGATCTGGAGAATACGGTGGGTGGTGAAGCAATTCGAAGCCCAATTCATGAATTTTTGCCATCGTTCTCAATGATTTGTGGCACGGTGCGTTGTCTTGGTGGAACAACACTTTTTTTATTCTTCATATGGGGCCGTTTTTGCCGCGATTTTGACCTTCAAACGCTCCAATAACGCCATATAATAGTCACTGTTGATGGTTTTTCACTTCTCAAGATAATCGATAAAAATTATTCAATGCGCATCCCAAAAAAAGAGGCCATTACTTTGCCACCGGACTTTTGAGTCTTTCCACGCTTTGGAGACGGTTCACCGGTCGCTATCCACTCAGCCGACTGTCGATTGGACTCAGGAGTGTAGTGATGGAGCCATGTTTCATCCATTGTCACATATCGACGGAAAAACTCGGGGGTGTATTACGAGTTAACAGCTGAAAACACCACTCGGAATCATCAACACGTTGTTGTTTTTGGTCAAATGTCAGCTCGCGCGGCACCCATTTTGCACAGAGCTTCCGCATATCCAAATATTGATGAATGATATGACCAACACATTCCTTTGATATCTTTAAGGCCTCTGCTATCTCGATCAACTTCATTTTACGGTCATTCAAAATCATTTTGTGTTTTTTTTTATGTTTTCGTCAGTAAGCACCTCTTTCGGGCGTCCACTGCGTTCACCGCCCTCCGTGTTCATTTCACCACGCTTTAATTTTGCATACCAATCAATTATTGTTGATTTCCCTGGGCAGAGTCCGGAAACTCATTATCAAGCCAAGTTTTTGCTTCCACCGTATTTTTTCCCTTCAGATAACAGTATTTTATCAAAACACGAAATTCCTTTTTTTCCATTTTTTTCACATAACAAAAGTTGCTTCACAAAAGACGCTCTATCTCACAAACTAATTGACTTACAGACGTCAAGTTTTGACACGAATCACTTGAAGGTTGGTACTATATAAAAATAATATGCATTTAATACTAGCGACGCCAGGGGACTTATCAGCCAACCTGTTACCAAATATGAAGACAAGGTTCGACTCAGTATCAGGTTTGTGTAGTCAAAAACATAAATTTTCTCGACTACGACTTCAGAAAAATCGTCCGACTTCGACTCTTAGAATCCAATGGTTTAGGTCGTTCTACTAAAATTGATACAATTATAATTTGTGAGTTACAAACGTAGAGAAGGAATATGATCACCTCAATCATGTTTCAAGAGCAAAATATTATTTTTGAACGATGAGCATGGAACATTTTTCTCGCAAAAATGTTGTTTAACAGGTACATAGTTGCCCAAATCAGGTACATCATTTTCGAGAAAATAACATGGTTGCGAGAAAAAAGTTCCATGCTCACCGTCCAAAAGTAATATTTTGCTCTTGAAACATGTTTGAGATGATCATATTCCTTCTCTGGGTGCAGCAGAACTTCTAGTTTCCAATCTCAGCAATTACTGGGTAAGTAGTTGCCTACCAAGAGCATCAATGACTTACCTCCAGCCAGTGTTACCGTTGGAAATTTTGAAAAAGTCGAAAAAAAGTCGCATACTCAAAAAAAGGTCGCACAAAAAAGTTGCATAATGATAAAAAAGTCGCATACATTTGTGAAGTATTTTTATTACAAAAAATCTTCTATAAATCAACACAAAAACAATAAAGGAACACTCCCTTTAACATAAAGAGATATTTTAGCAACTTATTGTATCATAAAATCCAGTAAAACGTAAACTTGCAATAAATAAAAAATGGATTTTTTCTCCTTCCTAAAATTAGCAGAAGTGTACGAGAACGCCATCAAGGGCCAATTTACTATCAGCCAATTAAAATCAATTAAAAAAAAAAACAAAAATATTTATTTTTTACACTACACTCCTAATTGATTCTATGAAATATATTGCACCTATTATTTGTTTATGGCTAACTCTTGCAAGATTTTACTGGGGAAAAATTCCTAGCAACAACTTGCAACTTATCTATTCCTCAGATTTCAAATTTGATTTCACTGTGGCTCTCTTTTGCTGGCTTTTTGGAGTAAACGAAAGACTCTAGTAAAAATTTTTATCAAAAATTAGTGGGTACTCGAACGAAGCTAGTGGTTGAAATGATATGTCACAAAACAACGACTTAACAAACCAGAACGCCGTGTAGGGTAGGTATCGTAGGTTAGGTGTCCATTGTGATACTATACGTGTTTTACTTCTCTCTTAGTTATGAGTGCTTCTATGTTTAGCTCAATGACAACTTGTCATTGAAAAGTGAACTCTTTTTTATAGCCGAGTTCTGGCGTCTCACATTGTGGTGGAGAAGCTTTGAAACATTTAGCATCCACCGTAGAAACACATGTTGCTCTTTGGGTGAATCTGGGTTTGAATCCATGACCCTTTGTATACAAGGCGGGCCATTGCAGTGGCTTCGCGTAAGACGCACGGCGATGAATTCCCACTTATAAAAATTGCTTAAAATTTAAGCACTGCCCTTTTGTGCGACTTTAGTCGCATGCGTGCGACAAAATGCGACTAAAGTCGCACAACGGTAACACTGCCTCCAGCAATGCCGTATGCCCCGGAATAATGCCTTATCATAACAAAAGTAGAAAAAGTTTTCAATTTTTTTTTACTAGGTTACCAATTTTGAACTTACCTCCAAGATTACTTGGTAAAGAGAGCTATTGCTGGGAACTTAACTTAAATAACTTCTGAAAATCTGCCCAAAATCAATATTTTTGTACATAAGAAAATTGTATAAGATCATGCAGTTTTAAGCTGTCGATCAGTGATTATTTCACAAAGGCGATAGAGTACGTTTTAACATAGTAAAGTACTTGTTTTGGTACCATTTTGATGTAATATTTATTCTGCTTGTAAATTTTCGGAATATAACAAGAATTTATATAAAAGCAAATGATAAAAGTCCATATCGTTTCAAGCTCTCGACCGGTAGATGATAGATACCATAAACGGTACTTATTTTAGAACCGCTTATTTTCTTTTTGGAATTTAGTCTCTTTTTGGGGAATTGTGGTCTTTTCTGTAAGTCACCAACATTGTTATTTTCGTTAAAAGCCTACGACGATTATTTTTTGTTTTACAACATTCAACATTGTTAATTTTATAAATTTCAATTTCTTTAAATAATTTGATATCCTTCCGGTTCCCACCATACCTCCTCCCTTATTATCATGTCATAACCACTCATTTCAATGTTTGTTTTCTGTCTTTTTGTTTAATATCAGATTTTAACATTTCATTCATATTTGATTACTTAATCTGTTCACTTAGACTAAAAAGCTTAAAAAAATTCTTGATACTTAAGCCTAAACGAAATCACAAAAAAAAAATACGAGACATAAAAAAACTGCTTACGTTAGCGGATTTTCAGTACTCGACAACTGTGATGAGGCAGGCTACCTGTTGTTGGTGCTGCTGTTTTGAACGACGACCTGTCTAATTTATTTTGAATTCGATAACATTCACGTTGGTAGTCAACACTTTTACGCTTGGCAAACATGCAATTGGATAATTGAAGGCAAAATAAATGAGGGAAAAAATCCTAATTTATATAAACAAATATTACTCACGAGTAATTTTTCATTTGAAATGATTATTTCGTTTTTTTGTCTAGGTGTTATTTTAGTTTATTAGGTTTGGAGGAACAATAGACTGTCTCATATCTGGACACCTTATTTTTCTTTTTAAATCAGTCGTCTATCATTTCAGATTCTCACGTTTCTCTAGTTTCTAATTTGGCTATTAATGATCAATTATCAGATTGCAATAAATGTGGGAATACGGTTGCCTTTACATTCTCTTAAATTTGCTAATAATTTCATGTATTTTTTTTAAGAATTGTGTCATTCATACGGCAATTATATAGTTTTCGTGTCTGACATTAGACCCGCTGTTGGGAGTGCAATAGTAATGTTTTAATAGTTTGGGATTTTTTCTGTTAAAATCGCGATTATCTTATGAATCATAAAATTGGCTACGAGGGTTGCCTTTTATTTTTCGGGAGCTCTCATAGTGCTGCAATCTGCAACTGCCAGCTCAAAATTTTATTGTTATAGAAAATTTTTTTATAGATTTTATTTCTATAGAAAATTTTTGCAAAATTTTATTTTTATGGAAAATTTTGTCAAAATTTTATTTCTATAAAAAATTTTGTCAAAATTTAATTTCTATTGAAAATGTTGTCAAAATTTTATTCTATAGAAAATTAATGCAAACAATTTATTTCGTTAGAAAACATTCCAAAAATTTTATTTCTGTAGAAAATTTTTGCAAAATTTTATTTCTATAGAAAAATTTTGCAAAATTTTATTTCTATAGAAAATTTTTGCAAAATTTTGTCAAATTTGTATTTCTATTCTAAATTTTGTCTAAAGTTTATTTTTATCTAAATTTTGTCTAAAGTTTATTTCTATAGAAAATTTTGTCAAAATTTTATTTCTATTCTAAATTTTGTCTAAAGTTTATTTTTATTCTAAATTTTGTCTAAAGTTTATTTCTATAGAAAATTTGGTAAAAATTTTATTTCTATAGAAAATTTTTTCAAAATTTTTTTTCTATAGAAAATTTTTGAAAATTTTATTTCTATAGAAAATTTTTAAAAAATTTTATTTCTATAGAAAATTTTTAAAAAATTTTATTTCTATAGAAAATTTTTGCAAAATTTTATTTCTATAGAAAATTTTTACAAAATTTTATTTCTATAGAAAAATTTTGCAAAATTTTATTTCTATAGAAAAATTTTGTTAAAATTTTATTTCTATAGGAACTGTTGTCAAAATTTTATTTCTATAGAAAATTTTCTAATGAAAATTTTGTCAAAATTTGATTTCTATAGACAATTTTTGCAAAATTTTAAATCTATAGAATATTTAGTCAAAATTTTATTTCTATAGAAAATTTTGTCAAAATGTTATTTACATAGAAAATTTTATTAACATTTTATTTCTATAGGAAATTTTGCCAAAATTTTATTTCTATAAGAAATTGTATCAAAATCTTATTTTATTTCTATAGGAAATTATTTGTTTCAAAATTTTATTTCTATTGAAAATTTTTTGCAAAATTTTATTTTTATAGAAAGTTTTTGTCAAAATTTTATTTGTATTGAAAATTTTTGTCAAAATTTTATATCTATAGAAAATTTTATTTTTATAGCAAATTTTCCCAAAATTTCATTTCTATAGAAAATTTTTCCAAATTTTTTTTCTATAGAAAATTTTTCCAAAATTTTTTTCTATAGAAAATTTTTACAAAATGTTATTTCTATAGAAAAATTTTGTTAAAATTTTATTTCTATAGGAATTTTTGTCAAAATTTTATTTCTATAGAAAATTTTGTCAAAATTTAATGTCTATAGAAAATTTTCTAATGAAAATTTTGTCAAAATTTTATTTACATAGAAAATTTTATTAACATTTTATTTCTATAGGAAATTATGTCAAAATTTCATTTCTATAAGAAATTGTATCAAAATTTTATTTCTATAGAAAATTTTGTCAACATTTTAGTGCTATATTTCAACATTTTATTTCTATAGAATATTTATGCAAAAAATTTATTTCGTCAGAAAATTTTCCCAAAATTTTATTTCTATAGAAAATTTTGTCAAAATTTTATTTCTATAGAATATTTATGAAAAAATTTTATTTCTATAGACACGTTTAGCAAAATTTTATTTCTATAGAAAATTTTTGCAAAATTTTATTTCTATAGAAAATTTTTACAAAATTTTATTTCTATAGAATATTTTCGCAAAAATTTTATTTTTATAGAAAATTTTGCCAAAATTTTATTTCTATAGAAAATTTTTCAAAATTTTATTTCTATAGAAAATTTTTCAAAATTTTATTTCTATAGAATATTTTGTCAAAATTTTATTTCTATTCTAAAATTTGTCTAAAGTTTATTTCTATAGAAAATTTTGTCAAAATTTTATTTCTATAGAATATTTATGCAAAAAAATTATTTCGTTAGAAAATTTTCCTAAAATTTTATTTCTATAGAAAATTTTGTCAAAATTTTATTTCTATCGAAAATTTTGTTAAAGTTTTATTTCTATAGAAAATTTTGTCAAAATTTTATTTCTATAGAAAATTTTGTCAAAATTTTATTTCTATAGAAAATTTTGTCAAAATTTTATTTCTATAGGAATTTTTGTCAAAATTTTATTTCTATAAAAAATTTTTGTCAAAATTTTATTTCTCTATGAATTTTTGTCCAGCCAGATCTATACTAAAGGCTGTGGAAAGGTTCATTCGTCCGAACCGAAACATGTACAGTCCAGGCGTGTATAGATTTGTATCTGGCGTTTACTTTTCAATGGCTCTATTAACCATGTTCCTTAATCTATATCTGCCCATAAAGCTCGAAAAATAATTGTATAATTAGATACAAATTTTATTTCTATAGAAAATTTTATGTCTATAGAACATTTTTGTCAAAACTTGATTTCTATAGAATATAATCGCAAAATTTTATTTCTATAGAAAATTTTTTTTTCAAAATATTAGTGCTATAGAAAATTTTGTCAAAATTTTATTAAAATTTTATTTCTATAAGACATTTTATTAAAATTGTTTTTTCTATAAAAAATTTTGTCAACATTTTATTTCTATAGAAAATTTTTTCAAAATTCAATAGAATGAAAAAAATTTTATTTCTATAAACAATTTACGCAAAAAATTTATTGCCATAGAAAAATTATGCAAAAAAATTATTTCTTTAGAAATTTTTGTCAAAATTTTATTTCTATAGAAAATTTTAGCAAAATTTTATTTCTGTAGAAAATTGTGACAAAATTTTATTTTTATAGAAAATTTAAAAAAAAATTTTATATCTATAGAAAATTTTGTCAAAATTTTATTTTGAAATTCCAACAGCCGATTTCGATTATTCAACTTCAGCATTTAGATCCCTGTGCTGTCTGACTGGTGTTAACAAATGAATAATAGGAATAATTTGTTGATTAATGGGAGTATTGCATCGCGTGCAACTAAAGATTGCTTGTTAGACGTTAACCTACTGCCACCGCTATGACTTGCATTGTTATACTTTGAAAATAAATTATAATATTAGATTTATATGGGAAATATACTATATATAATAAGAATAACTATAATAATGATCTTTGTTTTTTATATATTATATTTATTGTTTAATTAATCAAACAATTGAATAATACTATGTTTCTTTATTTTTTCTTTTCAGGTAAGTTTTGTTTCCAATAATTAATTAAAAGAAGTAAGCATACAGTAAATCCATGCACATAGATCATCAACTGTCACAAATCACATAAAATCATGTACTACTATAATACTAGACTAGAAGAGATTAAACATTAGAGATAACTTATAAAAAATGATTATTATTTTGTACTCATTTAGAGTTCATGTTTCTGCTTAAAATGCCTTACCACAAATACCATACCGTCAAATATTAAAAACAAGTAAATAAAGTCTTTGATTATGGCTGGACCTAATCTAAAACAAGTAAGGAAAGTCTAAAGTCGGGCGAGGCCGACTATATTATACCCTGCACCACTTTGTAGATCTAAATTTTCGATACCACATCACATCCGTCAAATGTGTTGGGGGCTATATACAAAGGTTTGTCCCAAATACATACATTTAAATATCACTCGATCCGGACAGAATTTGATAGACTTCTACAAAATCTATAGACTCAAAATTTAGGAAGATTAGAGTCATTTTTACAACTTTCCGACTAAGCAGTGACGATTTAACAAGGAAAATGTTGGTATTTTGACCATTTTTGTCGAAATCAGAAAAAACATATATATGGGAGCTATATCTAAATCTGAACCGATTTCAATCAAATTTGGCACACATGACTATACTACAAACTGTACTTTTTATGCAAAATTTCAAGCTAATCGGGATAAAACTCTGGCTTCTGGGTCCATATAGTGCATATCGGGCGAAAGATATATATGGGAGCTATATCTAAAACTGAA
Source organism: Haematobia irritans (assembly GCF_050003625.1). Lineage (NCBI taxonomy): Eukaryota > Metazoa > Arthropoda > Insecta > Diptera > Muscidae > Haematobia > Haematobia irritans. Next base: position 194,454,058 of record NC_134398.1, on the reverse strand, counting down.
TCGATTTCAACCAAATTTGGCACGCATAGCTACAATGCTAAATCTACTCCCTGTGCAAAATTTCAACCAAATTGGGCCAAAACTCTGGCTTTTAGGACCATATTAGTTCATATCGGCTGAAAGATATATATGGGAGCTATATCTACATCTGAACCGATTTCAATCAAATTTTGCACACTTGACTATACTACTAATTGTACTCCTAGTGCAAAATTTCAACCAAATTCGCCAAAAATTTGGCTTCTGGGGCCATATAAGTCCATATCGGGCGAAAGATATATATGGGAGCTATATCTAAATCTGAACCGATTTCAGTCAAATTTTGCACACTTGACTATACTACTAATTGTACTCTTAGTGCAAAATTTCAACCAAATTCGCCAAAAATTTGGTTTCTGGGGCCATATAAGTCCATATCGGGCGAAAGATATATATGGGAGCTATATCTAAATCTGAACCGATTTCAATCAAATTTTGCACACTTGACTATACGACTAAGTGTTTTGTTTGTACAAAATTTCAAGCAAATCGGTATAAAACTCTGGCTGCTGGGTCCATATTAAGGCATATCGGGCGAAAGATATATATGGGAGCTATATCTAAATCTGAACCGATTTCTTCCAAAATCAATAGGGTTCTATTATGACCCAAATTAGGAACATGTGCCAAATTTGAAGGCGATTGGACTTAAATTGCGACCTCGACTTTGATCACAAAAATGTGTTCACAGACAGACGGACGGACAGACGGACATGGTTATATCGACTCGGGGACCCACCCTGAGCATTATTATCAAAGACATCATGTGTCTATCTCGTCTCCTTCTGGGTGTTACAAACATATGTACTAACTTATAATACCCTGTTCCACAGTGTGGCGCAGGGTATAAAAAAATTAATCAGTCACTAAACGACACCCAATACCAAATATGAATTTTTAAAAGCACATACTTCAATGTAAAAGCTATTGTCTTAATAAAAAATATGCAAAATCCTCAAAATATGTTATACCGTCCACCGTAGGATGACGGTATACTAACTTTACCATTCCATTTGTAACACATCGGAATATTGGCATCAGACCACATATAGGATGATTTTGTAAGAGCTATAGAAAAGTTAAAAAATAATCAGAAAAAAACGTATCCTAAATTTGATGCAAAAATTTAATGCCCGTGTAAAAATTGGTGGATCTGGCCAGATATTATTAGATCTTCTGCCATATCTGATTAGATATGATAGTATATGTAGGCAGATCTGGACAGATCCGAAAAATGGTAATATCTGATCAGATCTAATTCTAAAGGAATTAGATCTGACCAGATCTCAAATTTGGCCCACATCTAATTATATCTAATTTGATATAATTAGATGTTAATATATCTAATTATATATAATTTTATCTACAAATTTCCAAAATTAGTGAAATTACAGTAATTAATAAAAAAGATTTATTTAATGGTTTTATAATGAAAAGAGTATTTAATATTATAAGTTGGATCAAACATATGTACATTATATGTAAGTCTAGGTATAAAAGTCTACGAATTAAAAAAAAAAAACAACAACAGCAAAAACAAAATATATATACATAGCCACCAAGGGTTCTGGCATTTAAATTTCCCAAGGCGTTAGTACATTGCTCTCTGCAAACATTTCTTTAAATGAGTCTCGCAATTTCTTTATTTGACTACTCGGTATGAAAACTCTGAAAAATATAAAATATACAGAAGAATTATCAGTCTAACATATTTAAAGATATATTTGCAAATAATACATATACTTACCAAAATTTGCTTCTCGTACCCAATAATTTAAACCAGCGCTGTATTGAATGGTTTGTGCGAAGCTCCAAATACCATACTATGAATAATTGCACGGGAATGTATCCGGTTCACAATCCAAATCATCTCCAAATTTGTATTCTTTTTGAAATTGGATAATACTTCCTTCTATCGCAACTTCGGATATGGCCTGGTCACAAATCTTTACATTGCTCCGCTGTCTTCTTTTAATCTTTTCCTGGACTACCACAAATTCATCCTCCTAAAACAGAGAAAATATTCAATATATAAAAATAGGAACAAAACAATAAACTTACCTTCTCATACTCCTTTATCTTCCTCGAAAAATGAGATTTTTATATGAAATAAAAATATGAAACTCGCATTATCAAATATTTGATATATTTTTTTTTAAATTTAATAACAACAGGCGTTGCTAATGGTGATAGTTATGGGGTTACATTTTTGAAAACAAAAAGACAGTTGTGTCTGAAAGTTAAGCATTTTATGAAGACACTTCAAAATGATATTTAAAAGGGTTTCTTGAAACTGTCACAACATATAAAGATTGTTTGGTTATGTTCACCACTTGTTTGATGTGCGAAACATACGTGCTTGTAACCAAGTATATCACGTTAGTATTCTCGTAACAAACACATTATTTTTACACACAAACATATTCAAATATTTTTTTATCCGTGTTACACAGCTGGTTCATGATTTAACGCGATATATATAATTAGATATGGAGCTATATATAGTATATATAATTAGATATGATGTCATATATGAAGATATATAATTAGATCTTACCAGATATGACTGATATAAATAGATATAACAACATATATAAGGAGATCTTGAATCAGATCTAATCATATATAGCACTATACATAACATATCTCCGTAGATCTATTTATATCTACAACCATATCTGAGCAGATATAATTATATATAATTTGATATTATTAGACATGATTAGATCTCTCAATTTTTACACGGGTGTAGATATTATAACATTAATTTAATTAAAATTTCTTTATTAAAAAAAGTCGTCCTCAGTATTGTGTAAATTGTTTTCTTCTGTGAAGAATGCATTGTGGAATTATTCGATGTAGATAACAATTATGTAGAAATCCTGAAATATTTTCCAGGTAGCATATCGATACGTTCACTTGGGTAACCCAAAAATATTCTTAACAATTTTTCAAATAAAATAACTTTCTCAAAGTTTTCTTTCTATCAATCCTAAATAAATGCTCACACAAAAAATTTTATTCAGCATCATTCGTAAAAAACTTTATCGTTTCTTGGGAATGTCAAAGTTAAAGAATCTTGTAATGTTGACTACCACGATGAATAGGGATGCCATTAGAGAAATTTTGGAAATAGAAAATATTGAGGCTAAAAAAGGGACATAAATTGATACATAGAAAATTTTAACTAAAATAAATAACGAGTGGCCACTTGATACAAATGAGGTAAAAGTTGACAAAATTTTCTACAGAAATCAAATAGAAGTCAAATTTTGAAAAAAAAAATTTATAAAGAAATAAAAATTTTCTATAGAATTAAAATTTTGACAAAATTTTCTTTAGAAATAAAATTTTGACAAAATTTTCTTTAGAAATACAATTTTGACAAAATTTTCAATAAAAATAAAATTTTGACAAAATTTTCTATATGAATAAAATCTTGACAAAATTTTCTTTAAAAATACAATTTTGACAAAATTTTCTTTAAAAATAAAATTTTTACAAAATTTTCTTTAGATATAAAATTTTTACAAAATTTTCTATTGAAATAAAGTTTTGACAAAATTTTTTTTAAATATAAAATTTTGGCAAAATTTTCTATAGAAATAAAATTTTGGCAAAATTTTCTATAGAAATAAAATGTTGACAAAATTTTCCATAGAAATAACATTTTGATAACATTTTCTATAGAAATAAAATTCTGACAAAATTTCCATAGAAATAACATTTTCATAAAATTTTCTATGGAAATAAAATTTTGATAAAATTTTCCATAGAAATAACAGTTTGATAACATTTTCTATGGAAATAAAATTTTGGTAAAATTTTCCATAGAAATAACATTTTGATAAAATTTTCTATGGAAATAAAATTTTGATAAAATTTTCGATAGAAATAAAATTTTGATAAAATTTTCTATGGAAATAAAATTTTGATAAAATTTTCTATAGAAATAAAATTTTGATAAAATTTCATATAGAAATAAAATTTTGATAAAATTTTCCATAGAAATAACATTTTGATAAAATTTTCAATAGAAATAAAATTTTGACAAAATTTTCTGTAGAAATAAAATTTTGACAAAATTTTCTATAGAAATAAAGCCCTATAGATTGCAAGATGGTTGGATGGACGCACTTTTCGGAATTACCACATTCCTCATCAGCATCCTCTACTTGCAGCAAAACTATCAACCAATTATCAGAATAAATTCAGGCAGTTCATTAAACCCAACAATAAACCAAACTTGAACCTTCCGAAAAAAGGTTTTACATTGATAGCCGGCTTTTGCCGAAATAAATTCGTACAAACATTTCTCTTTTCCTTTGCCACCGTCAAATCATCGATTTGAATGAAGTTGGCTGGCTTTTATTTTGAGCGTGCTTCCTCTTCTTTCTTTCATTCGTTTTGTTTTGTTATTGTTGCTTTTTGTTCTTTAATCATTGTTGTTGTTTTTTTTATTTCAGCTTAAAACCATACATTGACTAAACTACAAGTGTAGCTTAACCAACAGAGGAAAAGAATGTTTTTTTTTCTATAGAAAATTTTGTCAAAATTTTATTTCTATAGAAAATTTTGTCAACATTTTATTTCTATAGAAAATTTTGTCAAAATTTTATTTCTATAGAAAATTTTATCAAAATTTTATTTCTATAGAAAATTTTGTCAAAATTTTATTTCTATAGAAAAAATTTGTCAAAACTTTATTTCAATAGAAAATTTTGTCAAAACTTTATTTGAATAGAAAATTTTGTCAAAATTTTATTTCTATAGAAAGTTTTGTCAAAATGTTATTCCTGCAGAAAATTTTGTAAAAATTTTATTTCTATAGAAAATTTTGTCAATTTTTTTTCTATAGAAATTTTTGTCAAAATTTTATTTCTATAGAAAATTTTTGCAAAATTTTATTTCTATAGAAAATTTTGTCAAAATTTTATTTCTATAGAAAATTTTGTCAAAATGTTATTTCTACGGAAAATTTTATCAAAATTTTATTTCTATAGGAAATTTTATCAAAATTTTATTTCTATAGAAAATTTTATCAAAATTTTATTTCTATCGAAAATTTTATCAAAATTTTATTTCCATAGAAAATTTTATCAAAATGTTATTTCTATGGAAAATTTTATCAAAATTTTATTTCCATAGAAAATTTTATCAAAATGTTATTTCTATGGAAAATTTTATCAAAATTTTATTTCCATAGAAAATTTTATCAAAATGTTATTTCTATGGACAATTTTATCAAAATTTTATTTCTATAGAAAATTTTATGAAAGTGTTATTTCTATGGAAAATTTTGTCAAAATTTTATTTATAAAAAATGTTCTCAAGACTATTTCAATAGAAAATTTTGTAAAAATTTTATATCTAAAAAAATTTTTGTCAAAATTTTATTTTTAAAGAAAATTTTCTATAGAAAATTTTATCAAAATTTTATTTCTATCGAAAATTTTATCAAAATTTTATTTCTATAGAAATGAAATTTTGACAAAATTTTCCATAGAAATAAAATTTTTACAACATTTTCTATAGAAATAAATATTTTAAAAACAAAATTTTCTATGGAAATGAAATGTTGACAAAATTTTCTATAGAAACAAAATTTCGAGAAAATGTTCTATAGAAATAAAATCTTGACAAAATTTTCTTTAAAAATACAATTTTGACAAAATTTTCTTTAAAAATACAATTTAGACAAAATTTTCTTTAAAAATACAATTTTGACAAAATTTTCTTTAAAAATAAAATTTTGACAAAATTTTCTTTAAAAATAAAATTTTGACAAAATTTTCTTTAGATATAAAATTTTTACAAAATTTTCTATTGAAATAAAGTCTTGACAAATTTTTTTATAAAAATAAAATTTTGGCAAAATTTTCTATAGAAATAAAATTTCGACAAAATTTTCCATAGAAATAACATTTTGATAAAATTGTCTATAGAAATAAAATTTTGGCAAAATTTCCATAGAAATAACATTTTGATAAAATTTTCTATGGAAATAAAATTTTGATAAAATTTTCCATAGAAATAACATTTTGATAAAAATTTCTATGGAAATAAAATGTTGATAAAATTTTCCATAGAAATAACATTTTGATAAAATTTTCTATGGAAATAAAATTTTGATAAAATTTTCCATAGAAATAACATTTTGATAAAATTTTCTATACAAATAAAATTTTGATAAAATTTTCTATAGAAATAAAATTTTGATAAAATTTCCTATAGAAATAAAATTTTGATAAAATTTTCCATAAAAATAAGATTTTGATAAAATTTTCTATAGAAATAAAATTTTGACAAAATTTTCTATAGAAATAAAATTGACAAAATTTTGTATAGAAATAAAATTTTGACAAAATTTTCTATAGAAATAAAATTTTGACAAAATTTTCTGCAGGAATAACATTTTGACAAAACTTTCTATAGAAATAAAATTTTAGCAAAATTTTCTATAGAAATAAAATTTTGACAAAATTTTCTTTAGAAATACAATTTTGTAAAAAATTCTATAAAAATAAAGTTGTGACAAAATTTTCTATAGAAATAAAATTTTGTTGTTGGTTTTTATTGCAGCTTAAAACCATACATTGACAACTACAAGTGTAGCTTAACCAACAGAGTAAAAGAATGTTTGTCAAATTTATTTGGGCAAAGCCCTATAGACTGCAATGTATGGTTTTAAGCTGCAACAAAAAACGACAACAATGCTTAAAGAACAAAACCAACAATAACAAAACAAAACGAATGGAAATAAAATTTTGACAAAATTTTCTAAATTTAAAAAAAAATTTTCTATAGAAATAAAATTTTGACAAAATTTTCTATAGAAATTAAATTTTGACAACATTTTCTATAGAAATAAATTTTGTTTGTTTGTTATTGTTGGCTTCTCTTCAATCGTTATTGTTGTTTTTGATCTCAGCTTAAAGCCATGGATTGACTAAACTACAAGTGTAGCTTAACCAACAGAGGAAAAGTATGCTATAGGCCAAGCCCTATAGACTTCAAAATGGTTGGATGTACAGCTGTTTCGGAATTACCACATTCCTCATCAGCATCCTCTACTTGCAGTAAAACTATCAACCAATTATCAGAATAAATTCGGGTAATTCACTCAACCCAAAGTGAACTACACTTGAACCTCCCGAAAAAGGCTTTGATAGTCGGCTACTGCCTAAACAAATTTGCCAGCATATCTCTTTTCCTTTGCCAAACTCAAATCATAGATTTGAATGTATTTGGCTGGGTTTGTTTTTGAGCGTGCTTCCTCTATCTTCATTCGTTTTGTTTGTTATTGTTGGCTTCTCTTCAATCGTTATTGTTGTTTTTGATCTCAGCTTAAAGCCATGCATTGACTAAACTACAAGTGTAGCTTATCCAACAGAGGAAGAGTATGCTTGTCAAATTTATTTGGGCAAAGCCCTATAGACTGCAAGATGGTTGGATGTACAGCTGTTTCGGAATTACCACATTCCTCATCAGCATCCTCTACTTGTTGGTTAAGCTACACTTGTAGTTTAGTCAATGCATGGCTTTAAGCTGAGATCAAAAACAACAATAACGAAATAAAATTTTGACAAAATTTTCTATAGAAATAAAATTGAGAAAAAATTTTCTATAGAAATAAAATTTTGACAAAATTTTCTATAGAAATAAAATTTTGACAAAATTTTCGATAGAAATAAAATTTTGACAAAATTTTCTATAGAAATAAAATTTTGACAAAATTTTCTATAGAAATAAAATTTTGACAAGATTTTCTATAGGAATAAAATTTTGGCATTGTTGTTGTTTCTTGATTTCAGCTTAAAACCATGCATTGACTAAACTACAAGTGACAAAATTTCCATAGAAATAAACTTTTGACAAAATTTCCATAGAAATAAAATTTTGACAAAATTTTCTAAATTTTGAAAAAATTTTCTATAGAAATAAAATTTTGGCAAAATTTTCTATAGAAATAAAATTTTGACAAAATTTTGTATAGAAATAAAATTTTTACAAAAGTTTCTATAGAAATAAAATTTTCGCAAATACTGCGATATGTAATACATTTTTTCACAAAACTTTGATCTAACAACTTCAAACTAAGATATTTTTATTTTCGTAGATTTTTGGCAAAATGCTCTTAAAATTTTTGTAGATTATTTTTGGATGTTTTTTGCTCTGCAATTTCTAACGGTGACGCAGAAAATATTGGAGTTTGCGCCAACAGAATGTTGATTTATGATTTATTTTGAAATTGGCGCCAATTGAATGTGTTTTTTTTCTCCGCTTCAAAAATATTTGGGTTCACCCTCTGTCTGCCTGCCTCAATGTTGGCTAAAGATGTCCTAAGGCCACCAAATGCCATGAAAAACAAGAAAAAATTTCAATACAACCAAAAGCTATGTCAAAGGCAAATGCAAGATATGTAGCCACGCCAAAAGAAGAGACTTGGCCATGTCTAGGAGGCGGCAGAAAACAAGGGAAAGCTAACCAAAAGTTCAAGGCAAACAGTTTAAGTTTTCTCATAGAATTTTTTATTGTGATTTTCTTTAGCTTTTTTCTGTTTTTGTTTGTCCTTTTTCTAGAGCTTTAACATGGTGTCTTGGGCAAAGAAAAATGAATGAAAGAAGAGCAGAGCAATATAAACCAAACTCTTTAAGTGAAAAGTGTTTTGACCAAACATTGAAATCGTCTGTAGATTGGTAGCCTTAGATACTTTCAGATTTTATTTCCGAGATATGCCAATGGATTTGTTTTATTGCGAAATTTCAAAAGAATGAATTTTACTGGACTTTTTTGTTGTTGGTTTGGCACGAGACACACAAAAAAAACCATAACCCGAGTAAAAAGGCGTGAAATGAAAGCATTTTGTTGGAAATTATATCGTAAAAAGCACTTGAGGAAATTACCATCGATATCATCTACCATCGGAAAAAAGACAAAATTGGACAGAATTGAAGTAAAATGGTAATAATTTACTTAGAGCTATTAAAAAAAAAAGACACAAAAGGAAAGTAATATAAAGATAATGCCACCCAAGTTGTCAAATGGAGGCATTTGGTTTTAGCCTTCACCACCACTATGTTGCACGGTATGATATGTTTAGGCTCAGAAGGATGAGTCTGAGATTCATCTTTTAGTATCAATCAATCCTCTTAGAATCAAAATCTCAGCCGATTTTCCGGTGACTGTCATGCCTGTCTGTTTTGTGTTTAAAGTACATCTCACAATTTCAGCCCATTCATCGGGAAATTTGGACCAAACTTTCAGCGTGGCGTTCTCTTATCTGTTGGCACCATAAGAGAACGCCTCAGCCACGAATACCATTGAACACGAAGGGTGAAAACGTCGATTTAAATGTTTGTATTATGGTCATAATATGACACCAAGGTATAACATTCTAACTACTTCAGAAGATGTTCTTTATAAAGAACGCAGGTTCAAATCGGCCCACACCACTACCATTGGCGGCGTTTGAGTTCTGGTGGCCAATATCCCAGATCACTTTGTTTGCAATATGTTCGTAAAATGTTCAGCTCACGAGCAACTTTTCCATCACTGCGTGGATTTCGATCAAATCTGGCCTTCCCATTTAGGATTTGCCATTTTTTGATTTGTTACCTTTTGTGAGCGCTTTGGAATACTACCAGAGTCACAGTAACGAGCAATGGTGCGAAAAACAAAGTATTAATTCACATTTAAATTCTAGAGGGCTCTAACCATAGCCACTAGCAATCACAATATCACGCTTGAATTCAATCACTAATAATTTTATTGAATGCAATAGCTCAAAATGCTTTTGTAACCTTTTAAACAATTCAAATGTAAATATTTTCGATAATGATGATACCAATAAAATAAATATAATACATACACCAATGAATTACATATCGTGTCAACTACTCTTTATGCAATAAATAAACCACAAAATTATATATAATTTAAAACTATTTGAAAATACAAAAACTATAGTCCCTCATTTATCATAGTCATATATAATTTGTCAACATAAAATTATTTAATAAATTCCTTAAATCATAATCATGACACCGAAACAAGGCGTTTTGAAAAATAACGTTCATTTGTATAAAAGTTTTTTTTTTTTCTACAATAAAGTAAATATTTGAATATATTTGATTTACATACCATAGAAATACACAGCTCACATAATAACAAAATATGAATATAAAAGCAAACCCATAGTGGATATTTCCCCAAAGACCCAGGACCTAGCATTATTGCCATTGTACCCAATTGGCTTGGTTTTGTTGACTTGGTGGAAGCTGTTTGTGAATATTTCAGAATGTATGTATACTTGCGAGTGTGTGTCTCTATGTTTGTCTGACTTTTGTAATAATTCATTTATGACTTCTTTTGACAGTACGACGAAATATGTAATGCAACCAAACCCATACCCATACTCCAATTGCGAAATTGTGGAAATTTAATAATAGACAAGAAATGAATTGCGCAAAGATCGTATCTATGGGATGATAAACCCACGCCAAAACAAAAAAACAAAAAAAAAAAAAACTCAGTTCCAGTTATTTCATAAAATCATACTTTTTGCTCTGCTCCAACTGGTTCTGGCCATTTATTTCCATGAATGCTGCTTCAAGAGAAATTGAAGCCATAGATTTGCTCAAAGCAACGTCATTGACTTGTCGTTCCAATTTGGTAGCAATTTTTTTCTTTTTGTTTCAATATTCTACGAGGGTCTTTTTCGTATTTGTTTACTTTATTTTTATTTAAAAAAATATAAACTGTATTTTCTCTATAGAAAATTTAGACGAAATTTAATTTCTATAGAAAATTTCCACAAAATTTTATTTCTATAGAAAATTTGGATACAATATTATTTCTATAGAAAATTTCGCCAAAATTTTATTTCTACAGACAATTTTGTCAAGATTCTATTTCTATAGAAAATTTTGTCAAAATTTTATTTCTATAGAAAATTTCGACGTTTCGTTTGTGTAGATAATTTCGACGAAATTTTATGTCTATAGAGAATTTTTTCAACATTTTATTTTTATAGAAAATTTCGACGAACATTTATTTGTATAGATAACTTCGACGAAATTTTATTTCTATAGAAAATGTCGACGAAATTTTGTGTCCATAGAAAATAACGACGAAATTTTTTTTCTGTGGAAAATTTTGCCAAAATTTTATTTCTATAGAAAATGTTGTCAAAATTTTATTTCTATAGAAAATTTATTCAAAATTTTATTTCTATAGAAAATTTTGTCAAAATCCAACAATAACAAAACAAAAAGAATAGAAAGGAGGAGGCACGCTCAAAATAAACCCAGCCAACTGAATTCAAATCGATGATTTGACAGTGGCATACACCGAAAGAATTTTCTTCGTAAAAATAACGAAAAATTTCGTTAAAAGTACGAAATTTGTCATTGTTTTACAACCAAAGAAACTTTTCATTAAAAGTACGAAATATTTCGTACTTTTTACGAAGAAAAGTTCTTCCAAAATTTTCGTAGTTTGTAAGAAAAAAATTCGTACTTTTTATGAAGATTCTTCGTACTTTTTATGAAAAATCTTCGTACTTTTTATGAAACAATTTCGTTCTTTTTATGAAAATGTTTCGTACTTTTTATGAAAAATTTTCGTAGTTTTTACGAAAAATTTTTGTGCTTTTTATGAAAAAATTTCGTACTTTTTTCTGAAAAATATTCGAAGTTTTAGAAAAAAAAATTATAGTCGAAAGTGCATTTGGTTGTAGTTGCAAGTGTGAAAAATTACATCACTACTTTACATCTTAGGTTTTTGAATAATTTTTAGTTTTATTGCTTCACTTTTATTCATAGCGCGCTATCACCCAAATGAGAAGTAGCATAGACTTGCATAAAAAAATAGAATAAAGGAATACACTCAAGCACATTATAAAAGACAATTTAATGCCGCGAACGGAAATTTTACAACTTCAATGAAACTTCTTCGTTATTTCAAAGAAAATGTTTCGTACTTTTTATGAAAAATTTTAACGCAGAATGTTTCGTAAAATATTCGTAAAAACTTCTTCACAAAATTCATGAAATGTGAAGAAAGTTTCGTTAAAAGTACGAAGAAAAGTTAATGTAGAATGTTTCGTAGAAGTTTCGTATATTCGTAAAATGTTCTTCGTAAAATTTACGAAAATGAATGAAAATTTCGTTATTTTAATGAAGAATTCAGGAAGAATTGTTAATGAAGAATTCTTCGTAAAATTAACGAAGAGAATTCTTTCGGTGTAGGAAAAGAGATATGGCTGTTTTGAATTTATTTCGGCATAAGCCGGCTATCATACAAAACCTTTTTTTTCAAATGTGGTTCATTGTTGGGTTTAACCCTCCAATGCCCAAGCCCGCCTTTAGGCGGGCTTTATTTAATAAGGAAGCTTTTAGTAAAACACACCTTAGGACAACAAAAATGGGCAAAATAAAAAGAAAACTTATTTGAAACTATTCAATAGGCTTTGCAGCATATGCTGAATTTTACTGTATACATTTTTCTTGCTTAGTTCTCTTGCTTTTGTGTCGTTAACATTGAAAATTTAATCAGCTGGCAAAAAAATTGGGGCATTAGAGGGTTAATGAACTGCCTGAATTTATTGTGATAATTGGTTGATAGTTTTGCTGCAAGTAGAGGATGCTGATGAGGAATGTGGTAATTCCGAAACATGCGTCCATCCAACCATCTTGCAGTCTATAGGGCTTTGTCCAAATAAATTTGACAAACATTCTTTTCCTCTGTTAGTTAAGCTACATTTGTAGTTTAGTCAATGTATGGTTTTAAGCTGCAATAAAAAACAACAAAATTTTATTTCTATAGAAAATTTTGTCAAAATTTTATTTCTACAGAAAATTTCGACTGTAGAAAATTTCCACAAAATTTTATTTCTATAGAAAATTTTGTCAAAATTTTATTTCTATAGAAAATTTTGTCATAATTTTATTTCTATAGAAATTTTCGACGAAAATTTGTTTGTATATAATATTTTTTCAAAATTTTATTTCTATAAAAAAATGTCGACACTTCTATAGAAAATTTCGATGGAATTTTATTTCTACAAAAATTTTCCACGAAATTGTATTTCCATAGATAATTTTTACGAAATTTTATTTCTATAGAAAATTTCGACGAAATTTTATTTCTATAGAAAATTTGGTCGAAATTTCACTTCAATAGAAAATTTCGTCGAAATTTCATTTCTATAGAACATTTCGTCGACATTTTATTTCTATAGAAAATTTCGTCGAAATTTGATTTCCATAGAAAATTTCGGCGAAATTTTATTTTTATAGAAAATTTCGTCGAAATTTTATATAGAAATAAAAATTTGTCGAAATTATCTATACAAATAAATGTTCGTCGAAATTTTCTATAGAAATAAAAATTTGACAAAATTTTCTACAGAAATATAATTTCGTCGAAATTTTCTATAGAAATAAAATTTTGACAAATTTTCTATAGAAATAAAATGTTGACAAAATTTTCGATAGAAATAAAATTTTGAAAAATTTTTTATAGAAATAAAATTTTGAGAAAATTTTCTATAGAAATAAAATTTTGACAAAATTTTCTATAGAAATAAAGTTTTGACAAAATTTTCTATAGAAATAAAATTTTGACAAAATTTTCTATAGAAATAGAGTAGTAATATAGAGTAGTAATTTCTATAGAAATAGAATAGTAATAATAGAGTAGTATCCTGTTGCTGTATTATTGTTAGTATATTAATGTTAGAAATAAGAGAATTGTTTTGAGTAGTATTTAAAATGTTGATTTAAGTAACTGTATAAGGCCTTTGTAAGGCTTAGTTACATATGAAAATAAAATAAATTAAAATTAAATTAAATTAAATAAAGTTTTGACAAAATTTTCTATAGAAATAAAATGTTGACAAAATTTTCTATAGAAATAAAATTTTGAAAAAAAATTTTTATAGAAATAAAATTTTGAGAAAATTTTCTATAGACACACAATTTCGCCGAAATTTTCTATAGACACAAAATTTCGTCGAAATTTTCTATAGAAATAAAAATTTGACAAAATTTTCTACAGAAATAAAAATTTGACAAAATTTTCTACAGAAATATAATTTCGTCGAAATTATCTATACAAATACATGTTCGTCGAAATTTTCTATAGAAATAAAATTTTGACAAATTTTCTATAGAAATAAAATGTTGACAAAATTTTCGATAGAAATAAAATTTTGACAAAATTTTCGATAGAAATAAAATTTTGACAAAATTTTCGATAGAAATAAAAATTCCTCGAATTTTTTATAGAAATGAAATTTTGACGAAATTTTCTATAAAAATAAAATTTGTGTGTCTATAGAAAATTTTCTCAAAATTTTATTTCTATAAAAAATTTTTTTCAAAATTTTATTTCTATAGAAAATTTTGTCAAAATTTTATTTCTATAGAAAATTTTGTCAAAACTTTATTTCTATAGAAAATTTTGTCAAAATTTTATTTCTATAGAAAATTTTGTCAAAACTTTATTTCTATAGAAAATTTTGTCAAAATTTTATTTCTATAGAAAATTTTGTCAAAACTTTATTTCTATAGAAAATTTTGTCAAAATTTTATTTCTATAGAAAATTTTTCAAAATTTTATTTCTATCGAAAATTTTGTCAACATTTTATTTCTATAGAAAATTTGTCAACATTTTATTTCTATAGAAAATTTCGACGAACATTTATTTGGATAGATAATTTCGACGAAATTATATTTCTGTAGAAAATTTTGTCAAATTTTTATTTCTATAGAAAATTTCGACGAACATTTATTTGTATAGATAATTTCGACAAATTTTTATTTCTATATAAAATTTCGACGAAATTTTGTGTCTATAGAAAATTTCGGGTCTATAGAAAATTTCCACAAAATTTTATTTCTATAAAAATTTTTTCAAAATTTGTCAAAATTTTATTTCTATAGAAAATTTCGACGAAAATTTGTTTGTATAGAAAATTTTGTCAACATTTTATTTCTATAAAAAAAAGTCGACATTTCTATAGAAAATTTCGACGAAATTTTATTTCTATAGAAAATTTTGTCAAATTTTTATTTCTATTGACAATTTGGACGAACATTTATTTGTATAGATAATTTCGACAAATTTTTGTTTCTATATAAAATTTCAACGAAATTTTGTGTCTATATAAAATTTCGGCGAAATTTTGTGTCTATAGAAAATTCTGACGAAATTTTGTGTCGATAGAAAATTCCTACGAAATTTTGTGTCTATAGAAAATTTTGTCAAAACTTTATTTCTATAGAAAATTTTGTCAAAATTTTATTTCTATAGAAAATTTTGTCAAAATTTTATTTCTATAGAAAATTTTCTCAAAATTTTATTTCTATAAAAAATTTTTCAAAATTTTATTTCTATAGAAAATTTTGTCAAAATTTTATTTCTATAGAAAATTTCGACGAAAATTTGTTTGTATAGAAAATTTTGTCAACATTTCATTGCTATAAAAAACTCGACATTTCTATAGAAAATTTCGACGAAATGTTGTGTCTATAAAAAATTTCGACGAAATTTTATTTCTGTAGAAAATTTCCACAAAATTTTATTTCTAAAGAAATTTTTGTCAAAATTTTATTTCTATAGAAAATTTTGTCAAAATTTTATTTCTATAGAAAATTTTGTCAAAATTTTATTTCTATAAAAATGTTTGCCAAAATTTTATTTCTACAGAAAATGTTGTCAAAATTTTATTTCTATAGAAAACTTCGTCGAAATGTTATTTCTATAGAAAATTTCGAGGACATTTTATTTCTATAGAAAATTTTGACGAAATTGTAATTCGATAGAAAATTCCAATGAAATTTTATTTCTATAGAAAATTTCAACGAAATTTTATTTCTAAAAAAAAATTTCAATGAAATTTCATTTCTATAAAAAATTCGACGAAATTTTATTTCTACAGAAAATTTTATTTCTATAGAAAATTTCAACGAAAATTTTGTTAACATTTTATTTCTATAAAATATTTCGTTGAAATTTTATTTCTATAGAAAATTTCGTCGAAATTTTATTTCTATAGAAAATTTCGCCGAAATTTCATTTCTATAGTAAATTTCGGCAAAATTTTATTTCTATAGAAACTTTCATCGAAATTTTATTTCTTTAGAAAATTTTGTCGAATTTTTATTTCTACAGAAAATTTCGTCGAAATTTCATTCAATAGAAAATTTCGTCGAAATTTCATTTCTTTATAAAATTTCATCGAGATTTTATTTCTATATAAAATTTCGTTGAAATTTTATTTCTATAGAAAATTTCGTCAACATTTTATTTCTATAAAAAAAAATCATCATAATTTCTATATCAGATCTTCGTAACCAATTTTAAATTGCCCTGGATGCTGAGTATAGCAATTCCTTTTCGCCATATTCTAAAAATTGAATAAACATACCCAGGCAAACTAAATTAATTTCCAATCTATCAACAGATTTTTATATTCTTCTTTAAATGTGTGCAGCCTCCGCATCCGTATGTTTTCAGCTTCCAGCAACAATGGTTGTGACAACCGAAATTGGAGAAACCAAAATGAATTTGTTCCCCGTTGTGTAATGTCATGTTTGACAAAAATGACGGATGTTGGTGTAGGAATATTCAGTTCGTTGAAAGAAGGGATAAAGGGGTAGGGTTCAAGGCCTTTGTAGTAGGCTAGGCCTTAAAGATTCAATTGACCATTTTCTTACAGATATTATAATCTAGCATATAATCTAGCATGACAAAATTGACATTCAAAACACAATTGATATTACAAACCTCTTAAATAGTCATGCCTTCGAGAAGGCCTTCAAAAAGAACATTTCTCAAATCCAATCACTAACGGCTAATTTTTGTTTTTATATTTGTATGAGTTTATGTTTGTGGTGCCAAACTGTAGTGAAAAATTCTCATTTGCTACGGACACGCTCCCTTTTTCAAATATGCCAAGGAAAATTCCCACACAATGTCAGTAAACCAGCTATCTAGCCAAGTAAGTCAGTGAATAACATTAAAATGGAATGAAAATATTCAATATTCAATTCAATGCATAAAAATCCTATACCAACTTTGGCACATGCCAATACTATGGGAATACACCGAAGAAACAAAAAATAGAAAATGAATAATTTCCGTACCTTGTAGGTGGAGAGTCAAGTGACAAATAAGTACGTGGCCAAAGTTTTATATGGTACAGGATAACTTTGAGTATTGCCATTACCTACCTATCTCTTGGGAAATAATTGATCGTAAATTTTAGATAATAAAAAACCCTGTTAGAAACCATTGTCATAACAAATCAATATACGATGAAAATGTTATCGAAATTTTATTTTCACAGAAAATTTGCATTTTCATAGAAAATATTATCAAAATTAGATTTCCATAAAAAAATTTGGAACCAGTTTGATTTTTATAAGAGTTTGAAGGTGAAACCAACAATTTCAAAAACAAGAAATATACGATTTTCTTTGAAAAATTTTTCGGATTTCGCTTTTCATGGAACATTTTGATAAAATTTCAATTTTGTAAAAAATATTTTTTTTTTATTTCGTAAAATGTTTATTTTTTATAGAACATTTTGTACACCGAAAGAATTCTCTTCGTTAATTTTACGAAGAATTCCTCATTAACTATTCTTCGTGAATTCTTCATTAAAATAACGAAATTTTCATTCATTTTCGTAAATTTTACGAAGAACATTTTACGAATATACGAAACTTCTACGAAATATTCTACATTAACTTTTCTTCGTAAAAAGTTCGTACTTTTAACGAAACTTTCTTCAAATTTCATGAATTTTGTGAAGAAGTTTTTACGAATATTTTACGAAACATTCTGCGTTAAAATATCTTCATAAAAAGTACGAAACATTTTCTTTGAAATAACGAAGAAGTTTAATTGAAGTTGTAAAATTTCCGTTCGCGGCATTAAATTGTCTTTTATAATGTGCTTGAGTGTATTCCTTTATTCTATTTTTTTTATGCAAGTCTATTCTACTTTTCATTTGGGTGATAGCGCGATATGAATAAAAGTGAAGCAATAAAACTAAAAATTATTCAAAAACTTAAGATGTAAAGTAGTGATGTCATTTTTCACACTTGTAACTACAACCAAATGCACTTTCGACTATAACTTTTTTTTTTAAAGTTCGAACATTTTTGAAAAAAAAGTACGAAAGGTTTTCATAAAAAGTACGAACATTTTTCATAAAAACTACGAAAATTTTTTATAAAAAGTACGAAACATTTTCATAAAAAGAACGAAATTGTTTCATAAAAAGTACGAAGATTTTTCATAAAAAGTAGGAAGATTCTTCATAAAAAGTACGAATTTTTTACTTACAAAGTATGAAAATTTTGGAAGAATTTTTCTTCGTAAAAAGTACGAAATATTTCGTACTTTTAATGAAAAGTTTCTTTGGTTGTAAAACAATGACAAATTTCGTGCTTTTAACGAAATTTTTCGTTCTTTTTACGAAGAAAATTCTTTCGGTGTAGATTTCATTGCTAATTTCTTCAAAATTGGATTTTTATTGAAATTTGCGTTGAAATTTGATTTTCATAGAAAATTCAATTTCAAAATGAATTTTTATCGTTGAAACTCCTTTTTCATACATAAGTTAGTCGAAATTGTGCTTTCATAGAATGGGAAAAGTGTGAATGAGATAGTTTTCTGGAAAAAGTGTCGATGAGATGGTTTTTTGGAAAAAGTGTCCATCAGATATTTTTACTGGATAAATTGTCCATGAGATATTTTACCGGAAAAAGTGTTCCGTATTTGGGGAAAAAGTGTCGTTGAGATACGTTTTCTGAAAATAGTGTCCATTGTTTTTAACAAAAAGTGTCAAAATGTGTTTTCTGAAGATAATAGGATATTTTTTGTGGAAAACGCTTCGTTGAGATATTTTCCTAGAAAAATGATCAATGAGATATATTTTTTGAAAAAGTGTCGATAAAATATATTTTCTAGAAATAATGTCATGTTGATGGCATATTTTTTATGAAAAAAGTTTCGATGAGTTATTTTTTTTCGGGAAAAGTGTCTTTGAGATATTTTTCTGGAAAAAGTGCGATGAGATAGTTTTCTGGAAAATGTGTCGTTGAGATATTTTTTTCTGTGTTGTTGAGATATATTTCCAAGAAACAATCTCGATGAGATCTTCTAGAAAAATGGGGGACTAGAAATACTTTCTACAATACAGATTTTTTTCTGGAAAGTGTGGATGAGATATTTTTGTATTTTCCTGAAAAAATGTCGATAATATATTTTCTGGTAACTGTCGATGGGATAGTTTTTCTGAAAAAAGTCTATGGGATACTTTTCTGGATAAAAGTTTAGTTTAGATATTTTATATGGAAAAGTTTCGATGAGATATTTTTTCTAGAAAAAGAGTCGATGAGATATTTTGTCTTGAAAAAGTGTCGATAAGCTACTTTTTCTAGTTATTGGTATAATTTTTTTCTGAAAAAGTGTCGATGAGATATTTTTTTCTGAAAAAGTTTCGATGAGAATTATTTCTTCGGGAAAGTGTCGTTGATCTATTTTTTCTGGAAAAAGTGCCTATGTTTTTAGAGTTTAGATTATATATTTTTTCTGAAAAATTGTCGATGAGATATTTTTTCTGAAAAATTGTCAATGAGATATTTGTTCCTGGAAAAAGTATCGATAAGCTATTTTTTCTAGAAATAATGTCATTGGTATATTATTTTCTGGAAAACGTGTCTGTGAGATACTATTTTGGAAGCGTGTATTCTCATACATGGAAAAAGTATTTCTGGAAAAAGTATCGAGTGATGTATTTTATTGAAAAAATGTCTATATATTTTCAGGTATGTGTTGATGGATAGTTTTTCCGAAAAAGTGTCCGTGAGATAGTTTTTTGGTAAAAGTGTTGTTAAGACTTTTTTAAGGAAAAAGTATCGTTGATATATTTTTTTGTCGATGAGATATTTTTTCTGGAAAAAGGGTTGATGACATATTTTTCTGGAAAAAGTGTCGATGAGATATTTTTATGAAAAATTGTCGATGAGATATTTTGTCTGGAAAAAGTGCCCATAAGAGAGTTCTTTGCACGGATGAAAAAGACTGTTTTTCATATGTTTGGCTATAAACATTATATGTTTGGAACACAAATTTTTAAACACAATATTTTTGAGTGCAAGCATATAATGTTCATAAACTAGCATATATATATATATATATATATATATATATATATATATATATATATATATATATATATATATATATATATATATATATATATATATAATATATATATATATATATATATATATATATATATATATATATATATATATATATATAATATATATATATATATATATATATATATATATATATATATATATATATATATATATATATATATGTATATATATATATATATATATATATATATATATATATATATATATATATATATATATATATATATATATATATATATATATATATATATATATATATATATATATATATATATATATATATATATATATATATATTATATATATATATATATATATATACATACATATATATATATATATATATATATATATATATATATACATACATATATATATATATATATATATATATATATATATATATATATATATATATATATATATATATATATATATACATATATATATATATATATATATATATATATATATATATATATATATATATATATATATATATATATATATATATATATATATATATATATATATATATATATATATATATATATATATATATATATATATATATATATATATATATATATATATATATATATATATATATATATATATATATATATTATATATATATATATATATATATATATATATATATATATATAATATATATATATATATATATATATATATATATATATATATATATATATATATATATATATATATATATATATATATATATATATATATATATATATATATATATATATATATATATATATTATATATTTATATACACATTATATGTTTGGAACACAAATTTTAAACACAATATTTTTGAGTGCAAGCTTATAATGTTCATAAACTAGCATAACATGTTTGGGACATATATGTTAATATGTTAGAACATATTATGTTTGGGACATAAAATGTTTGTAAATATAATATGGCTTGGATGCAAACATATATTAATTTGAAATAGCCTATAAACATATATGTGTTTAGTAGCTTGGAGCGCTATTTAACAGGGAGCGATATTGAATTAAGTTGGTGGTTGTTGCTTGTTATTGCAAAATTAACATTTTATTTTTCCTTGGGCAATTGATCTGCTACTTCTTTGATCCTTACAAACTGTGTGGTCCGCTGTTCGAATCCACGTCCGGCAAAAGGTAAAATTAAAATAATAAAGTCATAAAATTGAATAATTTCTTCTACAATGTTTGTATTACAGAAAAATGTGCTAAGAACTAAAAAATCTCGTGGAAGTGAGAAAGATGTGGGGGAATATACAATTAGGCAGAAACAAAATTTTGAGCATTCAGGTCGAAAACCTATGTTGTTAGCACCTATATTACCTGTTTATTTTCATAATTCATTATGATTGTAAATACAGTCGAAGCTCGGTTATACGAACGATATATTGTCAGGCCCTTTCGTTATTTAGAAAAATTCGTTAAATCGAACTGAAATTTAAAACGTTTTATAATCTTTAATTTTTATTGGAAATTCACATTTTTCTGTCATACAACTAGAGCTGTGTAAGCACTGGATGAAATTAAGATGCTAAATACGTATTTAAACTATAATTTTACTTATAATAGTCCTTTAAGGATTTTTGTACTACAACAACTTGTAGGCTTTTTTTGAACGGCTTCTTCTTGAAGTTCTCGTAAAACTAAAGACTTGGATATATCGATATTATTTTCTTCACTCCATTGAATGCATGTTTCCAAACATTTCATGGCATCTACATGTCTTACTCTGGTCTTAGTTCTTGATGTATGTCGTACTACCTCAATGTTCTCTTCCTCATCCTCATCGCTAAAATTATCCTCCAAATCATGATCATTCCATTCAATTATATCGGCTGGACTGAAAGTGAGCTGAAGAGTTGGAGAGTATTGTAAATTTGTGTGATTAAAAACATGTGTTTACTCACGGTGGGAAAAATCGAACTGAGCAATCGTACTCCGCGCCTTATGCAAACAACTTCATCTTGTTGAGTTAGGATGGGGAGAGGAATGTCTTCTTCATCGGTAGTTAACTTTTCACTCAAAATTTTGTTCCAACTACTCGCCAATGTTTCCTGCTTTACGGATTTCCAAGCTAACCCAATCATGTTTGCTGCATCATACAGACTTAAGTTTTTTAAAAATTCCACTATGTTGTCTGATTGCGACGAAACAATTTTCGATAAAACGCTACTTCTATAATGCATTTTCAGCATACGAATTGGATTTTGATCCATTGGTTGAACAAGTGGAGTAACATTTGGTGGCATATAAAGCGTCCATATTTTCCCATCTTTAGTTTGCTTTGTCAACTCTTCTGCTGGTGGATGACAAGGAGCATTATCCAAAATTAACAATGCATTTAGTGGAAGCTTCTTCGATTTTAAAAAATGTTCAACCTAGGGAGAAAGGAAATTAATAATAATTTACATGAATTACGCTCTAAAAACTACTCACCTCTGGAACAAACATTTCAAAAAACCAAACTTTGAATATACCGGAATTCATCCACGAGTTTTTTGTGTGGAGATAGTTTAAGGGCAAAGTCTTGTTTCTGAAGGAGCGCGGCTGCTTGGATTTTCCTATAAGCAAGGGTTTTATTCTTTTCGTACCAGACGAATTAGCACAAAGGAGAACCGTCACTCTTTCTTTCGACAATTTTCTTCCGGGGGCCGTAACTTCTTCCGCGTGGACAAATGTTTTATTTGGAAGCATTTTCCAAAATAAACCTGTTTCGTCGGCATTAAAAACTGCATCAGGTGTTAACATATTCGATTTAATGATATCCTGTAATTCTTTTTTAAACGGTTCAACAGCGCTTGCATTCGAAGATAATTTCTCACCAGATTCCTTAAGTAGACGAATACCATATCTTTTTTTGAATTTCGTAAGCCAGCCGTCACTTGCATTAAATTTGCCACCCTTCAGTTTTCTCTGAATTTCAATAGCTTTTGTTTTTAATGTCATTCCACTCACGGGAACAAATTTTTTCCTTTGCTGAAGAAACCAAGCGTAAAGTTTGTTTTCCATTTCTGGGTATTCTCCTGCTCTTACATTCATACGAGACTTTGCCCCATTGTTTGTTTCTTTTAGATTCGAAAAGATTTTTTCTTTTTGTTTTTTAAGGGTGCATATTGACGACTTAGGAATTACTTGTACTTGTTTGAAATTTCAGAGAGGCTTAAACCGTTTTTGCAATCATCTAGTATTGCTGCTTTTTTACCCAAAGGAATTCTTTTCGACTCATTGATTTTTAATTCACAGATCACTTTCACAGCTAAATTGCAACTAAACTTACTGATGTTTGATGAACGCAACAAAAAAAAAAAAAAAACTAACGGTATTACATGCTGTTGTTCTTCTTTGTCTTTTGTTTCTTTACTCACATTTTGTATTTGTGGTTTATTTTCCTATGATTTAAATATCATTCGTTAAATCGAGCGTAAATTTTTTCAGCCGTTCGTTATTTAGAATAGTCAATGTAATGAATTTGGACGTTCGTTAAATTGGATTTTCGCTAAATGGGATATTCGTTAAACCGAGCTTCGACTGTACATATATAAATAAATAAAATTTTGAGCACAATATTGTTTGGGAGAATTTTTTTTAAGCATATAATATTTTTGGGTGCAAAATGCTTCCAAACATATTATATGTTCACATAATAACATATTGTTTTTTGGAAGACAACATTATTGAATTTGGATGCAAAAATACAAAATGTTTGGAACTTAGACTACCCAAACATATATTGTTTAGACCAATATGCTTTCAAACATATTATATATTGGAAGAGATCAAACATATAAATGTTTGGGCAATACCCAAAAATGTATATGCTTGAAGCAAAATATGTTTGGGAGTATATGTTACGGAAGCGATTTTTTGTAAGGGTGTGGAAAAAGTGTCGATAAGCGTTTTTTACAAATAATAGAAAAGTGTTTTTTTTTTAGAATATTTTTTTCTGAAAAAGTTTCGATGAGGTTTCTTCCGGAAAGTGTAGTTGATATATTTTTTCCGGAAAAAGTGCCTATGAGATACTTTTCTGGAAAAGAGTTTAGATTATATATTTTTTTATGAAAAAGTGTCGATAAGCTATTTTTTTAGAAATAATGTCATTGGTATATTATTTTCTGGAAAAAGTGTCTGTGAGATACTATTTTGGAAAGCGTGTATGAGATATTTTTATGGAAAAAGTATCGAGTGATGTATTTTATTGAAAAAATGTCTATATATTTTCAGGTAAGTGTTGATGAATAGTTTTTCCGAAAAAGTGTCCGTCCCGTGTAAAAATTGAGAGATCTAATCATGTCTAATAATATCAAATTATATATAATTATATCTGCTCAGATATGGTTGTAGATATAAATAGATCTACGGAGATATGTTATGTATAGTGCTATATATGATTAGATCTGATTCAAGATCTCATTATATATGTTGTTATATCTATTTATATCAGTCATATCTGGTAAGATATAATTATATATCTTCATATATGACATCATATCTAATTATATATACTATATATAGCTCCATATATAATTATATATATCGCGTTAAATCATGAACCAGCTGTGTAACACGGATAAAAAAATATTTGAATATGTTTGTGTGTAAAAATGATGTGTTTGTTACGAGAATACTAACGTGATATACTTGGTTACAAGCACGTATGTTTGGTCGCACATCAAAACAAGTGGTGAACATAACCAAACAATCTTTATATGTTGTGACAGTTTCAAGAAACCCTTTTAAATATCATTTTGAAGTGTCTTCATAAAATGCTTAACTTTCAGACACAACTGTCTTTTTGTTTTCAAAAATGTAACCCCATAACTATCACCATTAGCAACGCCTGTTGTTATTAAATTTGAAAAACAAAAAAATATATCAAATATTTGATAATGCGAGTTTCATATTTTTATTTCATATAAAAATCTCATTTTTCGAGGAAGATAAAGGAGTATGAGAAGGTAAGTTTATTGTTTTGTTCCTATTTTTATATATTGAATATTTTCTCTGTTTTAGGAGGATGAATTTGTGGTAGTCCAGGAAGAGATTAAAAGAAGACAGCGGAGCAACGTAAAGATTTGTGACCAGGCCATATCCGAAGTTGCGATAGAAGGAAGTATTATGCAATTTCAAAAAGAATACAAATTTGGAGATGATTTGGATTGTGAAACAGATGCATTCCCGTGCAATTATTCATAGTATGGTATTTGGAGCTTCGCACAAACCATTCAATACAGCGCTGGTTTAAATTATTGGGTACGAGAAGCAAATTTTGGTAAGTATATGTATTATTTGCAAATATATCTTTAAATATGTTTGACTGATAATTCTTCTGTATATTTTATATTTTTCAGAGTTTTCATATCGAAATGTTTGTCATAAAGAAATGTTTGCAGAGAGCAATGTACTAACGCCTTGGGAAATTTAAATGCCAGAACCCTTGGTGGCTATGTATATATATTTTGTTTTTGCTCTTGTTGTTTTTTTTTAATTCGTAGACTTTTATACCTAGACTTACATATAATGTACATAAGTTTGATCCAACTTATAATATTAAATACTCTTTTCATTATAAAACCATAAAATAAATCTTTTTTATTTATTACTGTAATTTCACTAATTTTGGAAATTTGTAGATAAAATTATATATAATTAGATATATTAACATCTAATTATATCAAATTAGATATAATTAGATGTGGGCCAAATTTGAGATCTGGTCAGATCTAATTCCTTTAGAATTAGATCTGATCAGATATTACCATTTTTCGGATCTGTCCAGATCTGCCTACATATACTATCATATCTAATCAGATATGGCAGAAGATCTAATAATATCTGGCCAGATCCACCAATTTTTACACGGGGTGAAATAGTTTTTTTGGTAAAAGTGTTGTTAAGACTTTTTTCAGGAAAAAGTATCGTTGATATATTTTTTTTTCTGGAAAAAGTGTCGATTGGATATTTTTTTTTTGAAAAAAGGGTTGATGAGATATTTTTCTGGAAAAAGTGTCGATGAGATATTTTTATGAAGAATTGTCGATGCGATATTTTGTCTGGAAAAAGTGCCCATAAGAGAGTTCTTTGGAAACAGTGTCGATAAGCGCTTTTTTAGAAATAATGTGAACGGTATATTTTTTCTGGAATAGTATCTATGAGAAATTTTATCAGCAAAAAGGGTAGATTTGATCTTTGTTCTGGGAAATTGTCGATGGGATATTTTTATCTAGAGCAAGTATCTATAAACTATATTATCTAGAAATAATATTAATTGTATATTTTCGCCTGGGAAAGTGTCGATGAGATATATTTCCTGGAAAAAATGTTGACGAGATATTTTTTGTGGAAAATTGTCGATAAGATTTTTTTCTGAAAAAGTGGCGATGATATAGTTTATAGTTTATTACCGCATAAATCTGTAATATATTGTTAATTAGGCCAGGTTTGGCTTTGTGTATATTACTTTGGAGAATAATAAATGAAAATGAAATGAAATGATATATTTTTCCTTAAAAAAGGTTCGATGAGATATATTTTCAAATAAAATATCGATCGATATAATTGCTAGAAAAATGTTTGTTAAATGTTTCTTTCCAGAAAAAGTGTCAATGAAATATTCTGTTCTGGGAAATAACGCAATTCTATAACAAACTTCCTTTCTTTGTAATGCTTCGATGCGAAAATTTGTCTGTGTTTATTACAAAATAAAACAACGCAAAGAAAATGTGTACAAACATACATAAATAATGTTCTTGTCGGAGACATGTTCTACATATATAATTGCTCCTTTTGCATTTTGTACCTCCCCCCATAGTATAGCTACATTCATCCGACCTGGTATCATTGGATCCCAGTACCTTTTTACGTATATGTCCTATGTATGTCCTTCATCGTTTTCTATCCTTGAAATGGCGTTGAAGTGGAAAATTGTTTGAAGGCAAAAATTAAGTTAAAACAACAAAAACTCGTGCTAAACGATATATCGTACACACGAATACATCTAATCGCGCACACACACACACTACCACACATTGCAGCATGATGGAAAATAAGCCATTTAGCGATTGATAAATACCAAAGGAATCTTGATGATGATATAACGAAGGAAGTCAATGAGGAAAATTCAATATTAAAAGGAAATTGAAATGCTATTAATATGAGAATGTTGAAGTAAACGTTGGTATGCTGCCAATTGCTCATGTTAGCGAAATTTGCAGGGAAATTAAAAATGACAAAGTTTTCTTAGAATTCATAGGGTTGGTTGAATATTTGATTGGTTGAAATTATTAATCTATTATATTTTCTTAAAAATAAAATTTAATGCAATTTCAACATTTTTATCCAGGGAAATGTCTCAGATAATTTGTGCGAACACAGACGTTTTTCTGCAAAGTTATACGGTGTAGGTGATGTACTTTTCGTGGAAAAAATTTTTGGTGAGATTTTTTCTGGAAAAAATTGTTGATGAGATTTTTTCTGGAAAAAATTGTTGATGAAATATTTTTGCTGGAAAAAAAAATTTTCTGAAGACTTTCTCAAAAAATGAGCCGTTTTTTCTAGAAAAAGTGTCTCGACGTTTGTTTACTAGCAAAAGTGTAGGTGATATATTTTTTTGTGGAAAAAAGTGTCCCTGATATATATTTCTATTAGGAAAGTGTGTTTTTTTTCTAGGAAATGTGTCGATGGAAAAAGTGTGGATGTTTAGAATTATAGTAATTCCTACACCAAATTATGGGAGCCACCGTGGTGCAATGGTTAGCATGCCCGCCTTGCATACACAAGGTCGTGGGTTCGATTCCTGCTTCGACCGAACACCAAACAGTTTTTCAGCGGTGGATTATCCCACCTCAGTAATGCTGGTGACATTTCTGAGGGTTTCAAAGCTTCTCGAAGTGGTTTCACTGCAATGTGGAACGCCGTTCGAACTCGGCTATAAAAAGGAGGTCCCTTGTCATTGAGCTTAACATGGAATCGGGCAGCACTCAGTGATAAGAGAGAAGTTCACCACTGTGGTATCACAATGGACTGATACATCGGGCTGCCACCTAACCTAACCTAACCTACACCAAAATATGACATCACCAAGCTATGAAGTAAATGATATATAATAAATTATTTTTCTTTTCAAAATAATTTATATTCACCTTTACACATAGACTAGTTCTTGAACCCTTATCTGTAAATTAAATAAAATTTTTCCCCCACTTTTGCCTACAAAGTCTAATCTAATTTAATTCAATAAATATATAATATTTAAATAAGCAAAAATTTAAATATATTATTTATTTGTTGCAATATCTTATAGATAAAATTCAAAAATAGTCTTTAATACTATATGTAAATCTATGAAATTTTGGACGCATAAAATGAATTGGATTGAAAAAAAGCGTGGATGAGAATTATTTTTCTGGAAGAGTATCGGTGAAACATTTTTCTGCAAAAAGTGTTGAGATATTTATTCTGGAGAATGTGTTGATGATACTTTTTCTGGGAAAGTAACGATGAGTTACTGTTTCTTCAAAAATGGTCGACGATGCACTTTTTCTGGAAATCGTGTCTCATGAAAACTGTCGATGAGCTATTTCTTCTGGAAAAATTTCCAGATATTTCATCTGACAAATGGAAAAAGTGGAAGAAATCTTTATAAGATACTTTTCCCGAAAGCGATGAACTATTTTACTGGAAAAGTGTCGAGATATTATTTCTAGAAAAGTGTCAATTGACATTGACCTTTTTTTTTGAAAAAGTGTTGAGATTTTTTTCCTGTGTCGAAGAGATATATTTTCCGGAAAATTAATAGATGAGATATTTTTTGCGAGCAATGTCAATGAAATATTTTTTCTGGACATAATAGCGATATTTTTTCTCGACAAATGTCCAGTTACTTTTTCTGTAGAATGTGTCGATGATACTTCATAAAAACGTGTCGATGAAATACTTATTCTGGAAAATTGTCCTACACGCAGAGAAGAAACATGATTGTCACAATCATATTCGAAGAGCAAAATAATATGATAGGAGCTATTTTTGCGGCAACCATGTAACATTTTCACCTGCAACCATGTTGGCTCAGTGAACATGGTTCCAAAAAAAATAAAATTGTCCTCATCTAAAATGTTATTATATTGATAAAATATAAAAGACAATGGTCACGAACTAAAATGTTATGGTATTAGTCAGAGTGTTTTTTCCAGTTAAAATAATATGGTCACAACCTAAAATGTTTTGATCTTTATGAAAAAACTGTTTTCGTCGTCGAAAAAAGAACGCCACTTCAGAAAAGAAAACACAAAATTAAATTTATTTATTTTTCTCTATTTATAAACTACTTCATTGTTTATTTGTATTTATAATGTTGTGCAAACAAACATCACATATATTTATACACTCTAGGATAGGTTAGGTTAATAATAATTCAATAATAAGTAATCATTCCATATTTGCGTCGTGCAAATGAACCAAGGCAGATATCATGTAACTGCAAATAAAAATAAATGGTACCATATTTCAAAATGCAGAACAAAAAACAGGTAAATTTCTTTCAATTACACTTTCCTTTTTTTGTGTTCACATAAAACCACGTGTCATTTCTGAATAAATAAATTAAAATAAAACACAGTAATTCCGTATTCTCCGCCCATTCCAAGAAACAATCAACACATGACTGACGCGCAAAATGAAAATCGTGTGTACCTGCTGAATGTTTTTATAAAATTCTTTTCGCTGCAAAAAAATTAAATGGTCACGAAAACAATGTACATGGTCTTTATGGCCATGTAATGGTTCTTGACATGTCTATACGTAACCTATAAAAATACTTTTTTCTCTGCAAAAGAGTAAACAAAATTGAATGGTCATGTACATGATATCCCCGACCATGTAATGGTCTCAAATTCTATCATTTAAATAATAGAACATGTTTGCGCCATTTGAGAACCATTTAAATGCTTATTTTTACAAAGACAAATACATGGTTTTCGCGACAATAACCTACTCTAGATACGCATTAAATGGATGCGGCAACCATGTTCAAACATGTTTTTTCTGTGCGTGTATGCAAACTGTCGATGAGATATTTTTTCTGGAAAAATTTCCAGATATTTCGTTTAACAAAAATTGTCGATGATATATTTTTCTGCAAAAAGTCTCGATAACATACTTTTTCTGAAAAAAGTTTTCATAAGTTGCATTATGTAAAAAATGTCGATGAGTAACATTTGGAAAAAGTCTCAATGAGTTATATTTTCTGGAGAATATGTAGATTAGTTACTTTTTGTGGATAAAAAATGTCGTAATATTTCGTCTGATAAAAATTTTCGATGAGATATTTTTCTGGAAAGAGTGGAAGAAGTTTTCATTAGATACTTTCTTCGGAGAGCTTCGTAATATTTCGTCTGATAAAAATTGTCGTTGAGATATTTTTCTGGAAAGAGTGGAAGAAGTTTTCATTAGATACTTTCTTCGTAGAGCTTCGATGAAATATTTTTCTGAAAAAGTGTTGAGATATTTTTTCTGGAGAGGGTGTCTTGAGATATTTTTTTGCAAGCAATGTCGATGAGATAGTTTTTTTGGAAAAGTGTCGCAGATATATAATTGGAAAATTTGTCGATGAGATATTTTTTTTTTTGGACAATGTGTCGAAGATATATAATTGGAAAATTTGTCGATGAGATATTTTTTCTGGAAAAAGTGTCGATATTTTTTCTGGACAAAATGTCGATGAGATATATTTTCTGGAAAATTTGTCGATGAGATATTTTTTTTTTGGACAAAGTGTCGAAGATATATAATTGGAAAATTTGTCGATGAGATATTTTTTCTGGAAAAAGTGTCGATATTTTTCTGGACAAAATGTCGATGAGATATATTTTCTGGAAAATTTGTAGATTAGATATTTTTTCTGGACTGCGTGTCGAAGAGATATTTTGTTCCGGAAAAAGTATCGAGTTGCTGGAAAAGTGTCGTTGAGTTACTTTTCGAGATTTTTCATTTGACAAAAATTATCGATGATATATTTTTGTGCAAAAAGTGTCGATGAGTTACTTTTCTCAAGAAAGTGTTGATGAGTTGCTTTATCTGAAAAAATGTCGAAAAGTAGTGATATTTCGCCTGATAAAAATAGTGAATGAGATATTTTCCTGAAAAAAGTGGAAGAAGTTTTTATAGAAAGCTTCTATGAAATATTTTACTGGAAAAGTGTCTAGATATTTTTTCTGGTAAAAAAGTATTTGAGACATTTTTTTCGAAAATTTTTTGAGATATTTTTTCTGTGTCGAAGAGATATCTTCGTGGTCGAGAAAGAGTATCTCTTTCTGCAAACAAATGTCGAGATATTTCGTTTGAGAAAAAATATCGATGAGATATTATACTGGAAAAAGTGTCTATGATTTTTTTGTTTGCTGGAAAAAGTGAAGATGAATTATTTTTTCTGAAAAAAAAAAATGGTCGATGACATACATTTTTGAAAGGTGTCGATGAAATATTTTTTCAAGAAAATGTCGACATATTTCCTCTGACATAAATTGTGGATGAGATATTTTTCTGGAGAAAGTATCGTTGTGTTACTTTTTCTGGAAGAAGTGTTGATAAGATATTTTTTTCTAAAAAGCGTCGATGAGATATTTTTTTGCACAAAGTGTCGATGTTTTTTTTTATAGAAAAATGTTAAGATATTTGTTCTAGAAAAGTGTTGATGAGATATTTTTTTCTGGAAAAATTTTTGTGATCTTTTTTTCTGTGTCGAAGGGATATATTTTCTGGAAGAAAGTATCGTTCTATTACTTTTTCTGGAAGAAGTGTCGATAAGATATTTTTTTTCTAAAAAGCGTCGATGAGATATTTTTTTGCACAAATTGTCGATGTGTTTATACCCTGCGCCACACTGTGGAACAGGGTATTATAAGTTAGTGCATATGTTTGTAACACCCAGAAGGAGACGAGATAGGCACATGGTGTCTTTGGCAATAATGCTCAGGGTGGGTCCCTAAATCGATATAACCATGTCCGTCCGTCCGTCTGTCTGTGAACACATTTTTGTGATCAAAGTCTAGGTCGCAATTTAAGTCCAATCGCCTTCAAATTTGGCACATGTTCCTAATTTGGGTCAGAATAGAACCCTATTATGCGCCCGATATGCACTAATATGGACCCAGCAGCCAGAGTTTTATACCGATTTGCTTGAAATTTTGTACAAACATAACACTTAGTCGTATAATCAAGTGTGCAAAATTTGATTGAAATCGGTTCAGATTTAGATATAACTCCCATATATATCTTTCGCCCGATATGGACTAATATGGCCCAATTTGGTTGAAATTTTGCACTAGGAGTGCAATTAGTAATATAGTCATATGTGCCAAATTTGATTGAAATCGGTACAGATTTAGATATAGCTCCCATATATATGTTTTTCTGATTTCGACAAAAATGGTCAAAATACCAACATTTTCCTTGTTAAATCGCCACTGCTTAGTCGAAAATTTGTAAAAATGACTCTAATTTTCCTAAACTTCTAATACATATATATCGAGCGATAAATCATAAATCAACTTTTGGGAAGTTTCCTTAAAATTGCTTCAGATTTAAATGTTTCCCATATTTTTTTTTACTAACATTGTGTTCCACCCTAGTGCATTAGCCGACTTAAATTTTGAGTCTATAGATTTTGTAGAAGTCTATCAAATTCTGTCCAGATCGAATGATATTTAAATGTATGTATTTGGGACAAACCTTTATATATAGCCCCCAACACATTTGACGGATGGGATATAGTATCGAAAATTTAGATCTACAAAGTGGTGCAAGCTATAATGTAGTCGGCCCCGCCCGACTTTAGACTTTACTTACTTGTTTTTTTTTTTTCTGAAAATTGCGATGAGATATTCTTTTCTGCACAAAGTGTCGATGAGATATTTCTTCTAGACGAAGTGTTGATGAGATATTTTTTCAGGATAAAGTTTCGATGAGATATTTTTTTTTAGAAAAAGAGTGGATGAGATATATGTTTTTTGAAAAAGGGTAGATGAGATATTGTTCTGGATAAAATGTCGATATTATGTTTTATTGGAAAAATAATCGGTGAAGAAAGTGAAATTAATAAATGGAATGAATAAGAATGTTACTCCATGATATGGAATGAAATAGAATAAAATATAATAAAATGAAAAAATTGGAGTGTCGTTAAACTTTGCCGACGAATTGAAAATATTCGAGAATATATTTTTCTTCTTAATATTTCAACAAATTTTCTTATGCCACCCTTGAATACATTTCCAATATACCAAAATATCTAAGAGAACCTTGGAGTTAATATTGAATAACTTTGCATTTTATTGTTGACCATATTTAACGATAACATTTTAAAGCTTTTACGTATTTTCTCTAATGCAGTTGCTACCATCTCTATTTTATGGGAGACAATTGTCTGTTTTGCAAGTTTGGCTTTAGGCCAAAAGCAATTGCAGATTAACTGTGGAGAAACAAGTAGAACTGAAAAAAAATTCAAACTTTACTAAAACTTTGGATTAAAAAATGTATTTGGCAGCAGAAAGAAAATCTAAAACTTTCCAAAACGACCTTGATGATAGCCAACCATTTGTCATGGTTTGCTGCTAGCACGTCACTTTGATTTTTGTATCGATTTAAAACTAAATGATGGAACGATGGTGGTACTGACCACCAGAATGGTCAATTGTTGTAAAAATTGGACAAATAGATATCTATGGCCGTCTACTACTAAATATGCATTAGAGATACATTTAAATGTCGGCGTAAAGCAAGAAGCCAAGTTTTCTAAAATATATTTTTAAGTTGGCTTATGTCAAATGGGTGATTGTCTGGCCAAATGTGTGGGTGTATAAACGATGGGTGTTTTCTAAATCACAGAATAGAATTTTTATATTGCATGTCTGTTTGGGGATTTATTTTCACATCATCATCGCCATCTTTGCCATCATATTAGTGGTATATTGTAAAGTAATTTAGTGATAACAAAAATTTATATGATTATAAATATCATTAAATAGAATTGTATATAATTATGTCCTCGTTTTTATTTTATAGCCACTTCAATTCATAGTGGGAGTTAAATGCCATTATAGAAAACGAAAAAAAAAAACACGAAAGGAACGAAACGAAAAACTTTATTAAAAATAATGACTACATTTATTCTTCTCAGTATGACCCACATGAAATTGGCGTCGAATATGCATGCACTCACCCACATGTGACCATAGGAGACCATTACAAAGTTTCCGAACTTGTTTATGGTTGTGGCACATTAGTTTATATTACAATAGGATATTGATCTGGATTTTCTTTCTTTTTATTGATTTTTGTTTGTTTTTATAATTTTTTTCTAAGACCCCTAGCGAAGACAAATGCGTCATAGCATCTCTCTTAATTGGCTACAAGTCAATGATTTTTGCAAAATGACTATGCATTAAGTACTGCGAGATTGAGTGTTATAAATCAATGTTATATGTATTTTTAAGCATATTTATTATGGTGTCTATAAAGTTCTTACAAAACACATTAACTTAATGCTTATAAATATAATAAAAAAAATATTTTCTATATTTTTCTCTTTTTAGGTAAGTGTTAATCAAATTATAGTAAAGTTTATGAGTGAGTATTAAATTTGAGTAAATAAATGTTGACCGAGCCAAACCATCCAAAATGCTACATAATATCACCAGATTACCTTAATGTCATATTTCATCTGTTAGGGATAAATGGGTTATGTCATTTTGCAAAAGAAATCTTATTTTTCAAAATTTTATTACAATAGAAAATTTGTTCAAAATTTTATTTTTATAGAAAATGTCAAAATTTTATTTCTATAGAAATAATATTTTGACAGAATTTTCTATAGAAATAAAATTTGGACAAAATTTTCTATAGAAATAAAATTTTGACAAAATTTTGTTTGAATTAAAATTTTACCAAAATATTCTATAGAAATAAAATTCTAAGAAAAATTTTTATAGAAATAAAATTTTGACAAATTCTTCTAAAGAAAAAAAAAATTGACAAAATTTTGCTAGAATTAAAATTTTTCCAAAATATTTTATAGAAATAAAATTTTGAGAAATTTTTTTATAGAAATGAAGCTTTGACAAAATCTTCTAAAGAAAAAAAATTTTGACAAAATTTTGCTAGAATTTAAATGTTGACAAAATTTTCTATAGAAATAAAATTTTGACAAAAATTTCTATAGAAATAAAATTTTGAGAAAATTTTCTTTAGAAATTAAATTTTGAGAAAATTTCTTATAGAAATAAAATTTTGAGAATATTTTCTATAGAAATAAAATTTTGCTAAAATTTTCTATAGAAATAAAATTTTGACAAAATTTTATATAGAAATAATATGTTGAGAAAATTGTCTATGGAATGAAACTTTAAAAAAAATGTCTATAGAAATCAAAATTTTGACAAAACTTTCTATAGAAATAAAATTTTAAAAAATTTTCTATAGACATAATATTTTGACAAAATTTTCTATAGAAATAAAATTTTGACAAAATTTTCTATAGAAATAAAATTTTGACAAAATTTTCTATAGACATAAAATTTTGACAAAATGTTCTATCGAATGAAAATTTAAAAAAAAATTTTCTATGGAATGAAAATTTAAAAAAAAAAATTCTATAGAAATCAAATTTTTGGCAAAACTTTCCATAAAAATCAAATTTCAAGAAAATTTTCTATAGAAATAAAATTTTGACAAAATTTTCTGTAGAAATAAAATTTTGATAAAATTTTCTCCAGAAATAAAATTTTGACAACATTTTCTATAGAAATAAAATTTTGACAAAATTTTCTATAGAAATAAAACGTTGTTGAATGTTAATTTCGTTTTTTCTTTATAAAAATTTAATAGAATCCGTTTCGGATTTTCACTTTCTCATCTATTGCGCTATAATTAGATCTGCCGGGGATAAGATTTTCGGCTTATCTATAGAAATAAAATTTTCACAAAATTTTTTAAAGAAATAAAATTTTGGGAAAGTTTTTTATGGAAATAAAATTTTGACAAAATTTTCTATAGAATTAAAAATTTGAGAAAAATTTCTTTGGAAATAAAATTTTGGCAAAATTTTCTATAGAAATAAAATTTTGACAAAATTTTCTATAGACATAAAATTTTGACAAAATGTTCTATGGAAAGAAAATTTTGGCAAAATGTTCTATGGAAAGAAAATTTAACAACATTTTCTATGGAATGAAATTTTAAAAAAATTTTTCTATAGAAATCAAAATTTTGACAAAACTTTCTATAGAAATAAAATTTTAACAAAATTTTCTGTAGAAATAAAATTTAGATAAAATTTTCTCCAGAAATAAAATTTTCTATAGAAATAAAATTTTGACAAAATTTTCTAAAGACATAAAATGTTGACGAGCCAAACCATCGAAAATGCTACATAAAAGCACCAGATTACCTTAATGTCATATTTCATCTGTTATAAATGGGTTATATCATTTTGCAAAAGAAATCTTATTTTGCAAAAATTTATTACTATAGATTTTTTTTTTAAATTTTGAGAGAATTTACTATAGAAATAAAATTTTAACTAAATTTTGCTAGAATTAAAATTTTACCAAAATATTTTATAGAAATAAAATTTTCTATAGAAATAAAATGTTGATGTTTTTTATGGAAATAAAATTTTGACAAAATTTTTCTATAGAAGTAAAATTTTGAGAAAATTTTCTACAGAAATAACATTTTAATAAAATTTTCTATAGAAATAAAACTTTGACAAAATTTTTTATAGAAATAAAATTTTGAGAAGGTTTTCTATAGACATAAAATTTTGAGAAAATTTTCTATAGAAATAAAATTTTGACAACATTTTTTATGGAAATAAAATTTTGACAAAATTTTCTATAGACATAAAATTTTGACAAAATGTTCTATGGAAAGAAAATTTAACAAAATTTTCTATAGAATGAAAATTAAAAAAAAAAAAACCTGTAGAAATCAAAATTTTGACAAAACTTTCTATAGAAATAAAATTTTAACAAAATTTTTTACAGAAATACAATTTTGAGAAAATTTTCTGTAGAAATAAAATTTTGATAAAATTTTATCCAGAACTAAAATTGTGACAAAATTTTCTATAGAAATAAAATTTTGACAAAATTTTCTATTGACATAAAATGTTGACCAGCCAAACCATCCAAAATGCTACATAAAATCACCAGATTACCTTAATGTCATATTTTATCTATTAGGGATAAATGGGTTATATCATTTTTCAGAAGAAATCTTATTTTGCAAAATTTTATTACTATAGAATTTTTTTTTTCAAAATTGTATTTCTATAGAAATAAAATTTTGAGAGAATTTACTATAGAAATAAAATTTTTAGAGAATTTACTATAGAAATAAAATTTTGACAACATTTTCTATAGAAATAAAACTTTGAGTAAATTTTGCTAGAATTATAATTTTGCCAAAATATTTTATAGAAATAAAATTTTGAGAAAAATTTTTATAGAAATAAAATTTTTACAAAATCTTCTAAAAAAAATTTTGCTAGAATTGAAATTTTGAGAAAATTTTCTGTAGAAATTAAAATTTGAGAAAATTTTCTATAGAAATAAAATTAAAAAAAAAATTGATAAAATTTTCTATAGAAATAATTTTTTATGGAAATAAAATTTTGACAAAATTTTCTTTAGAAATAACATTTTGGCAAAATTTTCTATGGAAATAAAATTTTGACAAAATTTTCTATAGACATAAAATTTTGACAAAATGTTCTTTGGAATGAAAATTTTAACAAAATTTTTTATAGAAATAAAAATTTGATAAAATTTTCTATGGAAATAAAATTTTGACAAAATTTTCTATGGAAGTAAAATTTTGACAAAATTTTCCGTAGAAATAAAATTTTGTCAAAATTTTCCATAGAAATAAAATTTTGACAAAACTTTCTATAGAAATAAAATTTTGACAAAATTTTCTATAGAAATAAAATGTTCACAAAATTTTCTATAGAAATAAAACATTGTTGAATGTTAATTTCGTTTTTTCTTTATAAAAATTTAATAGAATCCGTTTCGGATTTTCACTTTCTCATCTATTGCCCTATAATTAGATCTGCCGGGGATAAGATTTTAGGCTTATCTTGCAATCTTCTAAATTTGTGCCTAATGTTTTATATTTCCAAACCACAAAAGTAAAACAGCTTTGGACCTCAAAATCGAAATTTTTCTTAATATTTCGAATCGTACAAAATATCACCACACATTTATTTCGAAATCATTTCAATAACATCATTGACTCTACAATGTCTACATTAACCTAATGACCGCCACCGCCTCTCTCATAAAAGCTGGACCTTAGTTATTCATCATTTTTACAATGGTCGGTCTTTTCTAAGTGATGTGCTATGGTGTCTACTCACATCTTCTTGAGTGTAAAATGATGATGCCTAGATTTCTATGTAAATTATTACATTTCATGACGTTATTTTTTCTCTACATCTACAGTTTTTTTTTATTTTCTTGTTTTGCTTAATGTGCCTTCAAGTGATTTAAACGAGAATCAGATATGACAGCAAGAAATAATTACGTTTTGACCATGCAGGCAAAAATTCCTCTATGCATTTTCTGCAGCTTTCATGGACCATCATGGACACGGGATGACCGACCCATTCATATGTTGTGTGTGTGAATAGCCATGCCACACAAAAAAAAAATGTAGAAAATAATTCATTTATTTATTCATTCATCGAAAAAACGCCAAGTAAAAGCAACAATAATCAGTAGTACAAACACACTCAGCTCAAGTTTAGTTTACTCATAAATTCAATGGGATGATGCAAGGGCCAAAGTAATATTTCTTTCAACTTTTCGAAGGGGAAAATAATAGAAAATAGAAAGATTCAATTGTATCTAATGTACAGTGGGTTACCAGGGAATAGGAATTCGATGTAAATCATCGAAGTCTTGGCGTACTATTTGGATTTGTAATAAATGCTAATTGACATTTTTATGGATATTAAAAAATCTTCGTCTCAGAAAATTTTGTCAAAATTTTATTTTTATAGAAAATTTTTTCAAAATGTTATTTCTATAGAAAAATCTGTCAAAATTTTATTTCTATAGAAAATGTTGTCAATATTTAACTTCTATAGAAAATTTTGTCAAAATTTTATTTCTATAGAATTTTTTTCAAAATTTTGTCAATATTTTATTTCTATAAACAATTTTGGTAAAATTTTATTTCTATAGATAATTTTGTCAATATTTTATTTATATAGCAAATTTTGTCAACATTTTATTTCTATTAAAAATTTTGTCAAAAGTCTATTTCTATAGAAAATTTTGACAAAATTTTATTTCTATAGAAAATTTTGTCAAAATTGTATTTCTATAAAAAATGTTGTCAAAATATTATTTGTATAGAAGTATCACAATGAGCCTGATACATCGAGCTGCCACCTAACTTAACCTATTCCTATGGAAAATTCTGCCAAATTTTTTTTCTATAGAAAATTCTGTCAAAATTTTATTTCTATAGATTTTTTTTTTTAAATTTTATTTCTATAGAAAATTTTGTCAATATTTTATTTCTATAGCAAATTTTGTCAAAATTTTATTTCTATAGAAAATTTTGTCAATTTATTATTTTTATAGAAAATTTTGTCAATTTATTATTTCTATAGAAAATTTTGTCAATACTTAATTTCTATAGAAAATTTTATCAAAATTTTATTTTTATAGAAAATTTTGTTAAAATTTTATTTCTATAGATAATTTTGTCAATATTTTATTTATATAGCAAATTTTGTCACAATTTTATTTCTATAGAAAATTCTGTCAAAATTTTATTTCTATAGAAAATTTTGTCAATTTATTATTTGTATAGAAAATTTTGTCAATTTATTATTTTTATAGAAAATGTCTTCAATATTTAACTTCTATAGAAAATTTTGTCAAAATTTTATTTCTATAGAAAATTTTTTCAAAATTTTATTTCTATAGAAAATTTTGTCAATTTAATATTTATATAGAAAATTTTGTTAATTTATTGTTTCTATTGAAAATATTTAACTTCTATACAAAATTTTGTCAAAATTTTATTTCTATAGAAATTTTTTTTCAAAATTTTGTCAATATTTTATTTCTATAGAGAATTTTGTTAAAATTTTATTTCTATAGATAATTTTGTCAATATTTTATTTATATAGCAAATTTTGTCAAAATTTTATTTTTATTAAAAATTTTGTCAAAAGTTTATTTCTATAGAAAATTTTGACAACATTTCATTTCTATAGAAAATTTTGTCAAAATTGTATTTCTATAAAAAATGTTGTCAAAATATTATTTGTATAGAAGTATCACAATGGACTGAATAGTCTAAGTGAGCCTGATACATCGGGCTGCCACCTAACCTAACCTATTTCTATAGAAAATTTTGTCAAAATTTTATTGCTATAAAACATTCTGTCACAATTTTATTTCTATAGAAACTTTTGGCAAAATTTTATTTTCATAGAAAATTTTTTCAAAAATTTATTTCTATAGAAAATTTTGTCAATATTTTATTTCTATAGCAAAATTTTGTCAAAATTTTATTTATATAGCAAATTTTGTCAAAATTTTATTTCTATGGAAAATTTTCTCAAATTTTATTTCTGTAGACAATTTTGTCAATATTTGATTTCTATACAAAATTAGCGCAAAAATGTATTTGTATAGAAAATTTTCTCAATTTCTATTTCGTATTTTCTTATTTCTTTAAAAAATTTTGTCCTAATTTTATTTCTATAAAAAATTTTCTCAAAATTCAATTTCTATGGAAAATTTGCTCAAAATTTTACTTATATAGAAAATTTTGTAAAAATTTTATGTATATAAAATATTTGGCAAAATTTTATTTCTATAAAAAATTTTGTCAAAATTTTATTTCTATAAAAAATTTTGTTAAAATTTTATTTCTGTAGAAAATTTACGCAAAATGTTATTTTATTTTGTCCAAATTTTGTCAATATTTTATTTCGATAGCAAAATTTTGTTAAAAGTTTATTTCTATAGATAATTCTGTCAAAATTTTATTTATATAAAAAATTTTATTTTTTAAGAAAATTTTGTCAAAATTTTATTTCTATAAAAAAAATTTTGTCAAAATTTGATTTCTATAGAAAATTTTGTCAAAATTTTATTTTTTTAGAAAATTTTGTAAAAATTTTAGTTCTATAGAAAATTTTCTTAAAATTTCATTTCTAAACAAAATTTTCTCAAATTTTATTCCCGTAGAAAATATCGATTTATGAATTACCTCTTAGTTTGAGAGAAATATTTTGCAAAATCTACCAAAACATGAAGAATTCTACCAAACTGTAAAAAATCTATAATTTTTGTAGAATTTTAACATCTGTCGCAACCGTTTCGGAAAAGCGTTTCACATTACGCCAAAACAATTTAGAGAAGCTTTGAGGTGGAAAAAACCATACTAAGAGAACCGACCAGTTAAATTTTCTCCAAATACTCGTATGTGTATGTGATGACAGAAACATCCCCGAAATCTTTATCCCTGGTATTATACAGACCTGACATGGATATGCAAAACAAATCAGCATTTATAAGAAGAAATCAACCATTGCCTCAAAAACTTTATGATGCTGGATCAAATATGAGATAGAGTCCATGAGCCTTTG
Source organism: Haematobia irritans (assembly GCF_050003625.1). Classification (NCBI taxonomy): domain Eukaryota; kingdom Metazoa; phylum Arthropoda; class Insecta; order Diptera; family Muscidae; genus Haematobia; species Haematobia irritans. Next base: position 194,412,061 of record NC_134398.1, on the reverse strand, counting down.
CAAATCGAGATCAACTTGGACTTTGTGTTCCTCAACTCGAAAACTGCCACAAGTTGCACAACAAAGGTCTTAACGAGATGGCGGAGCAGTTTAATATTATCCTATGTTAGTACAGAGTTACGGGTTTATGTTGCCACTATATTCTGATTATGCTTAAGGTCAATATCCAAATCAATCTCCTTGTAGTATTCGCAGACATGTACGAGTACCGAAGATGTCTCGTACACGCAGAGAAGGAATATGAACACTCTCACAAGAGAATTTATTTTTGTATGGCGGGGGGAAAACAACATTTTTGCCGAATAGTTTTCGAATTCAGATACCCAATGTCCGAGATAATAACATGGTTGCGACTTCGAAAAATAACATTTAGCTCTAGGAGGTTATCATATTCCTTCTCTGGGTGTATATTTAGCTCTTGTAGATGACTGATAGATGACATCTATAATCTTACCGAACGTTTGAAACTCTCAGAACTATGGTCACATCTTCAACTTAAGTGTTAAAATTATTATCCCAAGTCTAAACAACTTATCAAACAATTACCCCTTACATAATACTTGCATGACAACCATGAACAATAGCAATAATTCTTCTTCTTCTCGTCTAGTCTTTGCCATTATCTGGAAACTTGTAAAGAATATCTTGGGAAAAAAACACTACTCACCTCCTAACTTTTAAATGTTGTTGCTAAAGGAAATATTGGCTTGTAATCTGCACTTGATCGTGACACTTAACTTCAATTACCTTTCACCTTTCTTTACTGTAAATATAATTAAAGAAAACGAAAAAAAAACAAGACTTTATATTACCGCGAACAATGTAGTCGTCACCGTCGTCATTACAAATCATATTGAATTACCAATGGCAATGTCAGCACGCAAATGGCAAGACATGCAAAAATCTTCCATGTTGTATACCATAACCACATCTTTTTGTGGTTAGGTTTTAGATGGTTGTCTCTTAACAGTCTCTGCCGGTAGGATTTTTGTTCAAGATATTTGGATATGCCCCTGGCAATGAAGCCATTAGTTTCGAGAGACTTAATTTGTAATATTTGATCAATGAAGAGGTCTAACTGCTTAGTTTTTTTAAAGAACATTGAAGGAAAATGTTTTTATACCCTCCACCATAGGATGGGGTATATTAACTTTGTCATTCCGTTTGTAACACATCGAAATATTGCTCTAAGACCCCATAAAGTATATATATTCTGGGTCGTGGTGAAATTCTGCGTCGATCTGAGCATGTCCGTCCGTCTGTTGAAATCACGCTAACTTCCGAACGAAACAAGCTATCGACTTGAAACTTGGCACAAGTAGTTGTTATTGATGTAGGTCGGATGGTATTGTAAATGGGCTATATCTATCAACTTTTACATATAGCCCCCATATAAACCGATCTCCCGATTTGGCTTGCGGAGCCTCTAAGAGAACCAAATTTCATCCGATCCTACTGAAATTTGGTACATGGTGTTAGTATATGGTCTCTAGCAACCATGCAAAAATTGGTCCATATCGATCCACTTTTACGTATAGCCCCCATATAAACGGACCCCCAAATTTGGCTTGCGATTGCTCTAAGAAAAGCAAATTTCATCCGATCCGGCTTAAATTTGGTACATGGTGTTAGTATATAGTCTCTAACAACCATGCAAAAATTGGTCCATATCGGTCCACTTTTACGTATAGCCCCCAAACGGACCCCCAAATTTGGCTTGCGATCGCTCTAAGAGAAGCAAATTTCATCCGATCCGGTTGAAATTTGGTACATGATGTTAGTATATGGTCTCTATAAACCATGCAAAAATTGGTCCATATCGGTCCATAATTATATATAGCCCCCATATAAATCGATCCCCCGATTTGGCTTGCGGAGCCTCTAAGAAACGAAAATTTCATCCGATCCGGCTGAAATTTGGTACATGGTGTTGGTGTATGTTCTCTAATGACCATGCAAAAATTGGTCCATATCGGTCCATAATTACATATAGCCCCCATATAAACCGATCTCCCGATTTGGCTTGCGGAGCCTCTAAGGGAACCAAATTTCATCCGATCCTGCTGAAATTTGGTACATGGTGTTAGCATATGGTCTCTAAAACCATGCAAAAATTAGTCCACATTGGCTTGCGGAGCCTCTAAGAGAACCAAATTTCATCCGATCCGGTATATGGTCTCTAACAACCATGCAAAAATTGGTCCACATCGGTCCATAATTATATATAGCCCCCATATAAACCGATCCCCCGATTTGGCTTGCGGAGCCTCTAAGAAACGAAAATTTCATCCGATCCGGCTGAAATTTGGTACATGGTGTTGGTATATGTTCTCTAATGACCATGCAAAAATTGGTCCATATCGGTCCATAATTATATATAGCCCCCATATAAATCGATTCCCAGATTTGTCCTCCGGAGCCTCTTGGAGGAGCAAGCCGATCCGGTTGAAATTTGGAACATGGTGTTAGAATGTCGTCTCTAACAAACACGCAAGAATTGGTCCATATCGGTCCATAATTATATATAGTCCCCATGTTAGGTTAGGTTAGGTTAGGTTATGTGGCAGCCCGATGTATCAGGCTCACTTAGACTATTCAGTCCATTGTGATACCACAGTGGTGAACTTCTCTCTTATCACTGAGTGCTGCCCGATTCCATGTTAAGTTCAATGACAAGGGACCTCCTTTTTATAGCAGAGTGCGAACGGCGTTCCACATTCCAGTTAAACCACTTAGAGAAGCTTTGAAACCCTCAGAAATGTCACCAGCATTACTGAGGTGGGATAATCCACCGCTGAAAAATTTCTTGGTGTTCGGTCGTAGCAGGAATCGAACCCACGACCTTGTGTATGCAAGGCGGGCATGCTAACCATTGCACCACGGTGGCTCCCCCATATAAACCGTTCCCCAGATTTGATCTCCTTGGAGGAGCAAAATTCATCCGATCCGGTTGAAATTTGCAACGTGGTGTTAGTATAAGGCCGCTAATATCCATGCCAAAATTGGTCCATATCGGTCTATAGTTATATATAGCCGATCCCCAATCACACAAAAATTGGTCCATATCGGTTCAAATTCATGGTTACCACTCGAGCCAAAAATAATCTACCAAATTATATTTTTATGGAAAACATTGTCAAAATGTTATTTCTATAGAAAATTTTGTCAAAATTTTGTTTCTATAGAAAATTTTGTAAAAATTTTATTTCTATAGAAAATTTTGTAAAAATTTTATTTCTATAGAAACTTTTGTCAAAATTTTATTTCTATAGAAAATTTTGTCAAAATTTTATTTCTATAGAAATTTTTTTCCAAATTTTATTTCTATAGAAAATTTTTTCCAAATTTTACTTCTATAGAAAATGTTGGCAAAATTTTATTTTATCAAAATTTTATTTCTATAGAATCTTTAAACTTAATTATATACGTATTTAATCGGCCTTTTTTAGTTTAATAAATACTACGTATGGACTACCTTGTAATTTAGAAGACGATGTTAGGAAGTTTTATTCACCTAATATGGGTGCCTGGCCACTGGAACATACCGGGGAACTGCGAAGCAGATGAGCTAGCAAGGCTAGGAACTACCTTACATATTCCAGGGGAACTAGAATCTGTTGGTGTGCCTCTGGCTACCTGCAAGCTCTTACTGCGTGAGAAGGCTGTCATGATGGCAAATGTTCGATGGGAGAATTGTAAGGGTTGTAACGACACCAAGCAAATATGGCCCCATTTAAACTTAAACCGCACACTAGAAATGCTAGTGTTCTCGAGACGCCAGATTTCACTCCTGATATCTGCTATAACGGGTCGCTGCCTGATAGGCGATTTTGCAAAAACTATTGGTGCGAAGTATAATGACTATTGTATGAGCTGTCATGATGCGGAGGAAAAGGAATCAATAAAACACCTCTTGTGTGAGTGTCCTGCATTTTGTGTAAGGCGTAAGCAAATTTTAGGGGCATATGGCTTCAGATTACTGGCGGACCTGGAAAACGTTAACTTAAGCAGTCTGCTAATGTTTTTGGAACAATCTGGTTGGTTCAACAGAAGAAAATAATCGAGAAGGTTCAACGGTTAAAACTAGAAGTGCCCATATGTAATAGGTACTTTTAGTTAATGTGGTATCACAATGGACTGAATAGTCTAAGTGAGCCTGAATTTTAATCGGGCTGCCACTTTAACCTAACCTAACCTAGGAAGTTTTAAGATACCTTGCCATCGGCAAGTGTTACCGCAACCCAAGTAATTCGATTGTGGATGACAGTCTTCATTAGAAGTTTCTACGCAATCCATTGTGGGAGGGTACATAAGCTTCGGCCTGGCCGAACTTACGGCCGTATATACTTGTTTTTGTTAGAAATTTGTCATTCGTTCTGTATTGCGAAGATTTTATTTTCAAGGAAGAATTGAATTTGATGATTTGTTTTTTGTGGAAGAACTTAAAAATTTGCATATGGAAGTCGTAGTTTTTCTTTCAAAGGGTTCTTAACATCGCTTTTACTTCAAAAGAATATTTGTTTGCGTATATGCTAATCGAACTCTTATCTGCTCAATTTTATTAACGTGTATGAAAGAATAAATAATTATTTACCTTCATAAATTCTACAGAAACTCCTTCTAAATGTACCTTATAACAAACAAAAATCTCTTTAAATATATTATTTCTATCGAAGAAAGCTTTGTCGCTTGCAATGAAAAAGTTTTCATGGATTTTTCTCTATCGTTTTGTGTTGTTGTTTTTTTTACACAATTCTCCAATGATACAGTCTTGTTGCGAATATTAAAGTTTCTTATCTCTTGCATAATTTTCCACTTCCTATAAGGATACTAATTAAATGATACATATTTTCGAAGGAAATGACACGAAAAACTACCGAGCATGGGAACAACAGAAAAACTTTTCCAATTACCAAAAGTGACTACAACATTTTAGTTTTCCACTTTTGCTACGTGAATGAATAGAGTGCAAGAAAAGTTTCGGTTTTGTTGCTGTTTTTTTGAAAATCCGTATCAACAGTACACCCTTGAGCCATCAGCTGCGAAATGTTTCATGCGAAAAAGAAAGATGCTATTGAAAAACTTTGTTGCTAAAAGTAATGTAATTAAAAAGGATTTTTCAAAACTGACTCAAATATGGGTGGCTGGTAGAAAGTAGGTATCATTTCAGATGTTGTCATGAATTTTTAATGAAATTGAAATTTACACGATGCGCAGAACGTGTTTTGTGTCAATGCAGTGAATAGTTACTGCAGTAATGTAATCTAATTAGGATATAACTTTAATCGAAAGGAAATAAGGTTATGTTATTATCTCAAAGAATTTTTTTTAGTAGGGTATGCAGAAAGACAAAAATTATATTTCCATGTATCGGACAGCACTCATTGATAAGAGAGAAGTTTAACACCAATTTACTCATGTTAACACTGTATGCATTGCCCAAGAAGTAAAGATTGCACAGCAAAAACTGGGTAAGTATCTGAGGTGAAAACCAGCTTACCAAGAAAATTTAAGTGAAAATTTAAGTCAACTGGCACAGGTTTAAAACCCTGCGAGTGTGAAATTTTTATGTTATTTTCATTGTGTTTTTCTTACTTTTTATACCCACCACCATAGAATGGTGACGGGGGTATAATAAGTTTGTCATTCCGTGTGTAACACATCGAAATATCGATTTCCAACTATATAAAGTATATATATTCTTGATCAGGGAGAAATTCTAAGACGATATAAGCATGTCCGTCTGTCTGTCTGTCTGTTGTAATCACGCTACAGCCTTCAATAATGTCTTGAAATTTGGCACATATTCGGCTATCGTCTTGAAATTTGGCACAGATTCGTTTTTTGTTTGCAGGCAGGTCAAGTTCGAAGATGGGCTATATCGGTCCAAGTTTTGATATAGTCCCCATATAAACCGACTTCCCGATTTCGGGTCTTGGGCTTATAAAAACCGTAGTTGTTATCCAATTTGCCTGAAACTGGAAATTTAGAGGTACTTAAAGACCATAAAAAGGTGTGCCGAAAATGGTGCCCATTGGTCCATGTTTTGGTATAGCCCCCATATAGACCGATCTCCCGATTTTGCTTCTTGGGCGTCTAGAAACTGCATTTTCTATCCGATTTGCCTGAAATTGAAAATCTAGAGGTATTTTAGGACCATAAAGGGGTGTGTCGAAAATGGTCCGTATCGGTCCATGTTTTGGTATAGCCGCCATATAGACCGATCTCCCGATTTTTATTCTTGGGCTTCTATAAACTGTATTTTCTATCCGATTTGCCTGAAATTGAAAATCTAGAGGTATTTTAGGACCTTAAAAGGTGGATAGAAAACTTGATTTAGGTGTAATGTTTGATTCTAAACTTTCTTTTAATTTACATATTGATTATGTTTTACCTAAAGTGTACTCGATGCTAGCGTTTGTCAAACGTAATAGCAAAGAGTTTCTTAATCCGTACACCAGAAAGTCACTATATACTGCTTTGGTTAGATCTAAGCTTGATTATGCCAACATGATTTGGAATCCAATCTACAAAGTACATACTGATCGCGTTGAAAAACTACAAAAGAAATTTATTAAATTTGCTTTGGCCCCTATTGCATTTGTTGATCCTCTACCTTCTTATGAAGATAGATGTAGATTGATTCATTTAGAAACATTAAGCAATCATAGATCCAAATGTTCTATTAAATGTATCTATAAGATCGTAAATGGAGTTATAGATTGCCCATTGCTTCTTGAAACAATTGGCTTTAATTTACCAGTGCGATGTTTGCGTCAATTTGAGTTCTTTAGTATACCTTTACATAGAAGTAACTATGCCAATCATGAACCAATCTTAAGAGCACTTAAAGAGTTTAATAAATTGAGTAGCTTGCATGATTTGGACTTTGCAATGTCCTTAAATAAGTTTAACTCGACTTTAGATTTAATTTACTTTTAATTCTGCTAGTCTGTAAGGATTGTAATCCATAGACTTAAATAAATAAATAAAATAAATAAATAAATCATTTGACTAAAGAGGTGTGTCAAAAATGGGGTGTATCGGTCCATGTTTTGGTATAGCCTCCATATAGACCGATCTCCCGATTTTACTTCTTGGGCTTCTAGAAACTGTGTTTACTATCCGATTTGCCTGAAATTGGAAATCTGGAGGTTTTTTGGGACCATGAAGAGGTGTGTCGAAAATGATCCGTATCGGTCCATGTTTTTGTATAGCCCCCATATAGACCGATCTCCCGATTTTACTTCTTGGGCGTCTAGAGACTATATTTTCTAGCCGATTTGCTTGAAATTGAAAATCTAGAGGTATTTTAAGATCACAAATAGGTGTGTCGCAAATGGTGCCTATCGGTCCATGTTTTGGTATAGCCCCCATATAGACCGACCTCCCGACTTTATTTCTGGGGCTTCTAGAATCCGTAGTTTTTATCAAATTTGCCGGAAATTAAAAATCTAGAGGTATTTTAGGACCATAAAGAGGAGTGTCGAAAATGATCCGTATCGGTCCATGTTTTGATATAGCCCCTATATAGACTGATCTCCCGATTTTACTACTTGGGGTTCTAGAATTCGTAGTTTTCACCCAATTCGTCTGAAAGTGGAATTCTCGAGGTATTTGAGGAACATTTAGAGGTGGTGAGTATTGGTCCATGTTTTAGTATAGCCTCCATATTGACCGATTTCCAGATTTAACTCCTTGGACTTCTAGAAACCGTAGTTTTTATCCGATTTGCACAAAAATGTAAATATACTGGACTTTTAGACCCTCAAAAATGTGTATCGCATTTATTTTTACCGGTCCGTTTGATAAGGCATCGATATAGACCGATTTAATTTCTTGAGGGTAGGTTAGGTTAGGTTTGGTGGCAGCCCGATGTATCAGGCTCACTTAGACTATTCAGTCCATTGTGATACACGCAAAGAAAAAAAAAAAAAACGTTTGGAAAACGTGTACCCGAAACGTTTTTCTTTTGTTAGAGTTTTTTGAATTGCTTCGAAAAGTATACACTTTTATCACCAAAAAAATTCGTTTGTTACAAAATTTTTATTTTTTTCAATAAAAAAAGTTATTTTTGAACCAGCAACACAGTTCATTTCGTTTATATCAAACACTTCTTTTCTGACTTTAGGTCTGTAATAAGACACATTTTACAGTTCATAGTAAAAATTTAATATAGCAGAATGTAATGTTGAACATTTTTTCGGAATCTGCCGACCATATCTGGAATATATGTAAAAAAAAACTTTGGTCGAAGCAGGGATCGAACCCACGACCCTTGGCATGCAAGTCGGACGTAGCAACCACTGCTCCACGGTGCCCAACTAAATGTATTTTTCTGTTAAATAAACTTTGTTTAATCGGCTCGTGGGCGCCGCAGGCTATGCTATATAAATATAACTTATATTGATGACAATAACGGCTACATAGCTCAGTGGATAGTGTGTTGGCTTACAAATTGCATGGTCCGCGGTTCGATTTTCCATCCAGGCGAAATGTAAAAAAAAATTTTAACAATTTATAAAATCGTATAATTTCTTCTACATTGTTTGTATTACAGAAAAAGGTGCTAAGAACTAAAAAACTTCGTGGAAGTGAGAAAGATGTGAGGGAAAATGCAATTAGCCACAAAAATTTTTTTTGAGTTAGTCTTTATGAAGTTGTTTTTACATCCCGGAAAAGAATAAACGTTTATCACAAAAAGTATATACTTTTCTTCCAAATACACTTCCTTTCAACGAAAAGCAAATGAGAAACGAACTTAGTTTGTCTAAAATTTCGTTTGGGGCGAAAGAATTATTTTTTTGCGTGTACGACGAAGAGGTTTCAAAGTAAACTATTATATTTGATTCATGGTGGTGGGTATTTAAGATTCGGGCCGGCCGAACTTACTGCTGTATATACTTGTTTTATGATTTTTTTATTCTTTTTGAAACATTTAATTGTCCAAAATTTAAATTTTTACTAAATAGCATATTTTCTATATAGCCAAAAAAATATTCTTTTTGGATCCCGAAGTGTAGTGCAAAATAAAATAATTTAACAATAATTAAATACAATTTAACATATTTTTTTTTCTAGCTACTAAGTAATTTATTTCTCTTCTCAAACAACGATTTTTCGTAAAAAATAAAACTCATCATCATCAATACCATCAAATTAAAGTATTTTCGAAATAAAACATTTAGAAAATGACGAAACTATTTGACGGGTCAATCCCAAGGACAGACATCGACTAATCACCCCAAAACAGAGATAGATGATGAACTGCCATGTAAATTGGAAGCAAAGTCATCAACAGAATACATTCTTTTAATTTCCTTACAAACAATCCAAACGGAAAAATGTGTAACATATACTACGCCCACCACTACATGCATCTAATGTTTGTCCATATTTTATTTCCCTTTAAAAAAGCTTTTATAATTTAGAGAAACTTTTCTTCTATGTCATTGTTATTTTAATTTATACACATTTTATAAGAATTGATGGTTATTTTTAGCAATGAAAATATATGAAGCCAAAATTGTTTTACAACCATGTTTATTTTAGTTTTTTTTATTGTTTGTTTTTAGTAGCCAACAAATAAAATTGTCATTAATTACACCTCAAGTGTCATTTCGGTTTAGATTTTTTTGTATGGATTTTTTACCGACTCAAGTCTGCCATCACGGCTTCCCATCCACAAGGCAATGCATTTGCATGGAATACTCTCAAATGCAACCACAACATATTTAAATTTGAAAAATTTTTATCTATTCGTTTATTTCTTTGTTTGTTGGATCATCTGTCATTATGGCCAAATGTCTGTCTGTCAAGCATACATATTTGTCATGCATTATTCTCTTAGTTGAGCTTATTGTAAATTGGTCCTAGTAAAGATATATATGCAATGAATATTAGGATGATAAATTAGTGAAATAATAGAAGAGTTTACCAAAGAAGAGTTTACAAAAAAAAAAAAAAAAAAATGGACCAAAATTAATTTTTTTTTCCAAAATTTTATTTCTAGAAAATTTTCTCAAAATGTTGTTTCTTTATATAATTTTGTCAAAAATTTCTTTCTATAGAAAATTTTCTCAAAATTGTATTTCTATAGAAAATTTTCTCAAAATTGTATTTCTATAGAAAATTTTATTTCTATGGAAAATTTTTGCTAAATTTCATTTCTACAGAAAATGTTCTCAAAATTTTGTTTCTATAAAAAATTTTGCCAAAATTTTATTTCTATAGAAAATTTTTGCAAATCTTTATTTCTATAGAAAATTTTTGCAAAATTTTATTTCTGTAGAAAATATTTACAAAATTCTATTTCTATAAAAATTTTTTTGCAAAATTTTATTTCTATAAAAATTTTTTTGCAAAATTTTATTTCTATAGAAAATTTTGTCAACATTTTATTTCTATAGAAGATTTTCTCAAAATTTTATTTCTATAGAAAATTTTCTCAAAATTTTATTTCTATAGAAAATTTTGTCAACATTTTATTTCTATAGAAAATTTTTGCAACATTTAATTTCTATAGAAAATTTTTGGAAACTTTTATTTCTATAGAAAGTTTTGTCAACATTTTATTTCTATAAAAAATTGTTGCAACATTTTATCTCTACAGAAATTTTTTGCAAAATTTTATCTCTACAGAAAATTTTTGCAAAATTTAATTTCTATAGAAAATTTTATTTCTATAGAAAATTTTTGGAAAATTTTATTTCTATAGAAAGTTTTGTCAAAATTTTATTTCTATAGAAAATTTTTGCAAAATTTTATCTCTACAGAAATTGTTGGCAAAATTTTATTTCTATAGAAAATTTTCCCAAAATTTTATTTCTATAGAAAATTTTCTCAAAATTTTATTTCTATAGAAAATTTTCTCAAAATTTGATGTCTATAGAAAATTTTGTCAAAATTTTATTTCTATAGAAAATTTTTGTTAAAATTTATTTCTATAGAAATTTTTTGCAAAATTTTATTCTTATAGAAAATTTTTGCAAAATATTATTTCTATAGGAAATTTTTGTTAAAATTGTATTTCTATAGACAATTTTTAGCAAAATTTTATTTCTATAGAAAATTTTGTTAAAATTTTATTTCTATAGAAAATTTTTGTTAAAATTTTATTTCTATAGAAAATTTTTGCAAAATTTTATTCCTATAGAAAATTTTTGCAAAATGTTATTTCTATAGAAAATTGTTGTTAAAATCGTATTTCTATAGACAATATTTGCAAAATTGTATTTCTATAGAAAATTTTGTTAAAATTTTATTTGTATAGAAAATTTTGTCAAAATTTTATTTCTATAGAAAGTTTTGTCAAAATTTTTTTTTGTAGAACATTTTTGCAAATCTTTATTTCTATAGAAGATTTTGTCAAAATTTTATTTCTATAGAAGATTTTGTCAAGATTTTATCTCTACAGAAAATTTAGTCAAGATTTTATCTTTACAGAAAATTTTTGCAAAATTTTATCTCTACAGAAAATTTTTGCAAAATTTTATCTCTACAGAAAATTTTTGCAAAATTTTATTTTTACAGAAAATGTTTGCAAAATGTTATTTCCATAGACAATTTGTGCAAAATTTTACTTCTATTGATTTTTTTTTTTCAAAATTTTATTTCTATAGAAAATTTTGTCACAATTTTATTTCTATAGAAAATTTTGTCAACATTCTATTTCTATAGAAAATTTTTAAAAATTTTATTTTTATTGATTTTATTGATCAAGATTTTATCTTTACAGAAAATTTTTGCAAAATTTTATCTCTACAGAAAATTTTTGCAAAATTTTATTTTTACAGAAAATGTTTGCAAAATGTTGTTTCTATAGAAAATTTTTGCAAAATTTTACTTCTATTGATTTTTTTTTTTCAAAATTTTATTTCTATAGAAAATTTTGTCACAATTTTATTTCTATAGAAAATTTTGTCAACATTCTATTTCTATAGAAAATTTTGTAAAAATTTTATTTTTATTGAATATTTTGTCAAAATTTTATTTCTATAGAAATTTTTTGCAACATTTATTTCTATAGACAGTTTTGTCAAAATTTTATTTCTATAGAAAATTTTTGCAAAATTTTATTTCTACAGAAAATTTTTGCAAAATTTTATCTCTACAGAAAATTTTGTCAAAATTTTAATACTGTGGAAAATTTTGTCAAATGTTTATTCCCATAGACAATTTGTGCAAAATTTTATTTCTAAAGAAAATTTTGTCCAAATTTTATTTCTATAGAAAATTTCTCAAAATTTTATGTCTATAGAAAATTTTCTCTAAATTTTATTTCTATAGAAAATTTTTGTTAAAATTTTATTTCTATAGAACATTTTTGCAAAATTTTATTCCTATAGAAAATCTTTGCAAAATGTTATTTCTATAGAAAAATTTTGCAAAATTTTATTTCTTTGGAAAATTTGTTTCTATAGGAAATTTTGTCAAAATTTTATTTCTATAGAAAGTTTTATCAAAATTTTATTTCTATAGAAAATTTATGTCAAAATTTTATTTCTACAGAAATTTGTTGCGAAATTTTATTTATATAGGAAAATTTCTCAAAATTTTATTTCTATAGAAAAATTTTGTCAAAATTTTATTTCTATAGAAAAATTTTGTCAAAATTTTATATATTTATATAAAATTTGTGCAAAATTGTATTTCTATAGAAAATTGGTGCAAAATTTAATTTTTATACAAAATGTTTGCAAACTTTAATTTTTGCATAGTTTTATTCCTATAGAAATTTTTTTTGCAAAATTTTATTTATATGGAAAATTTTTGAAAAATTTTATTTCTATAGAAAGTTTTTGCAAAATTTTATTTCTGTAGAAAGTTTTTGCAAAATTTTATTTCTGTAGAAAATTTTCTCAAAAATAATTTTTTTTTTCAAAATTTTGTCAAAATGTTTTTTTCTATAGAATTTTTTTTTGTTTGCAAAATTTTGTCAAAATGATATTTCTATAGAATTTTTTTTTGTGCAAAATTTTGTCAAAATGATATTTCTATAAATTTTTTTTTGCTAAATTTTATTTCATTACATGTTAGCCTGATACCGAAACAGGCAATTGACGTCCAAATGCATTATATCTAATTATACAATTATTATTCGAGCTTTATGTACAGATATAGATTAAGGAACATGGTTAATAGAGCCATTGAAAAGAAAACGCCAGATACAAATCTATACACGCCTGGACTGTACATGTTTCGGTTCGGGCGAATGAACCTTTCCACAGCCTTTAGTATAGATCTGGCTGGGAGAGATAACTCAATTTTGGGCCCTTTATGCTAACTCCTTATGGAGAAAACATTTGGGAAATTTCCTCTTACAAATTGAATCATCTTTTCTCCCACTGTACATCATCTTTTCATATAACTTACAAGTCCCTTAATCTTATTTTAATTTCGTTTTGTTACATAGTAATGCAACAACACGAAATTTATTTTTAGAAAGCTAATTTGTTAGAATTCACCTAAGTGGTGAACAGTCGAACAATGCTTATTGTTTCTACAGTCAACTACAACATATGACAATTAACAGAAACTGGTTTCCAGGATACAAGAACAATTCTAACGCGTACATTAGTCGTGTTAGTTGTTTATTTCTATGGAAAATTTTCTCAAAATTTTGTTTCTATAGAAATTTAATTTCTATACAAAATGTTTGCAAAATTTCTAATTCGAGATATATTGTGTTTAGTGAAAAAGAGCGAAAATTAAAAAATAACGGGATATCTCAGAAACTGTTTCATAATTTTTTTTTTTTAATTTTTTTCGAATTCAGCAGCTCAAAATACATAAGAAAAGTTGATTTTCATCAAGTGTACATGAATTTATTTTTTGTAAACTAGTGTAATTGGTTGATAGGTTTGCTGCAAGTAGAGGATGCTGATGAGGAATGTGGTAATTCCAACCATCTTGCAGTCTATAGGGATTTGCCCAAATAAATTTTACAAACATTCTTTTCCTCTGTTGGTTATGCTGCACTTGTAGTTTAGTCAATGCATGGTTTCAAGCTGAAATTTTATTTATATTGACAATTTTTTTTAAATTTTATTTCCATAGAAAATTTTGTCACAATTTTATTTTGTCAACATTCTATTTCTATAGAAAATTTTGTAAAAATTTTATTTTTGCAACATTTAATTTCTATAGAAAATTTTTGGAAAAATGTATTTCTATAAAAAGTTTTGTCAAAATTTTATTTCTATAGAAAATTTTTGCAAAATTTTATCTGTACAGGAAATTTTTGCAAAATTTTATCTATACAGAAAATTTTTGCAAAATTTTATTTCTACAGAAATTTTTTCTCAAAATTTTATTTCTATAGAAAAATTTTGAAAAATTTTATTTCTACAGAAATTTTTTCTCAAAATTTTATTTCTATAGAAAAATTTTGAAAAATTTTATTTCTACAGAAAATTTTGCCAAAATTTTATCTCTACAGAAAATTTTTGCAAAATTTTATTTATATACAACATTTTTGCAAAATTGTATTTCTATAGAAAATTTTTGCAAAATTGTATTTCTATAGAAAATTTTTGCAAACTTTTATTTCTATAGAAAATTGGTGCAAAATTTATACAAATGTTTGCAAAATTTTATTTCTGTAGAAAGTTTTCGCAAAATTTTATTTCTGTAGAAAATTTTCTCAAAATTTATTTTTTTTTCAAAATTTTGTCAAAATGTTATTTTTTTTTCAAAATTTTGTCAAAATGTTATTTCTAGAGAATTTTTTTTTTTTTTTTCAAAATTTTATTTCTATGGAAAATTTTCTCAAAATTTTGTTTCTATAGAAATTTAATTTCTATACAAAATGTTTGCAAAATTTAATTTCTATAGAAAATTTTTTCAAAATTTTATTTTTATAGAAATTTTTGGCAAAATTTTATTTCTATGGAAATTTTTTGTAAAAGTTTATTTCTATGGAAAATTTTCTCAAAATTTTATTTCTATAAAAAAAAAAATTCTCAAAATTTTATTTCTATAGAAAATTTTCGCAAAATTTTATTTCTATAGAAATTTTTTGCAAAATTTTATTTCTAAAAAAACATTCTCAAAATTATATTTCTATAGAAAAGTTTTGCAAAATTTTATTTCTATAGAAAAGTTTTGCAAAATTGTATTTCTATTTTTGCAAAATTTTATTTCTCAACATTTGGAAAAGTCTATCAACATTTATCATCATCAAAGTAAATGTATTCTCTGAACTTTTTTCTATAACTTTTCATCAGTGACACTCTAATGTTTAAACATTTACATCTCACTGGAATGTTTGTCACAAATCCATAACCCTGTTACATAGACAGCATTTTATGGCTTCTAGTGGTCTAAACATTTTGTGGTGCTATAAGCAATGTTCAAGTGTATGATGTTATCGTCGTAGGAAATCGATGCTCAATTCATATATACATACATACTAAATACATTCAGACATATAATATTTATGACCGTATGGCGTCAAGTTTACATGGTACTATACACATATACATACATATATATATCTATGTAGAAAGCAATTCAAAATATGCGTAAATATCAATCAATTGCCATGACAGAGAAAATGTATGCAATGGAAATTTAAAAATTTTAAATATATATATAACGTAACTACGGCATATGGGCTTCAAGGAAAGAATATACGCGGCATAAAAGAGCTTCCAAAAATGTAGTTTAGATGTCCAACTTTTGATCCGAAATTAGTGCCAATTTGGATCATCTTCAATGAATTATACATGACCGAAGTACTCTGTTTTCGAAAATTAAAAAATAACAAATTTCACTTTTTATTTTTTATTATATTTTTTATATTATTTTTATCTAATTTTCAATTTCAAAAACTATTTCGCTCCGGAGATTTTTTTGCACTACAAAAGAGCGTCTTAGCATACTCAACTACAAATGCCATGGAAAATAATGCATCAAAAGTCAATTCATATCCCAATAAAAATAAGCGTAGCCATAAAAACCATGAAAATGTTGTTTTTGGGTCCGAAAATTGTGCAAAATTGGCTCTGAATTTTAGGTGGGCTTGCCATAGGGCGGAAGTCATCTTTTTAAGCTTCAGAAACATTGATTGCGTATTAGTTCTTCAAGGGTCATGATGTTTCAATATTTCGGATTTCATTTAAAAAAATAAGTGGAACTATTAAAAAAATAAAATTAAATAAAAAAAAATTACTTAACTACGAAGAAATAGATTCCTTTTTAATATATATCTGTAACATAAGTTCAATATGAACTAAAGCAAAAGAAAAATTTCGTACGATTTACAAAAATAGTAAGAATTAACTACTGTATGGTTAAAATGGTCATTATTTGGCGCCAATGATTTTCTGCTTAACTTTTGGTTCATTTTTTTTTTTCTTCTTGGTGTTTTGGTAGATTTTATAAAATTTTCCTCTCCAGAGAAATCAGGATATAGAGTGAAAAGCCCCCCAAAAAATTTAAAATTCCATGAAAATCCTAAAAAAATCTAAATTTTTAATGTAAGGGAACATAAATCCGTATATAAAAATTCGTTTCAGCGCCACCTATATGTGAAAAAATGAGTTATATACGAATAAATTTTTTTTTTGCGATATAATCCTCCGTAGAAATTGGCATAAATTGGCCAAACGGGAAGAGATAGAAAAGCCAAAATTTAACCAAAGATGAACTGAAACGATAGCTTTCGATTGGAATTAAAACCTTTTGCCAGAAATCTTCCGAATCGGAGTAATCTTGCATATACGAAACAGAGAAAAAAGTGACCACTGTGGCCAAATGGAAAAAGATGGGGTTCCAGATTTATATGTGAAAGATAGATCTTTTAGTGCTCTATCCGATGGTAAAAACGGATACAGCTAAATGTGTTTGGGCGTCTCAATATATGGCTTGGGAAAAAGTGGACACACTGCTCCTGGAGAGAAAAGTGAAAAAAAAGTTTTTTCCAAGCCATATATTGAGACTCCCAAACACATTTAGCTGTATCCGTTTTTACCATCGGATAGAGCACTAAAAGATCTATCTTTCACATATAAATCTGGAACCCCATCTTTTTCCATTTGGCCACAGTGGTCACTTTTTTCTCTGTTTCGTATATGCAAGATTACTCCGATTCGAAAGATTTCTGGCAAAAGGTTTTAATTCCAATCGAAAGCTATCGTTTCAGTTCATCTTTAGTTAAATTTTGGCTTTTCTATCTCTTCCCGTTTGGCCAATTTATGCCAATTTCTACGGAGGATTATATCGCAAAAAAAAAATTTATTCGTATATAACTCATTTTTTCACATATAGGTGGCGTTGAAACGAATTTTCATATACGGATTTATTTTCCCTTACATAAATTTTTATCTGAAAAACTTATTGTTCTCATACTAAACTATGTGTCCTACACAGAAACTTTTTCC
This sequence comes from Haematobia irritans, assembly GCF_050003625.1. Lineage (NCBI taxonomy): Eukaryota > Metazoa > Arthropoda > Insecta > Diptera > Muscidae > Haematobia > Haematobia irritans. Next base: position 194,394,677 of record NC_134398.1, on the reverse strand, counting down.
TATTAAATGTTTAATTGAGCCTTAAAAAGTATTCAATTAAAAAAATTTATTAATTCGACAAATTTTTTAATAGAAACAAAATTCAACACAAACATTTGTGTTATCAATTAATTTTTTTATTGAGATTGGTGACATTTCTATGATTGAAGGCTTTTTCAATTAAAAATTAATTGGATCAATTAATTTTTCATTGAAGACTAAAAATATTTTTTTGTATGTAGAGCGAAATGGAGGTTAATTCGTGATAAAAAAAATCAAAAAATTTCAAATTTTTATGTTCAGAAGGAGATTTAGTGGCTCCTCATGAGGGTGCTTTTGTATTATCGATTTATTAAATCAATATTTAAAAAAAGATATTAATTTTCGTGTTAGGTAATTTTTATACAACCAAAGACTATTGCAGTCTAGTTGTAGATGTACTAAAATTCCCTTAATTATGCACGCTAAAATCAATTTTTAAAAATCCGACGATTCAAGGGATATTTATACTCACAAAGAAATTGTTAAGTTAATAAAATAAAATAATAAAATATTTCTTTGACCAAAACAATGCAAAATAAGATATTTTAAATTTGGTAAATTTTGGTGGAGTCACACAAAAAATATCAATTAATTTGTTTGTCAATACAATTAAAATTATGTTTAAATTTGAGGTAACAACGTAATTTGTAAATACAATTACGATTTTAGTCACTTTAGCAACCAACTTTGTTATATCAACAAACATTTTGTTATATCAACAAAAATTTTGTTGAACTTAAACATTTTCTGTAACAACAATTTATTGTTAGCTCAAAAATTATAATATTATTTTCTGTGATATTGTATAGAGTAGCAACCGTGGTTCCAGGACGTCCGATTTGGAATGAGTCCAAGTCATCTCCCAAAGTATAAATTACCAGGGAATCGTCCTGGACCGGTCCTGTGATTGTGATACCTTTTCCCGCAGGGAATGTGGTAATATTTAGGCGCAGATTTTTTAGTTGCAAATTTTTTTTGCTTTTATATATTTTTTTTTAATTATTAAATATATTCTTTATTATTAAGAATATTGGATCCCTGCCAGCATGGTATTCGTAAGGGCCTATCGACTACTACGAACTTGGTGGAATTTACTTCTCATGTTATTAATCAGTTTGTTGTTGGGAATCAGACTCATGTTATTTATACGGATTTTAGTAAAGCTTTTGACCGGGTGAATCATAAGCTCTTGTTATATAAGCTGGATAGGATTGGATTGGCCAGTACACTTTTGGCTTGGATTTCGTCGTATCTTGATTGCCGTATGCAGATTGTGTCTTTTGGTGATTCCTATTCAAGGTCCCATCAGGTGTATCTCAGGGTAGTCATTTGGGGCCTGTTTTATTTTTGTTATTTATAAAGGATTTGCCTCAGTCCATAGTTAACTCTAGGATTTTGATGTATGCTGATGACGTTAAGTTATTCTCCTCGTTTGATAATTCTGGTCAGGTGCTTTTATTACAAGGTTATTTGGATAGCTTTGATGATTGGTGTAGGGTAAATCTGATGGATTTGAACTTGAGGAAATGCAAGTTTATGCGATTCTTTAGGTCTAGGCCTATTGATGTTCGGTATAGTATACGGGGTTCGTTATTGGAAGAAGTTGATTCTTTTGTTGATCTTGGCATTGTTATGGATCGTAGGCTTAATTTTAATGGTCATATTGATTCGATGGTGAGTGAGGCGTATGGGGTTCTAGGATTCATAAAGCGTTGGGCGAAGGAGTTTTCGGACCCTTATGTTACAAAGAGGCTTTTTACTGCCCTTGTTAGATCCATTCTAGAGTATGGTTCTATCGTGTGTGATCCTCAGTTTGAAGTTTACATTGATAGGATAGAATCGGTTCAGAAGCAGTTCTTGTTGTTCGCTTTGATACGTCTGCTTTGGAACAGTGATTGTGTTCTTCCTTCATACACTTCTAGATTGAGGCTGATTAATTTGCCTACTCTTAGGAGCCGACGGACGATGTTGAGCTCCATGATGATGTATAGGTTAGTTAGTGGGGATATTCCATGATCGGAATTGATATCTAGGATTAGGATAAATGTTCCTTTTAGAGCATCTAGGAATTACCAGTTTCTTTACATTGATTTTCAACGTTCGAGTTATGCTTCTATTCAATCTATCATCTAGTTGACACTAACCTTAGTATTGATATGATGAAGTCTAGAATTTTAGCATATTTGGATAACTAATACATTAGTTTTATTGAATAACCTTATATTTGATCTTGTGCACACAAAAAATTTTTTTTCTGATTCAATCACCAAATTAATTGATCCAATTAATTTTTTAATTGAAATGTCTTCAATCACGAAAATGATAGTATCAATCACAGTTTTAATTGGACATAGAAAAAATTCTTGATTAAAAAATTAATTGATTTTTTCAGCAAATTTCAATTAATTTTTTAATTGATTCAATTAAAAATTTAATTTATGTTGATTGCAAAACTCAATTAATTTATTAATTAAAAAAGGTAACTATTTTTAATTACTTTCTGAATTGACTTAGAGTTTTTATTTGAATTAACAAATGATTGTTTGAAATACATTTTTAATTAAAAATTTAAAAAAAAAATCAGCACTTTTCTTTAACCCTTTCACTACCGATGTCCGCTTTGAAGGACATTCGAAAAAGACACCAAATTCTATTTTTCCACTTAGTTTTGATTTATTTCTCGATGTTATTTTAAAGTAGAGGCTTTAATCTAAATAACCTATAAATATTTTCTATATTGGTGAGGTCCAAAATACATTTTTGTAAACTTCTTTAGAAATAAACGAAAAATACGAAAATTTGAGACAATTTTTCTACTGTATGTTTCTAGTAAATGGACATTCATACGAAAACTATAGTTGACACTTTTTCGGTTTCTTTTTTGTATTTTTGCTCACACTTTGAAGGACATTATAGGCCAAATAGCGCTTATTTTCGTAAGGCCACTTGGTCACAATTCAAGAATCAAATTTTCAAAACAAGCTCATATAGCTCTTGAAGTAGGTTTTCAAAATGGCAATTTTTGTTCTACATGCTGGTAGTACAAGTAAAAACAGAAGAAAAATTAAAATTTTTAACATTAGGTTTATTTCGGTAGTGAAAGGGTTAACAGAATTAGTCTTCCGAATTTGATTAAAAAGTTAATTGTATCAATTAATTTTTTAATTAAAAATTTAAAAATTTTCAATCATTGACTTAATTAACTTAATGTTTCTATCATGATTAAAAAGTTAATTGTATCAATTAATTTATTAATTGAAAAAATTTTTAACTTCAATTAACTTTTTAATTGGAAATATTTTGGTGATATTTTTTTCTGTGTGTTGTAATATATTCGGCTGATGAGTCCTTCTCTGTAGCTGGTCAAATACCTCTGCCCCGCCCTGGTCCGGATCATGGTGTGTACGCTGTCCCTACGTCATGGGGACGAGGCCCTCACGGTCGGAAGAGGCGGGAAAGTGAGCGATGGGACCGTTCGTATTATTAAATTTAAATATGAATGGCAGTTAAAAATCACAAAATGTGTAGTAAATTGTCGTTATTTATCTTAAAATAATATAGAGTGCAATTTAGTTCAATTTAAAGTGTTTGCTTTTTTCTGTGTACTATTGAAGTGTAAACAAATTGAAAAAATGTATGGTCAATGTCTTTTAATTGCTTGCACGTTTCATCGATAATGATTTGAAGTCGGTTGAATATTATCTATGAATTTATTCATTATACGTTATCTTGAATTCCATATTTGGTTGGGATTTAAAACAAAAAAATCGTTTAACAAAAAAAAAAAAATATATAAAATAAAATAAAATTGAAAATATTCAATGACACAATGCTAATGGCCCATTTACCATACCATGCATCGAGTTCAAGCTAAATCTTAGCAAGAACACACCTCAATATTTTTTGTTTTCCATTATCTGAGTAAATTTGGTCGAAGGCAATTACTTGGAAACTCGTTAGACGTTGCTGCTGCTACTGAGTAATCGATAGATGCACAGACAGTTGGCTAAGTAGTTTTTTCTATAGTGACTTACATACACGCAAAGAAAAGAAAAAGCAGTTTGGAAAACGTGTGTCGAAAACGTTGTTCTTTTGTTAAGAGTTTTTTGAATTTCTTCGAAAATATCAATCATTTACTTTTGCCATAAAAAAAATAATTTTTATTTCATTTCGTTTATATCAAACACTGTTCTTTTCTGACTTTAAGTCTTTAATAAGAAACATTTTGAAATTTCATAGTAAAATTTTAATATAGTAGTTTGTAATGCCGGAAATCTTTTCGAAATCTTGCGAACATTTTTGAAATAATTACATTATTTCAGTTTCAAAAAAAAAAAAAAATGGTCAACTAAGGGCATGTTTCTGTTAAATAAAGTTTCTTTAGATCGACTCGTGGGCGCCCAAAACTATGCTCTATTAATATAACTGCTTGATTGTGATGTCTATATACACAAAATCACGAAATAAATAGATCAATTAATTTTTTAATTGAAATGTATTCAATCACAGAAATGATAGTATCAATTAAGAAATTATTTGATCCAATTAATAAATTAATTGATTCTATTAATTTTTATACCCTCCACCATAGGATGGGGGTATATTAACTTTGTCATTCCGTTTGTAACACATCGAAATATTGCTCTAAGACCCAATAAAGTATATATATTCCGGGTCGTGGTGAAATTCTGAGTCGATCTGAGCATGTCCGTCCGTCCGTCTGTTGAAATCACGCTAACTTCCGAACGAAACAAGCTATCGACTTGCAACTTGGCACAAGTAGTTGTTATTTATGTAGGTCGGATGGTATTGCAAATGGGCCATATCGGTCCACTTTTACGTATAGGTCCCATATAAACGGACCTCCATATAAACGGACCCCCAAATTTGGCTTGCCGATCCTCTAAGAGAAGCAAATTTCATCCGATCCGGTTGAAATTTTGTACATGGTGTTAGTATATGGTCTCTCACAACCATGCAAAAATTGGTCCAAATCGGTCCATAATTATATATGTAGCCCCCATATAAACCGAACCACACATTTGGATTGCGGAGCCTCTAAGAGAAGCAAATTTCATCCAATCCGGCTGACATTTGGTACATGGTGTTAGTATATGGTCTCTAACAACCATGCAAACTTTGGTTCACATCGATCCATAATTATATATTGCCCTCATATAAACCGATCTCCAGATTTGACCTCCGGAGCCTGATGGATGAGCAAAATTCATCCGATTCGTTTGAAATTTGGTACATGGTGTAAGTATATGGTCTCTGACAACCATGCAGGAATTGGTCCATATCGGTCCATAATTAAATGTAGCCCCCAAATAAACCGATCCCCAGATTTGACCTCCGGAGCCCCTTGGAAGTGCAAAATTCACCCGATCCGGTTGAAATTTGGTACGTGGTGTTAGTATATGGTCTCTAATAACCATGCAAAAATTTGTCCATACCGGTCGTAATTATATATAACCCCCATTTAAACCGATCCTCAGATTTGACCTCCGGAGCTATTGGAGGAGCAAAATTCATCCGACCCGGTTGAAATTTGGTACGTGGTGAAATTTGGTACGTGGTGAAATTTGGTACGTGGTGAAATTTGGTACATTGCGCTAGTATATGGCCGCTAACAACAATGCCAAAATTGGTCCATATCGGTCTATAGTTATATGTAGCCGATCCCCAAAAATAATCTACCAAAATTTTATTTCTATAGAAAGTTTTGTACAAATTTTATTTCTATAGAAAATGTTGTCAAGATTTTATTTCTATAGAAAATTTGGTAAAAATTTTATTTATATAGAAAATGTTGTCAAAATTGAATTATTTACGTATTTAATCGGCCTTTTTTGTTTAATATATACCCCGTATGGGCTAACTTACAATTGAGAACACGGTGTTAAGAAGTTTTAAGATACCTTGCCATGGGCAAATGTTACCGCAACCCAAGTAATTCGATTGTGGATGACAGTCTTTGGTACAAGTTTCTATGCAATCCATGATGGAGGGTACATAAGATTCGGCCTAGCCGAACTTACGGCCGTATATACTTGTTTTTGCAATAAAAAAATAATTTTTTATTCCATTTCGTTTATATCAAACACTGTTCTTTTCTGACTTTAAGTCTTTAATAAGACACATTTTGAAATTTCATAGTAAAGCTTTAATATAGTAGTTTGTACTGACGGACATCTTTTCGAAATCTTGCGAACATTTTTGAAATATATGCAAACTTACATTATTTCAGTTTCAAAAAGAAAGTTGTCAACTAATGGCATGTTTCTGTTAAATAAAGTTTCTTTACATCGACTAGTGGGCGCCCAAAACTATGCTCTATAAATATAACTGCTTGACTGTGATGTCTATATACACAAAAATTTTTTTCTGTTTCAATCACGAAATAAATAGATCAATTAATTTTTTAATTGAAATGTATTCAATCACAGAAATAATAGGATCAATTAAGAAATTATTTGATCCAATTAATAAATTAATTTATTCTATTAATTTTTGTAATTGATATTTGGTTTCAATTAAAAAATTTGTTGAATCAATTAAATTTTTAATTGTATATTTTTTAAAACTCAATTAAGACAATTAAATTTTTAATTGGATATTTTTTAAAACTCAATTAAGACTTTAATTGGAAAAATGTTCGTGATTTTTTTTCTGTGTAGCGATTGCTTGTTGATGACAATAACAGCTACATAGCCCAGTGAATTAGTGTGTTGGCTACACACAAAAAAATTTTTTTTTGATTTAATCACGAAATTAATTGATTCAATTAATTTTTTAATTGGAATGTCTTCAATCACAGAAATCATAGTATCAATTAAAAAATAATTGAAAGTCAATTAAAAAAATAATTGATCCAAATTAAAAAAAAACTAATAGATACTATTAATTTTTGTTTCATTTAAAAAGTTTGTTGAATCAATAAAATGTTTAATTGGAAAATTTTCGTGGAATTCTCTACTGTGTACAAACTGTATAGTCCCCGGTTCGATTCTCCGTCCAGACTAAAGGTAAATTTAAAAAAATATATAAACTCGAATAATTTCTTCTACATTGTTTGTATTATAGAAAAAAGTGCGAAGAACTAAATTAATCTCGTGGAGGAGAGAAAGATGTGAGGGAAGATGCAATAAGGCAGAAAAAAAGTATTTACTTGTCTTCCAAACGAACTTCCTTACAGCGAAAAGTAAATGGGAAACGAAATTTTGTTTGTTTAAAATTTCGTTTGGGAGGAAAGAGTTATTGTTTTGCGTGTATCTAACAATCCCTCTCTCTCTCTCTCTACGTATCTATGTAACGACCAATGACCGCATGGTTATTCAATTTTATATATCCCCATATTATATGGAATGTATAATTCAAGGTTTTTTACAGATTTATTTTTCAATTGTATTATATTACAGCTCAGTTTTGTTTTTTTTTTTTATACATATTTCTTGGCAATGAATGGCCGCCATCAAACCTGTTAGTTTTCCAGTCAATTAGGCGCTTCAGATTTTTAAAGTTAATTTTTTTTTTGTTAAATTTTTGTTTATTTTGAAAATTTTCAAAACTTACTCCTACACTGAAAAAAATATTTACGTGGTATTAAAGATTGCGCAACCTAAATTTTAGGATGCGAAATTATTATATTCTTAAATTTTAGGATGCGAAAATATTAAGATCAAATTTCTTTAAAATAATGAAATTTTAATTAAAATAAAGTTTATCATTTTTGTTTCAATTTTATTTTCTTTAAATTTAGGACACAAATTTTGTAAATTTGCAACACTCCGTTAAAGTCGCATGTCTTTGAACTAAGGCTAATTTTCCTTAAAGTAAAGAAACAAATTTTTTTTTGTAAAGAAATTGTCCTTAAATCAACTGAAATATTGAAACTTTAGATTTAAGATAAAAACGCTTCAAATATAGGCTAAGACTTATTTTGAGGATTTAGCGTCTTTGGTTTAAAGTTTTTTTTTTTTTGAATTAAGAAAACATTTTTTACTTTGAAGTATCCGTTATAATTTGGATTTTTAAACTGGCATTTTTGCGTGGCCGGACTTCTGCTGGGTTTTAAGATTTTCTCATATGCACCCTCAAATCCCTCACCTCAATCTCTTCTGTAACATATACCCCAAACACATTCTGCTTCAAGCATATATATTTTCAGAATGGGTCCAAACAAAATATTGTTTGTATTGTACAAACATATTATGGTACACCTTAGGCATACACTGGTAGAAAAAATTTTAATAAAATTTTCTTTGTGTATATATATAGTTTTATGGTGCCAATTGGTTACTTCCATTCTTTTACTTGCAGCATACTCTCTAGGTATCTATTTCTAAATTAATATATATTTGCATCCAAGCATATTATAGTTGTGTTCCTTTACGTACTACTAGTTACTACTTTTACTAGTTTTTACTAGAAACCGTTCCTCAACCCCAAAAAATAGTAAAAGTAGTAAACAATTTTAAGAGAACAATGTCAAAATGCATGTCTCTTTTAAAATTTTTTTACTACAAGTTACTCGACAAATTCTTTCGAGTAAAAGTTGTAGATATGTCATGACAAAAATAATTATTTGTTTTCAAATTTTCCAAAATAAAGTAGTTCCAAATCGCTTGTTTTTGGAAATAAATCTGTAACTTTTTAATGGATTAAGATATCATCATAATTTTTTCTTTGTGCCAAAGCTGAAATGTTTTTCTCTATATTTAGAGGTTTGTAGGCCCCTAGTGGATTCACGGGCTGGTCTATAGACGTTGGAAGTTGGACACCTCGGATGTATGCAATTTAGTGTTACTTGGCAAACGCGCAATTATGTACCGATTTTCATGATTTTTGCTTTGCTGGGTAGAACTTATAAACTACCATAAAAAGATTGTGTATGTGTGCGAATATATCTAATATTTGCGAGATAGGGCCTTACAATTTATTTTTTTGCAAAATTTGAACAAAGTGGGGTCTGTATTTTGAGTCTAGAGGGACTTCATTCCTTATAAAATTCTACGTATTCTGGAGGAAAATTTTGTGCACGTTTGTGCTTTAGATTTAACGTGTAGACTCCACAATTTGGAATTTCAAAACAATGCCGAACCAATACCACTTGTTTCAAAAAAAGTACCAAAACATTGACCGACTCACACCAAATTCGGCACACCCTTTAATGGACCAAAAGTACCTCTACGTTTTGAATTTCATGCAAATCGGATAAAAGTTTTAATGTCTATGTCATGAAGACCCCAATTCGGGGGTCGGTTCATATGGAAGCAAAATCGAAACTTATGCCGAAGTAGTCCCATCTTCAAAATTGACCTGCATGTAGACGAAAAACGTGTCTGTTAAAATTTCAGCACTATAGGTTCATTATTGAAGGAAGTAGCCTGATTACAACAGATAGCCAGACAGAGAGACATTGACTTATAATTTCTCCCTAATCAAGACTATATACTTTCTATAGTCAGAATTCGTTATTTGTATGTGTTACAAACGGAATGAAAAACCCCCACCTTATAAGATACTGATAATATGCGCTATTACTCTACTTTATGGCCCAGAAGCCAGAGTTTTACTTTGATTAAAAATTTTGCAAAAGGAGTACTTTTTATAACAAAGTAAAAACCATAGCTTCTTTCTATCGTAATAAGGATTTCAAAGTTTCCTGCAAAAAATCTGCCATTTGTAAAAAAAAATCGATATAAAAGTATTTAATTTACCTACATGTTTTGAAAATATTTATTCAAATCACAATGCTTCTTTTGTTTTTTATTTGACATTTTTACAATTTTTACTATATTTTCGTTCCTGTACATTTAACAAATATAGAAATCTGAGAGGATTTTCAATATTTCTCTCTTTTACTACTTTTTACTACGAGTAAAGTAAAGGAACACACCTTATATTTACAAAAATTTTAAGTCCCAAACATAATATGTTCTAACATATTAACATATATGGGCCAAACATGTTAAGCTAGTTTATAAACATTATATTCTTGCACTTAAAAATATTGTGTTAAAAAATTTGAGTTCCAAACATATAATTTTTACACCCAAACATATGAAAAGTAGACTTTTTCGTCCGTGTGGACAGGGTCCAAAGTGACTAACGCGATTCCAGGAATCATTCATACTCACCTTCATCTTTTTTTCTTTTAATATTTTTTTTTACAAAAATAGTTTTTCACATGGATAAAAATAATATTTTGATTGATTTTTTATTTGATTAAAAAATTTTATATAAATTAAATTTTTAATTTAATATTTTTTAAATATAATATTTTTAATTTAATATAATTTTAATTTAATTAATGTCCATTGTGATACCAGTTCTCTTTTATCATTGAGTGCTGGCCAGGTTCCAGGTTCAGCTCAATGACAAGGAACCTCTTTTATAGACGTGTCCGCACAGCGTTTCACATTGCAGTGAAACCATTTAGAGAAGCTTTTGAAACACCCAGAAATATCACCAGCAGGATAATCCAACGCTGAAAAACTTGGTGTTTGGTCGAATTTCGGGTTGAATCCACGACCATACACACAAAAAACTTTTTTTCTGATTCAATCACGAAATTAATTGATACAATTAATTTTTTAATTGAAATGTGTTCAATCACAGAAATGATAATATCAATTAAAAAACTAATTGAAGGTCAATTAAAAAATTAATTGATCCAATTAAAAAATTAATTGATACTATTAATTTTTGTGTTTGATTTTTGTTTCAATTAAAAAAATTGTTAAATCAATTAAATTTTTGATTAAATGTTTTTTAAAACTCAATTAAAATGTAAATTGGAAAAATTTTCGTGAACATTTTTTCTGTGTATGTATGCAAGGCGGGCATGCTAATTATTGCATCACGGTGCCTCTCAATTCCTTGATCCAATCAAATTATGTGATTTTTTAATTTGATTAAATTGATTTTGAGGAAAAATTGAATTTTAATTTAATGTATATATTTTTTTTAATAATCTTTCTTTGTACCCACACACAAAAAATTTTTTTCTGATTTTTTCAATTGATCCAATTAATTTTTTAATTGAAATGTCTTCAATCACGAAAATGATAGTATCAATCACAGTTTTAATTGTGCATAGAAAAAATTCTTAATTGAAAAATTAATTGATTTTATTAGCAAATTTCAATTAATTTTTTAATTGATTCAATTAAAAATTTAATTAATGTTGATTGCAAAACTCAATTAATTTTTTATTAAAAAAGGTAACTATTTTCAATTACTTTCTGAATTGGCTTAGAATTTTTATTTCGATTAACAATTGATTGTTTGAAATACATTTTTAATTAAATTTAATTTAAAAGTTATTATTTTCTAATTAAATAAAAGCTTTACAGTCACAGTTTTCCCTTGTGCAGGTGTTTGTTTCCCTACAATCTAAAGATAAAAAAACTTGAGCTTTTCAAAATTTCCTTTGTTTTCTTGAATTTCATGCTTGAAAAAGTCTCCTTTTTAGTCTTTGTGTTATTGTGATATCAACCTAAGCAGCTTTGTTTGTCGGTTTGTTTGTGTTTTATTCAAATGCATCAGACATTTATCATTGTCACTGGCATTAAGTGCAGAAATGACGAACTGAAGGAATGACTGAACAGACGAATGACTTAAATGCTCTTGACTGATGGCTGGCTGGCTTCACATAAATGACAGACAGACGGGGCGGATAGATAGATGGATCATATGAGAGACTTAATGTATATGAATGACCAACCAAGCGAAGCATTGCCGTTGCTGCCGCCGTCGTCAAGTGATTCTCTGTATATCACATATGTGTTCATACTACACAGAAGAATGACAAAAATGTGACAATTTTTATGTGAATATTCATTTTGTTTTTTTTTTTTTGCTGGATTTTCGAACAGTTACAGATATTTACTTAGATTCCTTGCGAAAAAAAATTACGAATACTCCATAGCTCTCGACGACTTTCCCGGGATATCCTTTCGATAAACTAATTGCAGACACCAGGTTTGAGAAAATTCCTATAGGTGATTTTGCCAACATTTCAAATCAATATGTATTAATATCGTGAGAGAATCGTACCCATTCACTGAAAGAAACCTTACGCGGTTTCAAAGGATTTGTATATCCGAAGCAAAAACTAGGAAAATTTCACATATTTGGTCCTGGGATTTCAATTTTAATTCATTTGTCCTTTAAACATTTTAAATTTCTAATTCTAGACTCCACTTTAAGTATCATATTTAAAGTAAAAGACGTCTTTAAAAGCAAGTCTTGAAGGACATTTTCAAAACATTTAGGTTTTATTATTAATTTACAAAAAAATCATCGAATTAAAGAACGATTTCAATAATATTCAAAAAATTGTCCGATAATGTTTAGTACAAATTGACATCAGTTCAATAGAACTTTATTTTATGTAAATATAATAATTTTGAAGGCGTATCTCCTACACCCAAAGAAAAAAACTTATCACCGGAACCAAATTGTAAACAAACGAAATTCCCTTTGTTACAAAGTATTTTCGTTAAGAGCAAAAAAGCTCGAAATTATGACAATCAATATAACATTACTAATATTTTTTTAAGTTTTTAAAAAATATTTTTGTACACCCAAAACATGTTATTTTTTTGATTCAATCACGAAATTAATTGATCCATTTAATTTTTTAATCGAAATGTCTTCAATCACAAAAATTATAGTATCAAGTTTTTAACAGGTTGGCTGATAAGTCCCCGGTCTAACAAAGAAAACAACATAGTTCCCTTCAAGAGCGATACAACGATTATAACGACCTTCCAATTTTTTGATACCATTTTGGTAGTACTCCTTCGGTTTTGCCTCAAAATAGGCCTCAGTTTCGGCGATCACCTCTTCATTGTAGCCAAATTTTTTCCTGCGAGCATCCTTTTGAGGTCTGAGAACAAGAAAAAGTCGCTGGGGCCAGATCTGGAGAATACGGTGGATGGGGAAGCAATTCGAAGCCCAATTCATGAATTGTTGCCATCGTTCTCCATGACTTGTGGGACGGTGCGTTGTCTTGGTGGAACAACACTTTTTTCTTCTTCATATTTTGCCTCGATTTCGACCTTCAAACGCTCCAATAACGCCATATAATAGTCACTGTTGATGGTTTTTCCTTTCTCAAGATAATCGATAAAAATGATTCCATGCACATCCCAAAAAACAGAGGCCATTACTTTGGCAGCGGACTTTTGAGTCTTTCCACGCTTCGGAGACGGTTCACCGGTCGCTGTCCACTCAGCCGACTGTCGATTGGACTCAGGAGTGTAGTGACGGAGCCATGTTTCATCCATTGTCACATATCGACGGAAAAACTCGGGTGTATTACGAGTTAACAGCTGCAAACACCGCTCAGAATCATCAACACGTTGTTGTTTTTGGTCAAATGTGAGCTCGCGCGGCACCCATTTTGCACAGAGCTTCCGCATATCCAAATATTGATGAATGATATGACCAACACGTTCCTTTGATATCTTTAAGGCCTCTGCTATCTCGATCAACGTCATTTTACGGTCATTCAAAATCATTTTGTGGATTTTTTTGATGTTTTCGTCGGTAACCACCTCTTTCGGGCGTCCACTGCGTTCACCGTCCTCGGTGCTCATTTCACCACGCTTGAATTTTGCATACCAATCAATTATTGTTGATTTCCCTGGGGCAGAGTCCGGAAACTCATTATCAAGCCAAGTTTTTGCTTTCACCGCATTTTTCCCCTTCAGAAAACAGTATTTTATCAAAACACGAAATTCCTTTTTTCCATTTTTTTCACAATAACAAAAGTTGCTTCACAAAAGACGCTCTATCTCACAAACTAATTGACTTACAGACGTCAAATTTTGACACGAATCATTTGAAGGTTGGTACCATATAAAAATAATATGCATTTAATACTAGCGACGCCATATATGTGTCAGACCGGGGACTTATCAGCCAACCTGTTAGAAATAAAATTTTGACAAAATTTTCTATAGAAATAAGATTTTAGCAAATTTTTCTATAGAAATAAAATCTTTACAAATTTTTCTATAGAAATAACATGTTGACAAAATTTACTATAGAAATAAGGTTTTGGCAAAATTTTCTATAGAAATAAGATTTTGCCAAAATTTTCTACAGAAATAAAATTTGGACAAAATTTTTTATAGAAATAAAATTTTGTTAAAATTTTCTATAGAAATAAAATTTTGATAAAATTTTCTATAGAAATAAAATATTGATAAAATTTTCTATAGAAATAAAATGTTGATAAAATTTTCTATAGAAATAAAATTTTGACAAAATTTTCTATAGAAATAAAATTTTGACAAAATTTTCTATAGAAATAAAATTTTGATAAAATTTTCTATAGAAATAAAATTTTGATAAAATTTTCTATAGAAATAAAATTTTGATAAAATTTTCTATAGAAATAAAATATTTTTACAAAATTTTCTATATAACGAATATTTAAACAAAATTTTCTATACAAATAAAATTTTGACAAAATTTTCTATAGAAATAAAATTTTGACAAAATTTTCTATAGAAATAAAATTTTGACAAAATTTTCTATAGAAATAAAATTTTGACAAAATTTTCTATAGAAATAAAATTTTGACAAAATTTTCTATAGAAATAAAATTTTGACAAAATTTTCTATAGAAATAAAATTTTGACAACATTTTCTATAAAAATAAAATTTTGACAAAATTTTCTATAGAAATAAAATTTTGACAAAATTTTCTATAGAAATAAAATTTTGACAAAATTTTCTATAGAAATAAGATTTTGACAAAATTTTCTATAGAAATAAATTTTTGACAAAATTTTCTATAGAACGAATATTTAAACAAAATTTTCTATACAAATAAAACTTTGACAAAATTTTCTATAGAAATAAAATTTTGACAAAATTTTCCATAGAAATAAAATTTTGACAAAATTTTCTATAGAAATAAAATTTTGACAAAATTTTCTATAGAAATAAAATTTTGACAACATTTATAAAAATAAAATTTTGACAAAATTTTCTATGGAAATAAAATTTTGACAAAATTTTCTATAGAAATAAAATTTTGACAAAATTTTCTATAGAAATAAAATTTTGACAAAATTTTCTATAGAAATAAGATTTTGACAAAATTTTCTATAGAAATAAATTTTTGACAAAATTTTCTGTAGAAATAAAATTTTGATAAAATTTTCTATATAAATAAAATTTTGATAAAATTTTCTATAGAAATAAGATTTTAGCAAATTTTTCTACAGAAATAAAATTTTGACAAAATTTTCTATAGAAATAAAATTTTGACATTTTCTATAAAAATAAAATTTTGACAAAATTTTCTATAGAAATAAAATTTTGACAACATTTTCAATAGAAATAAAATTTTGACAAAATTTTCTGTAGAAATAAAATTTTGACAAAATCTTCTATAGAAATAAAATTTTGACAAAATTTTCTATAGAAATAAAATTTTTGATAAAATTTTCTATAGAAATAAAATGTTCATAAAATTTTCTATAGAAATAAAATTTTGACAAAATTTTCTGTAGAAATAAAATTTTGATCAAATTTTCTATAGAAATAAAATTTTCAGAAAATTATCTATAGAAATAAAATTTTGACAAAATTTTCTATGGAAATAAAATTTTGACAAAAAAAAAGAAAATGTCTATAGAAAATTAATTTTTTAATTCTTTTAATTAATTTTTAAAAACGTTACTATTTTCATTTACGTTCCTAACTGAAATAAATTTTTAATAAAAAATTTTTGAAAATTTTCCATCGCTATTTTTAATTGACTTAGTCTTCCCAGTTGATTAAAAAGTTAATTGTATCAATTATTGTTTTAATTAAAATTTAAAAAATGTTTAATCATTGACTTAAT
This sequence comes from Haematobia irritans, assembly GCF_050003625.1. Classification (NCBI taxonomy): domain Eukaryota; kingdom Metazoa; phylum Arthropoda; class Insecta; order Diptera; family Muscidae; genus Haematobia; species Haematobia irritans. The sequence continues at coordinate 194,378,782 of NC_134398.1, read as the reverse complement.
TAACTTAATGTTTCTATCTTGATTAAAAAGTTAATTGTATCAATTAATTTATTAATTGAAAAAAATTTTCAACTTCAATCAACTTTTTAATTGGAAATATTTTGGTGATATTTTTTTCTGTGTATATGAATTGGTTTCTCTTTTGTTAGTTTATTTAAATAAAGTACACACAAAATATTAAAGTGAATGAAACTTTCTCGTATTAGTGTAAAACAAAATAATTTCCATAAAATAAACTACTATTGGCCTTAGTGCCCACTCTTGTTTTTTTGGGTTAATATACTCGCAAAAACTTTTAAATATTTGTTTTTATATTGTTTAATTTTTTTAAAAGAAGACATCAATCATTATTCGAATAAAAGAAAATATCAATAACAGCACCTCATATGTTAACAGATGACAGACCTATTCATATGGCTATGACTGTGAATTGTAGTGAAATGCAAGTTTTTATGCATACATACATTCATGTCACACATTCGACCATATACATTTACGTATATGTCGATTTTTTTTTTTGTGTTTTTTTGGGAAAAAAGTTTATAATTGAAAAAAGTGTACTTAGAGAGTTGAAAAGTAAACAAAGTAATTTAATTATGCAGTTGGTTGGATATGCAATGGAGTGTTAAATAATGGTAAATAAAATAGCATAGAAATCAAAATATGTAAATAAATTTAGATTTCTATGATAAAATATCTGAATGGTGGCTAATCAATGAGACCGAAAAATGATACATTTTCTTCAATTGCCACCCTGTAGATAACTTGGGATTGATCCTCGAACTAGTCCAAAATGATCTGACCTCCTTTTGAGTTGGTTATATTCCTTTTCAGTGTGTAAGTTTAGGAAAACTGGGCCAGCTAGTCCGAAGTTATCTGAGAGGTGGCAATTACAGTGAAACCTCTGAAAAGTAGACACCGACGGTGGCCTAAATTTTGTCCACCTTTTAATTGTGTCCAGGTATGAGAGGTTCATTTTAATGTGTTAATATGGCAAGCGTCTTCAGACAACTGTCCCTGTTTGGGAGGTGTACGGTTTTCAGAGTATCCACGTTTGAGAGGTTTCACTGTAATTACTTGGGGGCTATAATGCTTCACAAAATTTTTTCCACATTATGTCAGTAAAATTAGGTCAACACTCTTGAAGTTTAGCCAATTAGTGCGCGTATGGTTTTTTATATAAATTTTTCTTATATACCTACTTTATAATTGTATTCTTAAATATTTTTTCAATAACTAATTATGATTATATTTCTTTCTTTCAGGTAAGTTGGGCATGAAATAAATATTTGTATAACTTCTTAGTGAGTACCATAAAAATTAGTTTTTAAATGAAAAATTCTATAGTTGCATAATAATAAATTCAAATCAAGTTCTTCAAAGTATTCTCTATTGAATTGCCCACAACTGTATTATAAAAAAAACTTATGGCACAAAGTTAATTGAAGTGGGTAGACATACTGGCTAACCGAGAGTTAGGATGAACATTCAACGGAGACACATAAAAAGTCATTCCATAAATATTCAAGTAAGTAGAGTCAAACATTCGTACCCTCACAAAGTACTTGGAATATTTCAAGGAATGATGGGTGGGTTTTACACTCTTGCTTTGGGACTGTAGTAAAGACCAACTTGCTACTATAATAATAACAGACGGACTAAACCGAATGGGAACAATAACCCATGGAAGAATGTACACTGTCCCTGTCTCTACGCACTTTATTTGTAATATTAACCATATCCAGATAAAGGGAGGAAGATAATATCGAAAACTACATACTATGTTATTGAGATAGTTGTCAAATGTAAATTGTGAATTCTGAATAAGTATTTCATAAAGTTTATGACAATAATATTATAATAAACAAATGTTTCTATATTGCAATAAAGAGTTTGTTGCCTTGTCTATTTAGTTTGTTAAATGTTGTGATATGATCCTTAAGAAATTGGAAATTTAAGAGCTTCAATTTTCTTTTTTTTTTGTAGAATAATGTTTCAAAATATTGATATGAAATTGCAATATATTAAATTATGTTGGTGTTATTGTTCAAAACTTAAACATGGGAATCAAAAGACAACCAAGAATATTTATCAAACAGATATGTTGTTCTCTTTAAGAAATCATTATTATGCATCTAAGAAAATACAATATATTTTCTCATAATAATTTTTTATGATTTTTCTAACCAATAGAGTTTTTTTTCCAGTGCCGAAAAAAAGGGATTTTTTTTCAGATCCCTGGATCTGGTATAGAGGAAACTTCGTTTGATATTGCATATAACAGGTTGCCTGATAAGTCCCCGGTCTAACAAAGAAAAACACATTTTTTACTGTCAAAATTCGTTTTTATTATTTAACATGGTTCCCTTCAAGAGCGATACAACGATTATAACGACCTTCCAATTTTTTGATACCATTTTGGTAGTACTCCTTCGGTTTTGCCTCAAAATAGGCCTCCGATTCGGCGATTACCTCTTCATTGCAGCCAAATTTTTTCCCTGCGAGCATCCTTTTGAGGTCTGAGAACAATAAGAAGTCGCTGGGGGAAGCAATTCGAAGCCCAATTCATGCTATCGTTCTCAATGACTTGTGGCACGGTGCGTTGTCTTGGTGGAACAACACTTTTTCTTCTTCATATGGGGCCGTTTTGCCGCGATTTCGACCTTCAAACGCTCCAATAACGCCATATAATAGTCACTGTTGATGGTTTTTCCCTTCTCAAGATAAAGGGTGATACGGTCAAAATTTGGTCAATATAAACTTTCTTTCAATTTTGCATTTAAAAAACCTGAACACCCTTCATTTTGAAGGTGTGTGTGTGTAGAATGTTGCTCCTATTTTGATTTTGGAATTCACTCTTCAGTTGTCAAAATGCCGTCCAAGCAAGAAGAGCAGCGTATCAAAATTTTGCTCGCGCATCGGGAAAATCCGAGCTACTCGCACGCAAAGCTGGCAAAATCGCTCAAAATTGCCACATCAACCGTTACAAATGTAATTAAAGTGTTTGGGGAACGTTTGTCGACAGCCAGGAAGTCTGGATCGGGGGGAAATCGAAAACCGGAAGACGCTGAGACGACAAAGAGAGTTGCCGGTAGTTTCAAGCGAAACCCTAACCTCTCTCTCCGAGATGCCGCAAATAAGCTGGGTGTATCGTCTACAACCGTGCATCGAGCCAAAAAACGAGCCGGACTATTGACTTACAAGAAGGTAGTGACTCCAAATCGCGATGATAAACAAAATACGACGGCCAAAGCGCGATCCCGGAGGCTGTACACGACGATGCTGACGAAGTTTGACTGCGTGGTAATGGACGACGAAATCTACGGCAAAGCCGACTACAAGCAGCTTCCGGGACAGGAGTTTTATACGGCAAAAGGAAGGGGAAAGGTAGCATATATTTTCAAGCACATAAAACTGTCAAAGTTCGCAAAGAAATATCTGGTTTGGCAAGCCATCTGTACCCGTCAACCAAGAAATTTACGTGAAAGAGTGTTTGAATAAACGTCTGCTGCCTTTCCTGAAGAAACAGGGTTATTCCGTACTGTTTTGGCCGGATTTGGCATCTTGCCATTACGGTAAAAAGGCCAACAACGTACAGGTGGTTCCCAAGGACAAGAACCCTCCCAACACGACAGAGCTCCGCCCAATTGAGAAATACTGGGCTATTGTCAAGCGGAACCTAAAGAAGACCAAAAAACTGCTAAGGACGAGCAGCAGTTCAAGTTCTGCGGCGAAGAAGATGGACAAGGTGGCTGTACAAAATCTGATGGCAGCTGTCAAGCGTGAGGCCCGGCAATTCGGATTTGGAAAAGCGAAAGCCTAACTGAATATTTTTCCTGAATTTTATACTAATTGAACTTCAAAAAGAAATTTAATTTGATTTTTTAAATAAACGATTTCACCATGCATTTCCATGCGCATCCCAAAAAACAGAGGCCATTACTTTGCCAGCGGACTTTTGAGTCTTTCCATGCTTCGGAGACAGCTCACCGGTCGCTGTCCACTCAGCCGACTGTCGATTGGACTCAGGAGTGTAGTGATGGAACCATGTTTCATCCATTGTCACACATCGACGGAAAAACTCGGGTGTATTACGAGTTAACAGCTGCAAACACCGCTCAGAATCATCAACACGTTGTTGTTTTTGGTCAAATGTGAGCTCGCGCCGCAACCATTTTGCACAGAGCTTCCGCATATCCAAATATTGATGAATGATATGACCAACACGTTCCTTTGATATCTTTAAGGCCTCTGCTATCTCGATTAACTTTATTTTACTGTCATTCAAAATCATTTTGTGGATTTTTTTGATGTTTTCGTCGGTAACCACCTCTTTTGGGCGTCCACTGCGTTCACCGTCCTCCGTAATCATTTCACCACGCTTGAATTTTGCATACCAATCAATTATTGTTGATTTCCCTGGGGCAGAGTCCGGAAACTCATTATCAAGCCAAGTTTTTGCTTCCACCGTATATTTTCCCTTCAGAAAAAAGTACTTTATAAAAACACGAAATTCCTTTTTTTTCAATTTTTTCACAATAACAAAAGTTGCTTCACAAAAGACGCTCTATCTCACAAACTAATTGAATTACAGACATCAAATTTTGACACGAATCATTTGAAGGTTGGTACTATATAAAAATAATATGCATTTAATACTAGCGACGTCATCTATGTGTCAGCCAATCTGTTAAAATTCACCCTTATTCCTGAAGTCGCTCTCGCCGTCGCTTTTTGTCGTCTGTCGCTTTTAAGTCGTCTCGTCATTCAATTGGTATTCCTATGAAGTGGCGACGGCGATGACGACGATTACTTTTTGTACCAATTACAATACTCGGTAATAAAAGGCCGATATCACTAGAAAACAATCAGCTGATGTGCAAAAAAAGAATTTTAATTTTTTCATTTTAAAATATTTTTATTTCTCACGCAATTCTAAGTCGGAAAATTAAGAAAAAATATTTAATTTGATGCGGAAAAAATGTGGATATATATTCGAGGACAGTTAAAGCTTCCAAAAATACAAAAATGGCGACGACGCTGAGATCAATGGCACAAGGATCATCGTGAAAGAAAACAATCAGCTGATGTGCAAAACTGAATTTTAATTATTTGCGTTTAAAATGCTGTTTGTTTGTAATCCAATGTGGACTTGGAAAATCAAAATAAATGATAAATTTGACTCGGGAAATGATTTAGATATCGACATGAGGACAATAACAACATCCGGCATATACAATTGGAACAACGTTGACATTATGTGTCCAAGGATCATTCAAAGTTCGACACAGTTGTTACCTAAGTTTGGTGCTAAATAAAATACATTGGCCTTGAAGGATTTCTATTAAAAATAAATGCAATTGAAAATCAACACGTTTACTTTAGTTGTACATTGTTCTTTTCTATGATTTGAATGTGATGACCATAACTGCTATATATTTTTGCCAATTTCCATTTTTTACATTTATTTTTCAATTGTTCGATTAATAAAGTATAAAAAACTTCTTCAAAAATTAAACACTAAACTCGTCGCTGGTAAATTTAAAGGCGACAAAAAGCGACGATGTTGGCGACAAAAAGCGACACCAGGAATACCGATTTTCTTCGATAGCAGAATATATCGACGAACGGAATACCAATTAGTGGCGACTGACGAAAAGCGACGGCGAGGGCGACTTCAGGAATAAGGGTGATTGTTTTTTCCCTCAGCAGAAGTGAACAAACTTTTCAAAACTTTCGTTTTGTCCTTAGAGTTAGGAGGTTCGACTTTAAAATGAGTACCTTTACATAAAAGAAAGTAACCTTTTTAAGTGTATATAAAAATGTTCACATAATTGGCGCGCAATGCTTTATTTTTCTTAAAAGTTGAGATATTTTTGAGTGTATGTATCATCTCTTTTTCCATTTTGTTAATTGCCCGATGAATGCTTATTTTATTTATGAGAAATTCCATGCAATATTTTTTCCAATGGGAAAAATGATGGCATGACTCATGGGATTTTCTTTGTCTTTTGTCGGTCTGGACTTGAGCTTTCTTTCTATAAACCTGGTATAAGGAATGATTTGTTCATTTGATTTGGACGATTGTGGATTGACCGACCCACACAAGAAAAAACAAAGGCAAAATATTATTGCTGACTAATAAACCAAGCAAAATTATGTGGAATTAATTTATGATTCTTAAGAAGAAAAAAATAAAAAGAAACTTTAAGGAGATGTTTCCGCTTATAAAAACAATGAAAAGAACTTTTATACAAATATAATTCACAAAAAAAAAATTAATTCAAATTTTTTTTTTTTATAAATTTCTCTTTGCAAAAAAAAACTATAGAGTTTTAAATTTGCTTAAGTTTTTGATTAAAATATCACAATGACTGAGATTTTTAATATATGCATACCACCATTAGACAAAACAATTAAGCAATTTCGAAAATAAACAAAACCAACTGAGAAACTACCGTAGTAATTATTATTAGTTTTTTGTGCTTTATGGCAGCTGCTCCCATTTTAGATACCAAACAAAATATTCAAACTATATTTTAGAAGTTAACAATAAAATGACAAAAAAGTCATCACATATGTATATATTTTTAAAGCCAAGCTTATCACTGACTACCATTTTTGTTATGAATATTTTTTCTAGACCGTATCAAATTGAAAAGAATACTAATTTTTTTTATATTTTGAAATGTATATAGATGCGTGATGAACATTTCATTTTTACGCTTATTCAGGCCCATATTTAAAAGAGCTTAGCCAGGAACTATATTCCGAAATGTATGTAATACAGAGAATAGGCGAACGTATGAAAATTATAATCTCTACAGACGTCTGAACATTTTTGGAACACAATACATGGTGTAGGGTCCATAAGATTCGGCCTTGCCGAAGATTCGCCCGGGTATACTTGTTGCCCATATTATTCAATACATATCAATGTACTACTCTTTCATATTGCTTATTTCCTTGTCCTGTACTCAGAATATTGACTTGTTCGGTTTTGTGATATTGGGGCAAATATTTGCTCTTTTGTGAACAAATTATAATATTAATAATAAAAATATTAGGATTAGTCTAAACAAGCACATATACCCTTTTACATTATGTTTTAATAAACGCATAACATTTTTAGAGGGTAGCAAATTTTGAGCAAGGTATAAACATAAAGATTTCTGATTCATTCACGAAATTGACTCACATAACATTTTTATTGATTTTGGTCGTAAAATTCAATTATTTTTGTTTTTTAATTGAGGTAATCATTTATTTATTGCATTATTATTTATTTATTCATAGTTATCCTACCTTTAGATGACGATTTCGCTTTTAATTATGAGTCCCAATTAGAGTGATCAAAACCGGACGGTGAAAACCGGTGGACCGGTTTGCACCGATTGTCGGATTTGTATAAAATCCCATTTTCGGTGGACCGGTAGAACCGGTTTTTTTACTATCATAAAAACCGGGTTTTGGTTTTTTTATTTACAATGTAAACTGAAATAAGAAAACATCCCGAATGTATTTTCTGCGCTGTTCCAAGTCGTTTCTGAACACTTCCAACATAGTGTAAAGAAATCCCAGAGATATTTCAATGAAATATAAGCAAATCGTGCTTGTTAAATTAGGAGCGTATATTTTGGCAACAAATCTATGATATTTCTTGCTAAACAATTTATGATAAATAATTTACATGTCATGATTAAAAATATCAATCATTTTTACTGTATATCTACTCCTCCAATTCCACGTAATTGCGAAATATTGAAGAATAAAGAAACCAATACATACAAAAAAAAAAACAAGTACATACGGCCGTAAGTTCGGCCAGGCCGAAGCTTATGTATCCTCCACCATGGATTGCGTAGAAACTTCTACGCAATGAAGGCTGCACACAAAAAAACATTTTTCTGATTCAATCACGAAATTAATTGATCCAATTAATTTTTTAATTGAAATGTCTTCAATCACAGAAATGATAGTATCAATTAAAAAATTAATTGAAGGTCAATTAAAAAATTAATTGATCCAATTAAAAAATTAATTGATACTATTAATTTTTGTAATTGATTTTTGTTTCAATTAAAAAATTTGTTGATTCAATTAAATTTTTAATTGAATATTTTTTAAAACTCAATTAAAATTTTAATTGGAAAATTTTTCGTGAAATTTTTTTCTGTGCACACAAAAAAAATTTTTTCTGATTCAATCACCAAATTAATTGATCCAATTAATTTTTTAATTGAAATGTCTTCAATCACGAAAATGATAGTATCAATCACAGTTTTAATTGGGCATAGAAAAAATTCTTGATTAAAGAATTAATTGATTTTTTCAGCAAATTTCAATTAATTTTTTAATTGATTCAATTAAAAATTTAATTGATGTTGATTGCAAAACTCAATTAATTTATTAATTAAAAAAGGTAACTATTTTTAATTACTTTCTGAATTGACTTAGAGTTTTTATTTGGATTAACAAATCATTGTTTGAAATACATTTTTAATTAAAAATTAAAAAAAAATCAGCACTTTTTTTAACTGAATAAGTCTTCCGAATTTGATTAAAAAGTTAATTGTATCAATTAATTTTTTAATTAAAAATTTTAAAATTTTCAATCACTGGCTTAATTAACTTAATGTTTCTATCATGATTAAAAAGTTAATTGTATCAATTAATTTATTAATTGAAAACATTTTCAACTTCAATTAACTTTTTAATTGGAAATATTTTGGTGATATTTTTTTCTGTGTGTGTCATCCACAATCGAATTACTTGGGTTCCGGTAACTTTTGCCGATGACAAGGTATCTTAAAACTTCCTAATATCGTAATATATACCACGTAGTCCATACATGGTATATATTAAACTTAAAATGGCCGATTAAATACGTATATAATTAAGATTGACAAAATTTTCTATAGAAATAAAATTTTGACAACATTTTCTATAGAAGTAAAATTTGGACAAAATTTTCTATAGAAATACGATTTTAACAAAATTTTCTATAGAAATAACACTTTGACAAAATTTTCTATAGAAATAAAATTTTTAAAAAATTTTCAAAAGATTTAAAATTTTGACAACATTTTCTACAGAAATAAAATTTTGCCAAAATTTTCTATAGAAATTAAATTTCGACAAAATTTTCTATAGGAATAAAATTTCGACAAAATTTTCTATAAACCCTCAAAAAAAAATCGCTTCTCTAACATATGTTCCAAACATATTTTGCAGGAAGCACATATATTATTGGATACTGCCGAAACATTAATATGTTCGTTTTATGTGAGCATATTATATGTTTGGAAGCATTTTGAGTCCAAAAATAGTTTATGCTTGGAAGAATTCCCCAAAGAAGATTGTGCTCATTCCCTCACGTAATTTTCACTTCCACGAAATTTTTGAGTTCTTCGCATCTTTTTCTGTAATACAAATATGCTGTTTTTTTTTTTCAAATGTCTATTCTCTTGGTTCCGAATATTCATTCTAATATTCAAATTAAATAATATTTAGACTTAATCATATTAAATTTTTGGCCTTATCATGAAACAGTTTTCCGAAACAACAAACAAGCGGTTTCCCAGAAATTGCTCCCATTTCATTCTCTCGCTGTGTTATGTTGATATCTTTCGTCAACCCTCCCGGTTTCCATCTTGGTTTCTTTCTCTATACTAACTCTCTCTCTGTCGCTCGCCGAATAAAGTATCCCAACATATATATGTTTACTCGAAATTTGTAAATTTATATATGTTTACATTCACACATATTATTTTTATGAAATATTCATGCCCCAAACATAATATATTCTAACATATTAACATATGTGTCCCAAACATTTTGTGTTAGTTTAGGAACATTACATGTTTGTATTTAAATGTATTGTGTTTAAGAATTGTTCCCGAAACACATTTTGTTTATATCGGAACATTTAAAAAACATATTTTTCTAACAGTGTAGAAATAAAATTTTGACAAAATTTTCTATAGAAATAAAATTTTGCTAGATTATTTTTGCTCGAGTGGCAAGCATGATTATGAACCGATATGGACCAATTTTTGTGTGATTGGGGATCGGCTATATATAACTATAGACCGATATGGACCAATTTTGGCATGGTTATTAGCGGCCATATATTAACACCACGTTGCAAATTTCAACCGGATCGGATGAATTTTGCTCGTCCAAGTGGCTCCGGAGTTCAAATCTGGGGATCGGTTTATATAGGGGCTATATATAATTATGGACTGATATGGACCAATTTTTGAATGGTTCTTAGAGATTATATACTAATACCATGTACCAAATTTCAGGATGAAATTTGCTTCTCTTAGAGGATCCGCAAACCAAATCTGGGACCCCATATAAAGAGACCCCCAAATTTGGCTTGCGATTGCTCTAAGAGAAGCAAATTTCATCCGATCCGGCTGAAATTTGGTACATGGTGTTAGTATATGGTCTCTAACAACCATGCAAAAATTGGTCCATATCGGTCCATAATTATATACAGCCCCCATATAAACCGATTCCCAGATTTGGCTTGCGGAGCCTCAAAGAGAAGCAAATTTCATCCGATTCGGCTGTTTTTTTTTTTTTTTTTGCACCGGAAGAAAAAAAAAACATTTCCACTGCCTTTTTGGCGACAATTTTTTTGCTGGGTAATAATAGTTGATAGATTCTAAACACCCCCATTGTAAACACCCTTTTATCCATAGGCTATTGCATATTCTAATCACAACTACAACATTCGATTTGGTTCTGGGGTATGACTACGACAACGTTTTTAGTTGGCAAACACGTTTTCTTAATTATTATTACTAATTTACTTTATATGTATGTATATATAAAGAGCTTTTGTTTTTTATTCTATACATTCTATTGGCGGGTTAGTTGAATGCATGGATTTGTTTATATACATATGTATAAATATATACATATTTTTGAAATTAATATTAATGTGCATTTGAGTTTTTTTGTTTGTTTACATTTTGTATTGTGTTTTTTGTTCAAAGTTTAATAAAACAAAAGTTAGAGATTTAAATTTGTTGGCCGTACCAAGCACGAAAAGATTTTTTCTAATAATGCTTTATTTTAAAATAAGGAAATTCATGGCATATTATTTTCCTAGACCATAAAGATTATGAATGCTTATAAATCAAATTGGGTTCAAGTGAAAGATTTCTTTGTAAATTTGAAATAATATAAATATATAAATTAAAATGAAAATAAAAATAATATGAAATGTTAAACTTTTTTGAAGAATTTCAAATTTTGAAAGACCTGGGACAAAAATAGTTTTTTCGTATTTTTTTTTTATATATGCTCCTTTCTTTAAACTTAATCTATCCTAGCCCAATTGTCTGTCTCTTTAGAGTAATTACTATACTATTTCAGAGAAAACAAATTTAATATTGACTTCTCCCATTCATTCCTTGGTTGATAATATCTTTAGAGAATAGTAAGCTTTTTAATAATTTCTTTATAGATATTTAATTTAAAAATGAGCTAATATTTTTCAAAATAAATTGCGTTTTAAGTAATTCTTAGTTTTTTTTGTTGAATTCATATTTTTGTTATAATTCTAATTTATTATACTTCATTATTTTTTTGTCTTCAAATTTGATATTGTATTTATTTGGCAGTTTAATAAACTCGTTTCTCTATTCGTCACCTACCAGACAGACATTTCTCTGGATCATTGAGAAATGGTGTTAGATTTCATAATCAAATTTTTCATTTGATGTACACAGAAAAAATATCATCAAAATTTTTTCAATTAAAATTTTAATTGAAGCAGAAAACTTAAAAAAAACTAAAGAAACTGTATACACAAAAAAAAATCTGATTCAATCGCGAAATTAATTGATCCAATTAATTTTTTTTTGGGTAATTAACTTTGTCATTCCGTTTGTAACACATCGAAATATTGCTCTAAGGCCCCATATATTCTGGGTCGTGGATAAATTCGTCGTCCGTCTGTTGCAATTACGCTAACTTCCGAAGGAAACAAGCTATCGTCTTGAAACTTGGCATAAGTAGTTGCTATTGATGTAGGTTGGATGGTATGGCAAATGGACATTACGTATAGCCCCCATATAAACCGACCCCTAGATTGAGCTTGCGGAGCCTCTTGGAGGAACAAAATTCATCCCATTCGGTTGAAATTTGGTACGTGGTGTTAGTATATGTTCTCTAACAACCATGCAAAAATTGGTCCATATCGGACCATAATTTTATATAGGCCCCATATAAACCGATCCCCAGATATGACCTCCGGAGCCGCTTGGAGGAGCAAAATTCATCCCATTCGGTTGAAATTTGGTACGTGGTGTTAGTATATGGTCTCTAACAACCATGCAAAAATTGGTCCATATCGGTCCATAATTATATATAGGCCTTATATAAAGCGATCCCCAGATATGACCTCCGGAGCCGCTTGGAGGAGCAAAATTCATCCCATTCGGTTGAAATTTGGTACATTGCGCTAGTATATAGCCGCTAACACCCATATAAAAATTGGTCCATATCGATCTATAACTATACATAGATCGATATGGACCAATTTTTATATGGGTGTTAGCCGATCGCCAATTACACAAAAATTGGTCCATATCGCCAAAAATAATCTACCAAAATTTTATTTCTACAGAAAATTTTGTCAAAATTTTATTTCAATAGAAAATTTTGTTAAAATTTTATTTCTATAGAAAATTTTGTCAAACTGAATTATATACGTATTTAATCGGCCTTTTCTGTTTAATATATACCCCGTATGGACTAACTTACAATTTAGGACACGGTGTTAAGATACCTTGCAATCGGCAAGTGCTACCGCAACCCAAGTAATTGGGAGCCACCGTGGTGCAATGGTTATCGTGCCCGCCTTGCATACACTAGTTCGTGGGTTTGATTCCTGCTTCGACCAAACACCAAAAAAGTGGTGGTGGATTATCCCACCTCAGTAATGCCGGTGACATTGCTCAGTGTTTCAAAGTTTCTCTAAGTGGTTTCACTGCAATGTGGAATGCCGTTCGGACTATAAAAAGGAGGTCCCTTGTCATTGGGCTTAACATGGAATCGGGCAGCACTCAGTGATAAGAGAGAAGTTCACCACTGTGGTATCACAATGGACTGAATAGTCTAAGTGAGCCTGATACATCGGCCTGTCACTACACCTAACCTAACCCAAGTAATTCGATTGTGGATGACATTCTTTAGTAGAATTTTCTACGAAATCCATGTTGGTGGGTACATAAGATTCGGCCTGCACCCAGAGAAGGAATATGATCACCTCAAACATGTTTCAAGAGCAAAATGTTATTTTTCGATGGTGACCATGTAACTTGTTTGTCGCAAAAATTTTATTTTCTTGCCAAACATAACATGTTTCCGAAAACATATACATAATTTCTGAGAAAATAACATGATTGCGGTGAACATGTTACATGGTCAGCATCGAAAAATAACGTTTTGTTCTTGAGGTGATCATATTCCTTCACTGGGTGTGGCCGAACTTACGGCCGTATATACTAGTTTGAAACTCAATTAAAATTTTCATTTGAAAAATTTTCGTGATTTTTTTCCTGTGTACAATATAACTTTTTTTTATCAAATTCGAAACAATACATCAATTAGGTCAATGATGAAAATTTTTTTATTTAAATATTTAATTAAAAAATTTAATTAAATATTTAATTAAAAATTAAATGACTGGCTGCTTACTTAAAAAAAAAAAAAAACACACTCATAGAAATGTTTGCATACTTTCAGGCGTTCAAATATAAATCTATTATTTACCGGGATCTTATACTTAATTTTAATGGATGCTGAAGATACATACAGTTTCAAAATATTGAGAAAATAAGCGCAGCAAAACTATCGAAGTGTAAACTGAACTTTAGCCGAAGTCAATCTGAAAATTGGTTTGAGTAAAAGTTTAACAAAAAACTCCATTATTTCTACGCCCATAGAAAAAATCATCAACGTCGTTGTCATTTCAAAACATTTCGTTCATGAAAGTGAATCAACACACATGTGTTGTCAAACTGAGAACAGACGGGGTCAATCTGACAACGTTAAAATGCCACCATCCGTTGTCGAAACAACAACGAGCGTTCATGATCTGAAAACGTAATGGTTACGAATTTATAAACAAAATTAAAAAAAAAAAGATTTCCGCTACCCTGACTCGAACCTGTGTTGTGTGCATCATACTCGTTAACAGTCGCTTTAGCTCATTGCACCACCGGCGGAATTGCCATAACAACGTCTAACGATTATTTTAAGAATTTTCATGGAAAAAGAAAAACGAATGCCGTTTATGAAATCGTGAACGCCCGTGGACAAAATCGTGAACATTCCGTTTTGATTTTTTGTGAACGTTTCCGTTTCATTTTGTCACCGTCCGTTCATGATTGTGGAACGCAATTTTTCTATTAGTGTATAGGCTCTTTATTTCAGACTTGGACTTGAATTAATCTATTGGCATACAGATACACAAATGGGGTCTGGACCCCCTGACATTTTTTCGCACCCATAGAACAAGGTCTTAGCTAACCTGACTTTTTAATTTTTTTAATTGAGCGCCCCTAAGGCCCTTCTGGATTCGTTTTTCCTGATTTCTCTCTCTCTCTCTCATATTCGTAATTCAGTCCAATTTTTTCGTATTGATACGTTGAAATAAGAGTTTTCTTTTCTGAGGAACGAAATTTCAGGCAATCAACATTTTCTTTTAAAGCTAGAAAAATGTCTTTAAAAATAAATAAAATAAATTAGAGAAAATCGTTGAATATCATAAGTTCGGGATTATTTGCTATTAAAGAAAATAATTTTTAAGATAACAATTAGTTTTGTTTAAAATTTTCTTCTGGAGGAGAGTATTTTTTTTTTTTCAATTGCATATAGTCTAATAAAAGTCATATCTTCGTATCTTTGATTTTAATAGGCGTCAATTCATTTTGCTTACTCTTCAGCTCATTGTCCCCGATATTCGTTTTTGCTAGGTCGATTGTCATCGCTATACTAAATTTAATCAAAATCAAAGCTTAAGTTTTGTTGCCGAATTTTATCTATACTTAACAAAATAATGGATCGATGTAAACACAAAAAAAGGAACAATAGTTTCATTATTATTTTTTTTTTCAGATTAAATCATAATAATAATAATGAATAGGTAGCAAAACATTATTTGTTTGGCTTTGTTTCATTGACTGTAGATAAAAAAAAAATACATTTATCTAGAGCCAATAAATGGGTTGATGACATTTTTTGTTTTGGTGTCACAAAATAAATTGCCAAACAAGATATTATTAATATAGCCGCACAAATTTTGCACATTTTTTTACACAGACAAAAATTAATATTTTTCTGAGATGATATTTTTAAGAAAGTCCGTTTGTTGGTTTTAAGATTCTATGGCGAAATATACCAACATTAGTCGTCAACGAATAAACGTTAATTTTAAAAAAGAAATTTATTTATTTATTCTCTTATTTATTTTTAGCATGTACTGCATATCACCTTGAACTATACGTTAATCAATTGAGTTTTTACGTCTACTTTTATTTGCACTTTTTGTAATTTTCTTTTGTTCTCAAAACCCAATTATGCCATAATCAAAAGATTGCTGACACAAAGCTGTAGTTATTCATTCATTTTTGTTGTATTTAACTGTCCCAAAGCCGCTTATGCTTTAATTTCCCAAGCTCCATGAATCACAACCACAAGCGCAACTGCAAAATTTTTCAGACTATAGGTTTCAACGCAGAAAATTGATTAAAGTTAAATGCTTACTAGATACGCAATGAGTAAAAAACTACATGGATTTACAAGCCAAAAATATGTAGATATGGGACATTTCATAAAATGTCAAGTTTTTATTTTTTCTTTTTTATAAAATTTCATTTCCATAGGAAATTTTTGCAAAATTTGATTTCCATAAGAAATTTTTGCAAAATTTCATTTCTATAGGAAATTTTGTCAAAATTTCATTTCTATAGGAAATTGTGTGAAATTTTCATATTTATAGGAAATTTTCTCAAAATTTAATTGTTTTAGAAAATTATCTCAAAGTTTCACTTTTATAGGAAATTTTCTCAAAATTTCATTTTGTCAATTTTCTCAAAATTTAATTGTTATAGAAAATTTTATAGAGAAATTTTGCTACATTTCAATTCTATAGGAAATTTTCTCAAAATTTCATTTCTATAGGACATTTTCTCAAAATTTCATATTTATAGGAAATTTTCTCAAAATTTAATTGTTTTAGGAAATTATCTCAAAATTTCATTTTTATAGGAAATTTTCTCAAAATTCCATTTTTATAGGCAATTTTCTCAAAATTTAATTTTTTCAATTTTCTCAAAATTTAATTGTTATAGAAAATTTTATAGAAAAATTTTGCTACATTTCAATTCTATAGGAATTTTGTTATTACTATAAGAAATTTTGCTAAAATTTCATTCCTATACAAAATTTTATCAAAATTTCATTTCTGTAAGAAAGTTTCTCAAAATTTAATTTTCATAGGAAATTTTCTCAAAATTTATTTTTTATAGGAAATTCTGTCAAGATTAAAATATTATAGGAAATTTTCTCAAAATTTCATTTTTATAGGAAATTTTCTCAAAATTTCATTTTTAGAGGAAATTTTCTCAAATTTAATCATTTCTATATTAAATCATTTATATAGTAAATTTTGTTAAAATATCATTTCTTTAAGAAATTTTGTCAAAATTTCAATTCAATGGGAAATTTTGTCAAAATTTCTTTTCTATGGGAAATTTTGTCAAAATTTCATTCCTAAAGGAAATTTCGTCAAAATTTCATTTCTGTAGAAAATTCTGTCAAAATTTCATTTCTGTCGAAAATTTTGTAAAAATTTCATCCCTTTAGTACATATTGTAAAAATCTCATTTCTATACGAAATTTCACCAAAATTTCATTTCTCAAAAATTCATTTTTTCAATTTTCTCAAAATTTAATTGTTATAGAAAATTTTATAGCAAAAATTTGCTACATTTCAATTCTATAGGAAATTTTGTTATTACTATAAGAAATTTTGCTAAAATTTCATTCCTATACAAAATTTTATCAAAATTTCATTTCTATAAGAAAGTTTCTCAAAATTTATTTTTTATAGGAAATTTTCTCAAAATTTATTTTTTATAGGAAATTCTCTCAAGATTAAAATATTATAGAAAATTTTCTCAAATTTAATATCATTTCTATAGTAAATTTTGTTAAAATATATCTTTTAGAAATTTTGTCAAAATTTCTTTTCTATGGGAAATTTTGTCAAAATTTCATTTCTAAAGGAAATTTCGTTAAAATTTCATTTCTGTAGAAAATTTTGTAAAAATTTCATTTCTACAAAAAAAATTTGTAAAAATTTCATTTCTATAACAAATTTTGTCAAAATATCATCCCTTTAGTAGATTTTGTAAAAATCTCATTTCAATACGAAATTTTATCAAAATTTCATTTCTCAAAATTTCATTTTTTCAATTTTCTCAAAATTTAATTGTTATAGAAAATTGTATAGAAAAATTTTGCTACATTTCAATTCTATAGGAAATTTTGTTATTACTATAAGAAATTTTGCTAAAATTTCACTCCTATACAAAATTTTATCAAAATTTCATTTCTATAAGAAAGTTTCTCAAAATTTAATTTTCATAGGAAATTTTCTCAAAATTTATTTTTTATAGGAAATTCTCTCAAGACTAAAATATTATAGGATATTTTCTCAAAACTTCATTTTATAGGAAAATTTCTCAAATTTAATATCATTTCTATAGTAAATTTTGTTAAAATATCATTTCTTTCAAAATATCATTTCAAAATATCATTTCGTCAAAATTTCATTTCTGTAGAAAATTTTGCAAAAATTTCATTTCTATAAAAAATTTTGTCAAAGTTTCATTTCTATAACAAATTTTGTTAAAATGTCATCCCTTTAGTAGATTTTGTAAAAAACTCATTTATATACGAAATTTTATCAAAATTTAATTTCTCAAAATTTCATTTTTTCAATTTTCTCAAAATTTAATTGTTATAGAAAATTTTATAGAAAAATTTTGCTACATTTCAATTCTATAGGAAATTTTGTTATTACTATAAGAAATTTTGCTAAGATTTCATTCCTATACAAAATTTTATCAAAATTTCATTTCTATAAGAAAGTTTCTCAACATTTAATTTTCATAGGAAATCTTCTCAAAATTCATGTTTTATAGCATATTCTCTCAAGATTAAAATATTATAGGAAATTTTCTTAAAATTTAATTTTTATAGGAAATTTTTTCAAATTTAATATCATTTCTATAGTAAATTTTGTTACAATATCATTTCTTTAAGAAATTTTGTCAAAATTTCTTTTCTATGGGAAATTTTGTCAAAATTTCATTTCTAAAGGAAATTTTGTCAAAATTTCATTTCTAAAGGAAATGTCGTCAAAATTTCATTTCTGTAGAAAATTTTGTAATAATTTCATTTCTATAAAAAATTTTGTCAACATTTCATTTCTATAACAAAGTTTGTCAAAATTTCATCCCTTTATTACATTTTGTAAAAATCTCATTTCTATACGAAATTTTATCAATATTTAATTTCTATAAGAAATTTTCTCAAAATTTCATTTTTATAGGAAATTTTCTCCAAATTAAATTTTTATAGAAAAAAATCTCAATATTTCATTTCTATAGAAAATTTTGTCGAAATTTAATTTTTACAGGAAATTTTCTCAAAATCTAATTTTTATAGTAAATTTTCTCAAAATATAATTTTTATAAGAAATTTTCTAAAAAAAAAAATTTATAAGAAATTTTCTAATAATTTAATTTTTTAGAAAATTTTTTGCTAAATTTCATTTCTGTAGTAAATTTTGTCAACATATCATATCTATAGGAAATTTTGTCAAAATTTTATTACTATAGAAAATTTTGTCAAAATTTTATTACTACACTGAAAAAACAGTGAACCCACCAGGAAAGATAACTTTCGATTAATTTTAGAAAATTTTGATTTTTTTTTTAGAAAATTTTAACTAAACAGTATTACAAGCGCTGGCATCACTCCGATATGGTAAAAATAAGTAAATATTTTTCGACAAATTCAAGAAAATTTATTAGACATAACTAAGTTTTTGCACTTGTTAAAGAAAATTTTGTAGTTTTAAGAGAAATCTTGGAGTTCAAAATTGCAAGAATGTCTTTAGTGCCATACGAAGTTCATGATGGACACATTTTTGGTAAAATTTACAAATTTAAAGAAATAATGAACTATTTTGTGAGAAATACGAAATTAGGAAACCTTTATGCTTTATTTTTGTATAATTTTTTCCTGTTTTTTAGTTCATTTAACTAACGTACGCAAAAAATTATTTGAGTAAAGTAAACTTTTTCCAAACATAATGATTCTATGAACTAATATAAAGTTAAATTGGCTTTAGTGAAATAGAGAGTTCACTTTTTTTTGAGTGTATAGAAAATTTTGTCAAAATTTCATTTCTATAGGAAATTTTGTCAAAATTTCATTTCTATAGGAAATTTTGTCAAAATTTCATTTCTATAGGAAATTTTGTCAAAATGTCATTTCTATAAGAAATTTTGTCAAAATGTCATTTCTATAGGAAATTTGGTCAAAATTTCATTTCTATATGAAATTTTCTCACAATTTCGTTTCTATAGGAAATTTTGTCAACATTTCATAGCTATAAGAAATTTTGTCAAAATTTTATTACTATAGAAAATTTTGTCAAAATTTCATTTCTATAGGAAATTTTATCAAAACTTCGCTGCTATAGGATATTTTGTCAAATTTTAATTACTATAGTAATTATGTCAAAATTTCATTTCTATAGGAAATTTTGTCAAAATTTCTTGTCTATAGGAAATTTTTGTCAAAATTTCATTTCTATATGAAATTTTGTTAAAACTTCATTACTATAGTTAATTTTCTCAAAATTTTTTTACTATAGAAAATTTTGTCAAAATTTTATTACTATAGAAAATTTTGTCAAAATTTTATTACTACCGAAACTTTTGTCAAAATTTTATTTCTATAGAAAATTTTGTCAAAATTTCATTTCTATAGAAAATTTTGTCAAAATTTCATTTCTATACGAAATTTTATCAAAATTTCGTTTTGTTAGGAAATTTGTGCAAAATTTAATTTGTATACAAAATTTTCTCAAAATTTAAATTTTATAGGAAATTTTCGTTCGATAAGAATTTTTTGCAATATTTTATTTTGACCACTCATTGCTTTTACCGAAAACCTGACCCAGTTTTTGTGTCATGTTAGTACATGGAGTAGAGCTTGCAGCTGGTTATGGCGTGCCAATAACAATTTGTACATCTTTTCCGTTTTGTTTTTTTTTCTTTGAATTAATACATTTTGAATTAAATGCTATGGTTATTCCTAAATTATTTATAACTGCCTTATAGCCACCACAATTTCCAATGCTGGCATAATTCCCATATGCAAATGTACCAGAAATGCATTTGTGCCAAAGTAAAGGCGACGGGCGTTGTTTTTATAATCAAGAGAATATGTTATTGTAAAAAAAATTGGAGCTTGCTATTGTAAATGGGTCTACAGCCCACAATTTTTTTTAGAGGAAATAGAAACAGAATTCACACTCTGCTTGTTATATTGTTTTTGGGGAAAAAAATTTACATAATCTAACAGCTTTATGTCTATGCCTTTTAAGTTTCACCAATTTGTCCCAATGCAAATTCATTGTTCCCAAATACCATGAATGAGGCGCCTTTGTTTACTTCCACCTCTACTACGCGATTGTTGCTAATGAGTTTTGGGTGTCTTTTAGGAGCAACTGTTTGATTGTATTTAACTGGTAGTGGAAATAGAAGTATTTATGGACTGATTACTATTTTGCCAAAATTAATAACAAAAGCTTCTTATATGGTGCTGATAATCAGCTTAAACATGAAAAGAGCACGCTTTATTTAATTTCCTGGGATAATCTCCACTTCAACACAAAATTCATTTATTTTGTTAAAGTTCTGAAGGGTAAGCTTTTTTGCTTTGGAAAATGAAATATAGTACAAACTACAATTGCCCTATGAAACATATTCGTAAGGGGTAAATACTAAATTCGCATTTTACTAACTAGATGTACTAATGTGGACACCAATGGTGCATAGATGTTAATTAGCCGGTGACCTACTACTTTAAACACTCACTCACTATTTTAACAGTGATGTCAAACAGATTTTAGCAATTTAAAAAATTTTTATAATAATAAAATTACTATAACACATTTAAACGAATTTGACAAATTTCCTATAAAGAAATGAAAGTTTGAAATAATTTCCTATAGAAATGAAATTTTGAGTAAAATTTTCTATAGAAATGTACGTTTTCAGAAATATCCTATAAAAATGAAAATTTGCAAATATTTACTATAAAAATGAAATTTCGCAAAAATTTCCTATAGAAATGAAATTTTGCAAATTTTTCCTATAGAAGTGAAATTTTGACCAAATTTTCCTATAGAAATGAAATTTTCACAAAAAAAAATTGTAAAAAATTTCTAAAAATATTCATTTCTGTCAAAATGAACAATTTTGCTACAGAAATAAAATATTGACAAAGTTTCCTACTGAAATGAAATTGTGCAAAAGTTTCCTATCAAAATGAAATGTTTCTGAAATTACTTATAGGAGTGAAATTTTTCTGAAATTTCCTATAGAAGGTTTTTTTTTTTCCAAATTTTTCCTTTAGCAATGAAAGTTTGCAAAAATTTCCTATTGGAAAGAAATTTTGCAAAAGATTCCTGTACACAAAAATCTCCTATAGAAATAAACTTTGAAAATTTTGCAAAAATTTCCTATAGAAAAGAAATTGTAAATTGTGAGAATTTCTTATAGAAATAAAAATTTGCCATAGAAATGAAATTTTGACAAAATTTCCTTTAAAAATTTAACTTTTATAGGAATGTTTTTCAAAATTTCATTTCTATAGGAAATTTTGTCCAAATTTCATTTCTACAGGATATTTTGTCAAAATTTCAATTCTATAGGACATTTATGCAAAATTTTATTTCCACCGGAAATTTTTGCAAAATTTTCTTCCAGTAGAAAAGTTTATCAAAATTTCATTTCTATAGGCAATTTTTGCAAAATTTCATTTCTTTAGGATATTTCAGAAAAATTTCATTTCTATAGGAAATTTTTGCAAAATGTCATTTCTATAGAAATTTTTGCAAAATTTCATTTCTATAGCAAATATCAGAAAAACATCATTTCTATAAGATATTTATGCAAAATTTTATTTTTATAGGAAAATTTTGCAACCTTTAATTTTTTAGGATTTTTTTTCAAAATTTCATTTCTATATATTTTGTACAAATTTCATTTCTATAGAAATTTTTGCAAAATTGCAAAATTTCATTTCTATTGGAAATTTTTGCAAAATTTTATTGCTATAGGAAATTTCTGAAAATTTTCATTTTTATAGAAAATTTTTGCAAAATTCTATTTCTATAGAAATAAAATTTTGCAAATTTTTATAGAAAATTTTTTTGCAAAAATTTTCTATAAAAATGAAGTTTTTCAGAAATTTCCTATAGAAATAAAATTTTGCAAAAATTTCCAATAGAAATGAAATTTTGCAATTTTGCAACAATTTCTATAGAAATGAAATTTTGAAAAAAAAAATCCTAAAAAATTAAAGGTTGCAAAATTTTCCTATAAAAATAAAATTTTGCATAAATATCTTATAGAAATGATGTTTTTCTGATATTTGCTATAGAAATGAAATTTTGCCAAAATTTCCTATAAAAATGAAGTTTTTCAGAAATTTTCTATAGAAATGAAATTTTTCAAAAATTTCTATAGAAATGACTATAGAAATGATAGAAAATTTCCTATAAAAATTAAATTTTTCAGAAATTTCCTATAGAAAGAAATTTTGCAAAAATTTCTATAGAATGAAATTTTGCAAAAATTTCCTATAAAATGAAATTTTGCTAAAATTTCCTATAGAAATGAAATTTTGCAAAAATTTCCGGTGAAAATAAAATTTAGCATAAATTTTGACAAAATATCCTATAGAAATTAAATTTGCACAAAATTTCCTATAGAAATGAAATTTTGAAAAAAAACCTATACAAATTTGGCATAAATATCTTACAGAAATTATATTTTTATTTCCTATTTCCTATAGAAATAAAATTTTGCAAAAATTTCCTATAAAAATGAAATTTTTCAGAAATTTCCTATTGAAATGAAATTTGGACAAAATTTTCTATAGAAATGAAATTTTGAAAAAAAAATCCTAAAAAATTAAAGGTTGCAAAATTTTTCTATAAAAATAAAATTTTGCATAATCTTATAGAAATTTTTCAGATATTTCGTATAGAAATTAAATTTTGCAAAAATTTCCTATAAAAATGAAATTTTGCAAAAATTTCCTATAAAAATGAAATTTTGCAAAAAATTTCCTATACAAATGACGTTTTCACAATAGAGATGTAAATTTTCCTATAGAAATGTAATTTAGCAATAATTTTCTATTGGAAAGAAATTTTACAAACAAATTCTGTAGTAATGAAATTTTCCTATAAAAAAGAAATTTTACAAAAATATCATATTACAATCATTGTTAAAAAATTTAAATCACCCGAGTTGGCATTACTGGTTCCATATACTCTCCATAATTACAAACGATTCACCCTACTTCTTAAAACCTTTTTTTCCCCTGTCAGCACTTTGTGCATTTTAAATTGCTAACATCTGTGTGCGAAAATATGAGTTTTCAGTTAGCGGAGCTTTAGTTGTTGTTGCTGCTTGAGCTAATGTTAATTGTTTGTGCTGTGCAAATAGGCGGTTATTAGCGCGTTTGTTCGGTTTATAGGATATTTTGTTTGTTGAAAAATGAGTTCAGGGCTTATTGAATATTCAAGGTGTTTTAAGGGATACATGCATGTTAACTGGGTTTTATTGCATAATTTTGATAAATTACTAAAGGTGGCATTGACCAGATGTTGTTTATGAATTCATTATATTAATGAAAAAAGTTCATAGATTTTAGGAGTCAATTGTAATTATTCAGTTTAAAGCTGTTTTCATGGTATTCAGTGTGGTTGAACTATTCATTATATGTAAATGTAAATAATGTAAATTTCAATATTTAGAGCATAGGTCTTGTTAATATTAAGCATACGCTGTGGCTAAAACCCATTATCATAAATTTCTTCTCTTATTTCATATCCCAACGAGTATAAAATTTCCCCAATTTCTTTTTTTTTCTTAAATGAGTTTGCATATTTCACCAATTTTCAAACATAGTTAAGCCAAACAAGAAGCAATTTAAATAGAAAGAAAAAATCGTTTTCACTTTCTCCCATAGATTTCCTCTTGCCTTACCAAGGTAAACTACACCTCAGTCCAATACTTGAAGTTGAAACAGGTATAAGAAAAACCACAGCACAGCATTTAATTTTTTGTCTTGGTTTTTGGGATTTTATTTTCGGATATCTTTTCCACGTTTACATGATTACAAGAGATTTTCTACCATCACCTCTTCTAAAGTTTTCACTTGAGGTAATAATGGCCAAATTGCTTTGCATACTTTCAAAGATGGTTTGGAGAAGAAAAAGGTTTCATTTGTTTTTTTGGTTGGTGGTTTTGCTTCCATCCTAACTGTAACATATGTTCCATATAATGTTTGGTGGTTTTGGAAGAAGAAAATTGCTTTTTACCTGGTAAGATAGAATTTATGACCATAGCTGAGGAGGAGCATCAAACTTCGGGAAATCACAAGGTAGATTTGAAAATGGTCATATGACATCTATAAGCAACGCTTCATTCCTGTGTGAAATCATGATGGTTGGTTTGGCTCGATGGTATTTATGACCACATTTTCATGTTACTGATTGATGTAACCAACCACATGAGGGTTGATTACTTCTCACAGCATGAATGGGTGACATGTATGTTAAAGATTGGAACATTGTCATGGGAAAGTAGTCACATTGAAAGCCCCAAAAACAATTAACACCTGGCCAGTTATTACCTAGTAAACAAGGGAATCCAAAAAACGATTAAAAATGTTCTTTATGGATTCTGAAGTGGGGCACAATCAGATCAGAAATAATAAATTTTACATATGTTTGTCATAGGTCCGATATTGTCTTTTTAAGTATTCGCGGCATTGATTTCGCATTAATTCTTCAGATGTAATGCTACTTAAAAAAAAATAAAAATTTTCTTAACTATTTTGACTTTTATCTAATGATTATACTCCAGAAAATATTTTGTCGCAAATTCGACATCTGCCGAGAAATATTTTTTATTTTCATTATTTGGATTTATCTTTGCAGTGTTTTATGTACAATAGTATTCAGAAAAATAAATTTATTGTGAAAACTGCGTAAAAGAAAAGATTTTTCATACCCTGCAAAAACTGGGTAAGCATTCTTTCAGTAATACCGGTAATCAAAAAGTTATTACTTGCAGTATTAACTGGGATTTAAAAATAATAAATTACCTATGTAGGCAAAAAGTGATTCTTTCTATTAATACCGGTAATCAAAATCATATCTTGAGGTCCGGGTTTGGCTCTACACCGTTAATAGTAGCGATAAGTAATGCCGAATTACATTTCAGAAAAAAATTGCCAATAAAATATATCTTAAATGAAATGAAAATGAAATAACATCATTGAATAGATCCATGTGGTGGAGCGTGGTATAGTGTGTTGGATTACAAAACAGCAGGGGTAAGTTCGTACTTTTTGGGTATCTTTATGGCAAAGATATTATTTTTGGAGAGCTGGTATGCTTGCGAAGAAGTACTTATTTTTCGGCTGCTGGTATGCTTGCACGGAAGTACTTTCCTTCAATGTCATGCCCGTATAAAAGTATTACTACTGATATATGTACGAGGAAGTTGTTACCAATTTGGCGCAGGCATACTTGTACTCATACCTGGTAATATGAGATTTTTCTGGGTATAACACCTCAAAAGAACTTCTTGTGAAGTGGAAATTAATACCATCTCTAGAAGAGGATATTTGGATGACGAAGAATGAATGATGATTTGTTTCATTTGCTGCATAAATGTACATCTGGAAATATTGAGAAAGTTTAAATTTATTTCGAAAACTGCTCGGAAAAAAATTATTCTATCCTTCCAAACGAAATTTTAGACAAACAATTTGTTTTTCGTTATAAGGAAGTTTGTTTGGAAGAAAAGTCCATATTTTTCGTGATAAATGTTGATTTTTTTTTACAGAATGTAGAAACAATTTTATAAAAATAAACTCTAAATTTTTAATTATTTTTTTTCTTTTGGCAAAATTTTATTTAGTTCTTAACACCTTATAATAGAAGTTATTCGATTTTATAATTTATTTAAATTTTACCTTTCGATTGGACGGAGAATCGAACGGCGGACCATACCGCCGTAAGCCGACACACTATCCACTGGGCTATGTATCTGTTATTGTCATCAACAGAGAATTATCGATATAGCCATCAACGCACAAGCAACGCATACTCCCAAGCAATTATATTTATAGAGCATAGTTTTAGGCGCACACGAGCCGACGCAAAGAAACTTTATTTAACAGAAAGATACCTTCAATTGGCCATTTTCTCAAAAGAACAATTTTTGGAAATGCAAGTAATGTAATTTTACATATATTCTAATAATGTTTCCAAGATGTCGAAGAGATGTCCGGCATTACATGCTACTTCTATATTAAACTTCAAAACTTTAACTATGAAACTACAAAATTGATATAAAATAAATGAACTGTGATTTTTTGACACAATTTTTTTATTTATTGCGAAAATATTTTTTTTTTAACAAAAACAAATTTTTGGTGATATAAGTTTGAAATTTTCGAAAAAAATCAAAAAACTCTATCTAAAGAAAAACTTTTTAGATACACGTTTCCAAAAGTTTTTTTTTTTTATTTCTTTGCGTGTGCCTAAAATAAAAGATTTTTATATATAAAGATTTTTATATATATCAATTTAGATTTCTTCGTGCCATACACGCAGAGAAGAAACATGATTGCCACAATCATATTCGAAGAGCAAAATAATATGATAGGAGCTATTTTTGCGGCGACCATGTATCTGTTATTGTCATCAACAGAGAATTATCGCTATAGCCATCAACGCACAAGCAACGCATACTCCCAAGCAATTATATTTATAGAGCATATTTTTAGGCGCACACGAGCCGACGCAAAGAAACTTTCTTTAACAGAAAGATACCTTCAATTGGCCATTTTCTCAAAAGAACAATTTTTGGAAATGGAAGTAATGTAATTTTACATATATTCTAATAATGTTTCCAAGATGTCGAATAGATGTCCGGCATTACATGCTACTTCTATATTAAACTTCAAAACTTTAACTATGAAACTACAAAATTGATATAAAATAAATGAACTGTGATTTTTTGACACAATTTTTTTATTTATTGCGAAAATATTTTTTTTTAACAAAAACAAATTTTTGGTGATATAAGTTTGAAATTTTCGAAAAAAATCAAAAAACTCTATCTAAAGAAAAACTTTTTAGATACACGTTTCCAAAAGTTTTTTTTTTATTTCTTTGCGTGTGCCTAAAATAAAAGATTTTTATATATAAAGATTTTTATATATATCAATTTAGATTTCTTCGTGCCATACACGCAGAGAAGAAACATGATTGCCACAATCATATTCGAAGAGCAAAATAATATGATAGTAGCTATTTTTGCGGCGACCATGTATCTGTTATTGTCATCAACAGAGAATTATCGCTATAGCCATCAACGCACAAGCAACGCATACTCCCAAGCAATTATATTTATAGAGCATATTTTTAGGCGCACACGAGCCGACGCAAAGAAACTTTCTTTAACAGAAAGATACCTTCAATTGGCCATTGTCTCAAAAGAACAATTTTTGGAAATGGAAGTAATGTAATTTTACATATATTCTAATAATGTTTCCAAGATGTCGAATAGATGTCCGGCATTACATGCTACTTCTATATTAAACTTCAAAACTTTAACTATGAAACTACAAAATTGATATAAAATAAATGAACTGTGATTTTTTGACACAATTTTTTTATTTATTATATAAGTATTATTTTTATATAAGTTTGAAATTTTCGAAAAAATCAAAAAACTCTATCTAAAGAAAAACTTTTTAGATACACGTTTCCAAAAGTTTTTTTTTATTTCTTTGCGTGTGCCTAAAATAAAAGATTTTTATATATAAAGATTTTTATATATATCAATTTAGATTTCTTCGTGCCATACACGCAGAGAAGAAACATGATTGCCACAATCATATTCGAAGAGCAATATAATATGATAGTAGCTATTTTTGCGGCGACCATGTAACATTTTCACCTGCAACCATGTTGGATCAGTGAACATGGTTCTAAGAATAATATAATTGTCCTCATCTAAAATGTTATTATATTGATAAAAAGAATTTTGTTTGAATCAAAAGACAAAATTCACGATCTAAAATGTTATGGCATTCGTCAAAAATGTTTTTTTCAGTTAAAAAAACATGCTCACAAAATAAAATGTTTTGATCTTTATGAAAAAGCTTTCTTCGTCGTCGAAAAAAAGGACCTCACTTGATAAAAGAAAACACAAAATTAGCATTTTTTGTTTTTTTTTTTTTTTATTTAAAAACAAATTTATTGTTTATTAGTATTTATAATGTCGTGCAAGCAAACATAATTTTACACACTCTATTTTGGTTCAATTTCAACAATAAGTAATCATTCCATATTTACGTCGTGCCCATCAAATGTACAAACGCAGACATCATGTATATGCAAATAAAAATAAATTATACCATAAAAAAATGCAGAACAAAAAACATATAATTTCACTTTCCTTTTATGTGTTCACATAAAACCACGTGCCACTTCTGAATAAATAAATTAACACAAAACACAGTAATTCCGTATTCTCCATCCATTCCAAGCAACAATCAACACGCGACTGACGCGCAAAATGAAAATCGAGTGTACCTACTCAATGTTTTTATAAAATTATTTTCGCCGCAAAAAAGTTAAAAAATTAAATGGTCACGAAAAAAAATGTACATGGTCTTTATGGCCATGTAATGGTTCTAGAAATGTCTATACCTAACCTATAAAAATATTTGTATCCCTGCAAAAAAGTCGAAAAATTGAATGTTTTGATACATGATTTTCCTGATCATGTAATGGTCCCAAATTCTATCATTTAAATAGTAGAATATGTTTGCGGCATTTGAGAACCATTTAAATGCTTATTGCCAGCATAACTTTTTGCGATATTTATATGCTCTAGATAAGCATTAAATGGATGCGGCAACCATGTCCAAACATGTTTTTAATGGTCTTCAAGCGGCCGACACAGCTATCATACATACATCACACGTACATAAGTGGATCTGCGATATTTTGACCCATTCTCGGGGAAGCGCCAACTTGAGATGATCGACACCTTGGTATTTTTTTAGTGCTAGCCTTTCGCTCCAAAGTGGTCCAGGCACAAAATTCGAACGGATTGAGATCTGGAGATTTTGGTAGCCATTGTGCGGTAGAAATGAAGCGAAGAACCTTCTTTTACGTCTTTCGCTCCAAAGTGATCCAGGCACGAATATCGAACGGATTGAGGAGATCTGGAGATTTTGGTGGCCATTGTGCGGTAGAAATGAAGCGAAGAACCTCCTTTTACGCCATTCTTGGATGACGCGTGTTGAGTGTGATGGTGTTGCAATGTCCATGGTCTGTGGCCGAAACGTTTGCTTGTCCAAAGCTTTAATACTGCCTTTTACCGGTATCACGACGCTTTAGTTTGGGCGCCATTCTTGGATGACGCGTGTTGAGTGTGATGGTGTTGCAATGTCCATGGTCTGTGGCCGAAACGTTTGCCTGTCCAAAGCTTTAATACAGCCTTTTACCGGTATCACGAAGCTTTAGTTTGGGCGCCAATAGAAGATGTAAATTTTTTGGCGACCTCTTTGGCAAGTAAACCCGATCATTTTGTTTGGTCACAAACTGTTCAATTTGGAATAAGTTCTCATAAAAAACAACAAATTTGGTAACTGGTCACTTTCGTGCAAGTGCAGCAACTCCTTTGGCTCTTTCTAATTTCACTTTTTGAAACTTCTTTGGATTTAGGTTAGGTTAGGTGGCAGCCCGATGTATCAGGCTCACTTAGACAATTCAGTCCATTGTGATACCACATTGGTGAACTTCTCTCTTATCACTGAGTGCTGCCCGATTCCATGTTAAGCTCAATGACAAGGGACCTCCTTTTTATAGCCGAGTCCGAACGGCGTTCCACATTGCAGTGAAACCACTTAGAGAAGCTTTGAAACCCTCAGAAATGTTACCAGCATTACTGAGGTGGGATAATTCACCGCTGAATAGCTTTTTGGTGTTCGGTCGAAGCAGGAATCGAATCCACGACCTTGTGTATGCAAGGCGGGCATGCTAACCATTGCACCACGCTGGCTCCCTTCTTTGGATTTAGTTCAGACTCATTTTTTCAATATGTATTGCATCCGTTCTCCATGATATGTTCATCTGAATATGTTTCTACCACTGCGGTGTGGATTTCGATCAAATCTGCACTCAAAAAATTAGCTTGGATCCAAAAATTTTGACCTTCTAGTAAGGATTTTGGATTTTGATTCGGAGCCAAAGATGCGGTTTTTTTAAAATAAAGACATTTTTTAGGGACCTATCTAGTTATAAATCTACACTGAAAAAAAATATTGCTAATATGGAAGATTATGCAACCAAAATTTTACGACTCGAAATTTCTTTAAAATAATGACATTTTAATTAAAAGAAAATTTATAATCTTTGCTTCAAAAAAAATTTTTCAATAAATTTAGAACATAAGTTTTGGAAATTTGCTTCCCTTTGTTACAATCTTAGGCCTTTGAAGTAAGTCACAATTTCCTTAAAGTAAAGAAAAACATTTTTTTTATTTATTGATAATTAATATAAGCTTGTGTACAATAGAATACTAGGATATATACAAATTTAAAGAGGTTAGTCTTAGCGACTTTGCAACTTGAATATTTACAAAAAATTTCGATATCATAATCAATGGTTTATAAATAAATAAACGATCGAAGGAAAAAGCGCAAAAACACCTTACAAACAATTTTTATAAAAAAGAGAGAAAAAACTAAAAACTACTAAAAAACATGTTTAATTTAAAGAAATTGTCTTTAAATCAACTGATATATTGAATCTTTACATTTAACGCTTGAAATATAGTCTAAAACTTATTTTAAAGATTTGCATCTTTGGTTTAAAGTTGTTTTTTTTATTAAAAAAACACTTTTTACTTTTAAGTATCTGTTATAATTTGAATTTTGAAACTGGAATTTGTTTGTACATGAATACCTTTATTAATATATCACAAAAAGATAATAAAAAAATCGATTAATGAGATCTGCATCCTAATTTTAATTTTATTGATCCTAAATTTAAAGCCAGGCAGGTCCCTCAAGAATGTCTTTATTTTAAGGAAGCCGCTTCTTTGGCTCGGAATCAATACCAAAGTCAATAAAATTAAATTAGCATACACTCAAAAAAATTTTTTCTGATTCAATCACGAAATTAATTGATCCAATTATTATACCCTCCACCATATATATTAACTTTGTCATTCCGTTTGTAACACACCGAAATATTGCTCTAAGACCCCATAAAGTATATGTATTCTGGGTCGTGGTGAAATTCTGAGTCGATCTGAGCATGTCCGTCCGTCCGTCCGTCTGTTGAAATCACGCTAACTTCCGAACGAAACAAGCTATCGACTTGAAACTTGGCACAAGTAGTTGTTATTGATGTAGGTCGGATGGTATTGCAAATGGGCCATATCGGTCCACTTTTCCATATAGCCCCCATATAAACCGACCCCCAAATTTGGCTTGCCGATCCTCTAAGAGAAGCAAATTTCATCCGATGGTCTCTAACAACCATGCAAAAATTAGTGCGCACCGGTCCATAATTATATATAGCCCCCATATAAACCAATTCCCCAATTTGACTTGCCGAGCCTCTAAGAGAAGCAAATTTCATCCGATCCGGCTGAAATGTGGTACATGGTGTTGGTATATGGTCTCTAACAACCATGCAAAAATTGGTCCACATCGGTCCATAATTATATATAGCCCCCATATAAACCGATCCCCAGATTTGGCTTGCCGAGCCTCTAAGAGAAGCAAATTTCATCGGATCCGGCTGAAATTTTGTACATGGTTTTAGTATATGGTCTCTAACAACCATGCAAAAATTGGTCCACATCGGTCTATAATTATATATAGCCCCATATAAACCGATTCCCCCATTTGGCTTGCCGAGCCTCTAAGAGAAGCAAAATTCATCCGATCCGGTTCAAATGTGGAAAGTGGTGTTAGCATATGGTCTCTAACATCCATGCAAAAATTGGTCCACCTCGGTTCACAATTATATATAGCCCCCATATAAACCGATCATCAGATTTGACCTCCGGAGCCTCTTGGAGGAGCAAAATTCATCCGATCCGGTTCAAATTTGGAACGTGGTGTTAGTATATGACCGCTAACAACCATACCAACATTGGTCCATATCGGTCTATAGTTATATATAGCCGATCTCCAATCACACAAAAATTGGTTCATATCTGTTGCCACTCGAGCCAAAAATAATCTACCAAAATTGTATTTCTATAGAAACTTTTGTCAAAATTTTATTTCCATAGAAAATTGTGTCAAAATTGCATTTCTATAGAAAAGTTTGTTAAAATTTTATTACTATAGAATATTTTGATAAATTTTGATTTCTATAGAAAAATTTGTCAAAACTTTATTCTATAGAAAATTCTGTCAAAATTTTATTTCTATAGAAATTTTGTTAACATTTTATTTCTATATAAAATTTTGTCAAAATTGTATTTCTATAGAAAACTTTGTCAAACTGAATTATATACGTATTTAATCGGTATTTTTTATTTAATATATACAACGTGTGGACTTACTTACAATTTGGAAGACGGTGTTAGGAGGTTTTAAGATACCTTGCCATCGGCAAGCGTTACCGCAACTCAAGTAATTCGATTGTGGATGGCAGTGTTTAGAAGAAGTCTCTACGCAACCCAAGGTGGAGGGTACATAAGCTTCGGCCTGGCCGAACTTACGGCCGTATACACACAAAAAAAATTTTTTTCAGATTCAATCACGAAATTAATTGATCCAATTAATTTTTAATTGAAATGTCTTCAATCACAGAAATGATAGTATCAATTAAAAAATTAGTTGAAGGTCAATTAAAAAGTTAATTGATCCAATTAAAAAATTAATTGATACTATTATTTTTGTGATTGATTTTTGTTTCAATTAAAAAATTTTTTGAATCAATTAAATTTTTAATTGAGTATTTTTTACAACTCAATTAAAATTTTAATTGGAAAAATTTTCGTGAAATTTTTTTGTGTGTATACTTGTTTTTTAATTGAAATGTCTTCAATCACAGGAATGATAGTATCAATTAAAAAATTTATTGATAGCCAATTAAAAAATTAATTGACAGCCAAATAAAAGATTAATTGATACTATTAATTTGTGTGATTGATTTTTGTTTCAATTAAAAAATTTGTTGAATCAATTAAATTTTTAATTGAATATTTTTTAAAACTCAATTAAGGCTTTAATTGGTTTAAGGTTTAATTTCGTGAACTTTTTTTCTGTTACGGACCTTCTTTATTCAATTTACGTTCGAATTTTTACGATATATTAATAAAGGTATTCATGTACCTTTTTTTTTTTTTTGAACAAATGTATTTAAAATAATTTAAAGTAGAGTGGGCCATGATATTCTCATACAGAAAAAATCCTTATAATTCCCAATTTTGATATTTATTTTCCCAAAATCGTTATTATTTCTTCTTTTGTTTTCTAGCTCTTTTCAAAAAACGGGTTTTTTCTAAATAGCTTGTGATTAGTTTTAAGTATAAATGATTTGTTTGTTTTCCCTTTGTCATACGGGGTACAATAAAATGTCGGTGCAATTTTATGGCAACTGTTGTAAGTCGAGTGGTTTTGGTTTTCAACGTTTTTTGGTTTTCAACGTTGCCCCATGGTCGTGGCAAAGGGGGGATGATATTACAAAAAATAAGAACATTTTTAATTGATTTCATAAATTCTAGATCCACTACATACATTTTTAAAAAAAATATATATTTTTTTTAATTTCCAAATACTTTTTGTAATGTTGGCCCTCATCAAAAATTCTGGCTACGTCCTTACCAAATGGATAACTATGGATTATCGAGGTGGAAACCTCTATTAGTGTGGGAGCAATAAGTTGTTTTTGTATGTGTTTTTTATTTTTATTTTTTTTGTCAGCAAAGTTTTCTATGGGTCTTTGAATATTTGTTTCGTTTATTTTTTTTTTTTACTTTTACTACTGTCTTTCAAGTAAAATCGTATCATTGTCGTCATCACTATCATTCAGTGCATTTATACACCAGTTAATGCGACAAGATAGGAAAACATTTACTTAACATTTCATGAAGTCAATGTGAACAAACCCCAAAATGGCAGAATATCGTAGCGAACAGAAATAGAAAATTAAAAAAAAAAAAAACTACTGGAAAATAGCTTTTAAATCGCGTTGCAGACATTTCTATGGCAGGCATAATGACACGGAGGCTATTCAGTTAGATTGGGTGTTTTTGTCACTATGGATATTGTCGTTTTAATGTACACTAGGAAAAATAAAACGTGATAAGGCCATAAAGTGTTTTACATAGATTTTCATTCGAAGCTCAGCTTAGCTACAAAGATGTATGGAATATGTTAAAAATAAAAAAGACAAAAAGCTATTTTCCCCATATTAAAAAAAAAGTCCGCAGCACTTTTCGGCCCACAATCACTACGAAAATCTTTAAATAAGGGTCAAACTTAAGTAATTAATTTCGTGGTGCAGTTTCTTTAACATAAAGACATTTTTCACGAAATAATTCAGCTTTAAATCTGGAGTCTATAATATTAGAATTAGGTCTAGTTGTCTTCCTTCATCATTAACACTTAATAGGACGATTTTTGAACGCACATCTCAGACCATCGAATGACTCGTAGATTTGCCTCAATCATTGGGTGTTAAGCATAAGCTATATAAATTTCGTATATTTGTATCTCATATTATCTGAGAATTATTTTTCTATTAAAAAATAACAATATTTTCTCTTTTTTTTTTGCAGGTAAGTGTTCAATATGACATATGAAAAATATATAGGACTGTAAGTAAAAAATCTACTTTTTTTTGTATAGAAAATTCTGTCAAAATTTTATTTATATGGAAAATTTTGTCAAAATTTTATTTTTATAGAAAATTTTGTCAAGATTTTATTTATATAGAAAATTTTGTCAATATTTTATTTCTATAGAAAATTTTGTCAACATTTTATTTCTATAGAAAATTTGTCAAAATTTTATTTTGCCAAAATTTTATTTCTATAGAAGATTTTGTCAAAATTTTATTTCTATAGAATTTTTTCATAATCTTGTCATAATTTCGTTTCCATAGAAACTTTTGTCATAATTTTATTTCTATAGAAAATTTTGTCAAAATTTTATTTTTATAAAAAATTTTGTCAACATTTTATTTATATACAAAATTTTGTCAAAATTTTATTTCTATAGAAAATTTTGGCAAAATTTTATTTCTATAGAATTTTTTCATAATCTTGTCATAATTTCGTTTCCATAGAAACTTTTGTCATAATTTTATTTCTATAGAAAATTTTGTCAAAATTTTATTTTTATAAAAAATTTTGTCAACATTTTATTTATATACAAAATTTTGTCAAAATTTTATTTCTATAGAAAATTTTGGCAAAATTTTATTTCTATAGAATTTTTTCATAATCTTGTCATAATTTCGTTTCCATAGAAACTTTTGTCATAATTTTATTTCTATAGAAAATTTTGTCAAAATTTTATTTTTATAAAAAATTTTGTCAACATTTTATTTATATACAAAATTTTGTCAAAATTTTATTTCTATAGAAAATTTTGTCAAAATTTTATTTCTATAGAAAATTTTGGCAAAATTTTATTTCTATAGAAAATTTTGGCAAAATTTTATTTCTATAGAAAATTTTGTCAAAATTTTATTTTTATAGAAATAAAATATAAATATAATTTTTATTTCTTTAGAAAATTTTGTCAAAAATGTATTTCTATAGAAAATTTTGTCAAAATTTTATTTCTGTAGAAAATTTTGTCAAAATTTTATTTCTATAGAAAATTTTGTCAAAATTTTATTTCTATAGAAAATTTTGTCAAATTTTTATTTCTATAAGGTTAGGTTAGGTGGCAGCCCGATGTAACATATCAGGCTCACTTAGACTATTCAGTCCATTGTGATACCACATTGTTGAAATTCTCTCTTATCATTAGCATTACTGAGGTGGGATAATCCACCGCTGAAAAACTTTTTTGGTGTTTGGTCGATGCAGCAATCGAACTCACGACCTTGTGTATGCAAGGCGGGCATGCTAACCATTGCACCACGGTGGCTCCCTTTGTTAAAATTTTATTTCTAAAGAAAATTTTGTCAAAATTTTATTTTTATAGAAAATTTTGTGAAGATTTTATTTATATAGAAAATTTTGTCAATATTTTATTTCTATAGAAAATTTTGTCAACATTTTATTTCTATAGAAAATTTGTCTAAATTTTATTTTGCCAAAATTTTATTTCTATAGAAGATTTTGTCAAAATTTTATTTCTATAGAATTTTTTCATAATCTTGTCATAATTTCGTTTCCATAGAAACTTTTGTCATAATTTTATTTCTATAGAAAATTTTGTCAAAATTTTATTTTTATAAAAAATTTTGTCAACATTTTATTTATATACAAAATTTTGTCAAAATTTTATTTCTATAGAAAATTTTGTCAAAATTTTATTTCTATAGAAAATTTTGGCAAAATTTTATTTCTATAGAAAATTTTGGCAAAATTTTATTTCTATAGAAAATTTTGTCAAAATTTTATTTTTATAGAAATAAAATATAAATATAATTTTTATTTCTTTAGAAAATTTTGTCAAAAATGTATTTCTATAGAAAATTTTGTCAAAATTTTATTTCTGTAGAAAATTTTGTCAAAATTTTATTTCTATAGAACATTTTGTCAAAATTTTATTTCTATAGAAAATTTTGTCAAAATTTTATTTCTATAGAAAATTTTGTCAAAATTTTATTTCTATAGAAAATTTTGTCAAATTTTTATTTCTATAAGGTTAGGTTAGGTGGCAGCCCGATGTAACATATCAGGCTCACTTAGACTATTCAGTCCATTGTGATACCACATTGTTGAAATTCTCTCTTATCATTAGCATTACTGAGGTGGGATAATCCACCGCTGAAAAACTTTTTTGGTGTTTGGTCGATGCAGCAATCGAACTCACGACCTTGTGTATGCAAGGCGGGCATGCTAACCATTGCACCACGGTGGCTCCCTTTGTTAAAATTTTATTTCTAAAGAAAATGTTGTCACAATTTTATTTCTATAGAAAATTTTGCCAAAATTTTATTTCTATAGAAAATTTTGTCAAAATTGTATGTCTATAGAAAATTTTGTCAAAATTTTATTTCTATAGAAATTTTTGTGAAAATTTTATTTCTATAGAAAAGTTTGTCAAAATTTTGTTTCTATAAAAAAATTTTGTCAAAATTTTATTTCTATAAAAATTTTTGTCAAAATTTGATTTCTATAGAAAATTTTGTCAAAATTTTATTTCTATAGAAAATGTCAAAATTTTATTTCTATAAAAAATTTTGTCAAAATTTTATTTCTATAGAAAATTTTGTCAAAATTTTATGTCTATAGAAAATTTTGTCAAAATTTTATTTGTATCGAAATTTTTTTCAAAATTTTATTTCTATAGAAAATTTTGTCAGAATGTTTTATAAAAATTTCATTTTTATAGAAAATTTTGTCAAAATTTTATTTCTATAGAAAAGTTTGTCAAAATTTTATTTCTATAAAAATTTTTGTCAAAATTTTATTTCTATAGAAAATTTTGTCAAAATTTTATTTCTATAGAAAATGTCAAAATTTTATTTTTATAAAAAATTTTGTCAAAATTTTATTTCTATAGAAAATTTTGTCAAAATTTTATGTCTATAGAAAATTTTGTCAAAATTTTATTTGTATCGAAAATTTTTTCAAAATTTTATTTCTATAGAAAATTTTGTCAGAATGTTTTATCAAATTTCATTTCTATAGAAAATTTTGTAAAAATTTCATTTCTATAGAAAATTTTGTCAAAATTTCATTTCTATAGAAAATTTTGTCTAAATTTTATTTCTATAGAAATTTCTGTGAAAATGTTATTTCTATAGAAAATTTTGTCAAAATTTTATTTCTATAGAAAATTTTGTCAAAATTTCATTTCTATAGAAAATTTTGTCAAAATTTTATTTCTATAGAAATTTCTGTGAAAATGTTATTTCTATAG
This sequence comes from Haematobia irritans, assembly GCF_050003625.1. Taxonomy (NCBI): domain Eukaryota; kingdom Metazoa; phylum Arthropoda; class Insecta; order Diptera; family Muscidae; genus Haematobia; species Haematobia irritans. The sequence continues at coordinate 194,340,271 of NC_134398.1, read as the reverse complement.
AAAATTTTGTCAAAATGTTATTTCTATAAAAATTTTGTCAAAATTTTATTTCTACAGAAAATTTCGACGAAATTTTATTTCTATAGAAAATGTCGACGAATTTTTATTTCTATAGAAAATTTCGACGAAACTTTATTTCTATAGAAAATTTCGACGAATTTTTATTTCTATAGAAAATTACGACGAAATTTTATTTCTATAGAGAATTTCGACGAAATTTTATTTTCGTGGAAAATTTCCTCAAAGTTTTATTTCTATAGAAATTTCTGTCAAAACATTATTTTTATAGAAACTTGTGTCATAATTTTGTTTCTATAGAAAATTTTGTCATTCTATAGAAATTTCTGTCAAAACTTTATTTCTATAAAAAATGTTGTCAAAATTTTATTTCTATAGAAAATTTTGTCAAAATTTTATTTCTATAGAAAATTTTGTCAAAATTTTATTTCTATAGAAAATTTTGTCAAAATTTTATTTCTATAGAAAATTTTGTCAAAATTTTATTTCTACAGAAAATTTTGTCAAAATTTTATTTCTATAGAAACAAAATATAAATATAATTTTTATTTCTTTAGAAAATTTTGTCGAAAATGTATTTCTATAGAAAATTTCTTCGAAATTTTATGTCAATAGAAAATGTTGTCCAAATTTTATTTCTATAGAAAATTTTGAAGACATTTTATTTCTATAGAAATTTTCGACGAAATTTTGTGTCTAAGGAAAATTTCGACGAAATTTTATTTCTGAAGAAAATTTCGACGAAATTTTATTTCTATAGAAAATTTTGTCAATATTTTATTTCTATAGAAAATTTTGAAGAAATTTTATTTCTATAGAAAATTTTGAAGAAATTTTATTTCTATAGAAATTTTCGACGAAATTTTATTTCTGCAGAAAATTTCGACGAAATTTTATTTCTATAGAAAATTTTGTCAAAATTTTATTTCTAAAGAAAATTTTGTCAAAATTTTATTTCTATAGAAAATTTTGTCAAAATTTTATTTCTATAGAAAAGTTTGTCAAAATTTTATTTCTATAAAAATTTTTGTCAAAATTTTATTTCTATAGAAAATTTTGTCAAAATTTTATTTCTATAGAAAATGTCAAAATTTTATTTCTATAGAAAATTTTGTCAAAATTTTATTTCTATAGAAAATTTTGTCAAAATTGTATTTCTATAGAAAATTTTGTCAAAATTTTATTTCTATAGAAAATTTTGTCAAAATTTATTTTTCTATAGAAAATTTTGTCAAAATTTTATTTCTAAAGAAAATTTTGTCAAAATGTTTATTTCTATAGAAAATTTTGTCAAAATTTTTATTTCTATAGAAAATTTTGTCAACATTTTATTTCTATAGAAAATTTTGTCAAAATTTATTTTTCTATAGAAAATTTTGTCAAAATTTTATTTCTAAAGAAAATTTTGTCAAAATGTTTATTTCTATAGAAAGTTTTGTCAAAATTTTTATTTCTATAGAAAATTTTGTCAAAATTTTATTTCTATAGAAAATTTTATCAAAATTTTATTTCTATAGAAAATTTTGTCAAAATTTTATTTCTATAGAAAATTTTGGTAAAATTTTATTACTATAGAAAATTTTGTTCAATATTATTAATGTTTTGGAAAGAATATAAATATAATTACAACGAATAGATTTCCGAGCGAAATTCAAATTAAAAATGTGAATGATATCATGTGATATCTATGCATTTGAGGATCAAAAATAAAAATCCAGTGATTCCCCTCAGCCACAACATCCCATCATTCTGTTTTAAGAATATTTACAATCCTTTTATTGTTATTGGTTTGACTCATTCAATGTCTCTCAAACTGTTGTTACAATGCCATCATAACTAAAGCCAATAATAAAAACAAAAATCAACAGGCAATGATTAAAAGTATGGATAATTTACATTTCAACAAGAAAAGCTTCTAACATACCCCCCTCTCCACCCTAAATATCCTATTTTCCTACCATTCAATTATACGAAACACAGTCATTTATTATAGAAAATATAATAGAATCCTTCTTTTGCCATTCCGTTAACTCACTCTCTATTGTTCTATTCCAATGATTTTCAAACTGTAATCTCCATGGCAGCATATCAACAGCAAATCACGAAAATAAACAACCAACCAAACAATAGCCACTTGGAATTCCGAATTCTAGAAACAAGAGGAAACTCTAAGAGGCCAGAGTTTAAATATTTAATTTTTAATGCAAAAATTCTTCTCAGCTTATTTATGGTTTTACTTATTTAAATATAATGCTCATAGATGCAATATAATTACAAAATTCAATAGGGATAGATTCTGACCCAAAGCACTGCGACCTATAATAATACAGATAAATTTAATTATTGTCAAAAAAAAAAAACAGATTTTAATTTATTGTAACTAAATAAATGAACATTAAACACTATCACATATAAGAGTATTTGTTGTTGTGTTGGTTTTACAAATATGAATAAAAACGAGTTTAATGAAGTTGAACTAAATCAAATTTGAACATTTAACTTGTTAGTTCCCATAATTTTTGTAAGTGTAATCACGTTCACCAATAAATTATGTATTGTCGTTAAGTCTAAAGCATTTATTTCTATGGGCTTGCTTTTTTTTTTAATTTTGTTTACACCACATATTTGTATTTTGTTTTTTTACTTTATTTCAGTTTACATTTGCATTTCCTACAAATCGGTTTAAGCCGCCTTAAGTTTCCAAAAAAAAAAAAAACGAACGTAGTATTTATTGGTGCATTAGCCGCAGGATATTTTCTCTCGGAATTTGTCACGATTCGGTATTTTTTTCCTGTATATTAAATATAATAAAGGAGAAATAACGATTTTATCCAGCCCTTACATTTTCAATGATTTATAAGAAATTTTAACTTTTTGGAGAAATTTCGTAAAAGTGTTAATTGTTGTAAATTCAATTTGTTTTAGAGGTATTGCGTGTTTATAAATGAATAAAGTGTTTGCTTGTTATAATATTTGAAATATATTTAAAAATCCATCGAAATAAAAAATGGAATTTAAAAGGTAAATTTTAAAAACTAGGAAAAATATTTCCTATAATGTAGGTAACAGATATAAGCAGATCTCATATAAGAAAGTTTATCAAAACATATCTTTTGGGTGTTTTGTTTTTTTTTTTTTTAGGAAAAAGGTTTCTTATAAGAAAATGTTTTATAAGAAAAAAACTGATCATAAAGAGTGATACGGTCAAAATTTGGTCAATATAAACTTGACGTATTTCTTTCAATTTTGCCAAGCAAGAAGAGCAGCGTATCAAAATTTTGCTCGCGCATCGCGAAAATCCGAGCTACTCGCACGCAAAGCTGGCAAAATCGCTAAAAGTTGCCAAATCAACCGTTACAAATGTAATTAAAGTGTTTGGGGAACGTTTGTCGACAGCCAGGAAGTCTGGATCGGGGGGAAATCGAAAACCGGAAGCCGCTGAGACGACAAAGAGAGTTACCGGTAGTTTCAAGCGAAACCCTAACCTCTCTCTCCGAGTTGCCGCAAATAAGCTGGGTGTATCGTCTACAACCGTGCATCGAGCCAAAAAACGAGCCGAACTATCGACTTACAAGAGGGTAGTGACTCCAAATCGCGATGATAAACAAAATACGACGGCTAAAGCGCGATCCCGGAGGCTGTACACGACGATGCTGACGAAGTTTGACTGCGTGGTAATGGACGAAGAAACCTACGTTAAAGCCGACTACAAGCAGCTTCCGGGACAGGAGTTTTATACGGCAAAAAGAAGGGGAAAGGTAGCAGATATTTTCAAGCACATAAAACTGTCAAAGTTCGCAAAGAAATATCTGGTTTGGCAAGCCATCTGTACCTGTGGCTTGAAAGCAGCATTTTCATAGCTTCCGGGACTGTCAACCAAGAAATTTACGTGAAAGAGTGTTTGAATAAACGTCTGCTGCCTTTCCTGAAGAAACACGGTTGTTCCGTACTGTTTTGGCCAGATTTGGCATCTTGCCATTACGGTAAAAAGGCCATGGAGTGGTACGCCGCCAACAACGTGCAGGTGGTTCCCAAGGACAAGAACCCTCCCAACACGACAGAGCTCCGCCCAATTGAGAAATACAGTTCAAGGCAAACTGGCTTTCTGCGGCGAAGAAGGTGGACAAGGTGGCTGTACAAAATCTGATGGCAGGTGTCAAGCGTGAGGCCCGGCAATTCGGATTTGGAAAAGCGAAAGCCTAACTGAATATCTTTCCTGAATTTTATACTAATTGAACTTGAAAAAGAAATTTAATTTGATTTTTTAAATAAACGATTTCACCGATTTACACCAAATTTTGATCGTATCACCCTTTATAACAATTTGTTGCGCTACAATCCTATTACAAATATATTTCCTATAATTAATTTTTGGGTTATTTGATGTTTTCAATTAGTTTTTTTGCTGATAAGTGATATACAACAAGAGGAATCGGAAGAAGAACCTAAGTAGTACATTTTGTAAAGCGAAAACAATTTTTTTTAATTTATTAAAAAAATTCAAAACGATAAAACGAACAATTTTTGATTTTTTTTTTTCTCAAAATTTGATGACATATTTTCTTATGAGAATTGAGGTAAATATATTTTTTTACATATAAGCTGTATATCATATTTATTTCAAATATCTTTTCTGTATCTTCCCATCTACTAATAACAAACAAATCTATTGTTATAAAATTCATAGAAAAAAGTATTTAATTTGTAATGCAAATTGGTCATGCCATTGTCTCTCTATGTTTATTATTTATTTAATTATATTGCACTTTGCAGATGCAATTTAATTATAAAATGATTTATTATTTGTTTTTCAAATTAACTCGAATCAGTTAGAAATTAAGTAAGCGATATTCTATAATTGTAACGGGCTGATTACAAAGGTCAAACTTCATAATATGAATATATTCTTGAAAACTTTGTAATGTATACGGCCATTATTATTTTTATACAAATCATGACATTTACCTTACCATTAGAAAATTTAACCTTGTATTCAATATACTAAAATTCAATGACCTGCTCATTGCCAGTAGTAAGGATTTTTTTTCGTAGATGGGAACGAAATTATTGAGTTTTGGGACTGGGGGATTTGGTCCACTGAAAAAATATTGTCGTGAGGCCAAAGATTTCATGTCCTTAAAATACGAATGCAAATTTTGCTTAGCATAGAAGACGCATTTCTCTAATATAAAGTTTTTTTCCTTGTCCAAAAGTCGATAAACTTTTCAATGAAGTCGTATTTTCCTTATAATTAAGTGATTTCACTTAAAAATGGGTATCATAACATGAAAGCAAAAATGTTTGAGGTAAGGTCAACTTGATTTTAAAAATTCGGAAAAATCCTTTAAAATTAATGAAATTGTCTTTAAATTTTTTGTCTTTTTGCATCTTGCCTACAAAGCAAAAAATCCTTCAAACATAGGACATGTTTTTCAACACTTTATTTTAAAGACGTTTCTACTTGAAATATACCATAATTTCTACTGGAAGTCGAGTCTGAATTTCGAAAATAAAGTTGTCGTTAACTCCTTTTTAAAGGACTTTGATAGCATATTAAGAAAAAAAGCCAACAAAGCGAAAAATTAAAATTTGCTTCCTAGAAGCAAGTACACAAAACCCAAATTTAAAAGAGAATTGTGTCTTAAAAGTATCCTTACTTCAATTCTCGGCTTTTTTTGGCTCGGAATCAATAACAAATTTTTTAAAGTAAAAACAAAATCTTCGGAACCGGGCATGCTTTTTTTCAGTGTAGAATTCTTGATGATTTGGTAGATTTTGCAATATATTCCTCTCCAATTAAGAGTTACTTACAAAATTTTCTATCAAAATAAAATTTTGAAAACATTTTCTATAAAAATTAAAATTTTCAAAAATTTTCTATAGAAATAAAATTTGGACAAAATTTTCTATGGAAAATTAAATGTTGACTAAATTTTCTATAGAAATATAATTTTGACAAAATTTTCTATAGAAATAAAATTTTAACAAAATTTTTTATAGAAATAAAATTTTGACAAAATTTTCTATAGAAATAAAATTTTGACAAAATTTCCTATAGGAATAAAATTTTGACAAAATTTTCTATATAAATAAACTTTTGACAGAATTTTCTAGAGAAATAAAACTTTGACAAAATTTCCTATAGAAATAAAATTTTGACAAAATTTTCTATAAAAATAAAATTTTGACAAAATTTTCTTTAAAAATAAAATTTTGACAAAATTTTCTATAGAAATAAAATTTTGACAAAATTTTCTATAGAAATAAAATTTTGACAAAATTTTGTATAGAAATAAGATTTTGACAAAATTTTCTATAGAAATAAAATATTGACAAAATTTTCTATAGAAACAAAATTTGGACACAATTTTCTACAGAAATAAAATTTTGACAAAATTTTCTATAGAAATAAAATTTTGACAAAATTTTCTATAGAAAAATAAATTTTGACAAAATTTTCTTTAGAAATAAAATTTTTAGAAAATTTTCTTTAGAAATAAAATTTTGACAAAATTTTCTTTAGAAATAAAATTTTGACAAAATTTTCATTAGAAATAAAATTTCGAAAAAATTTTCTATAGAAATAAAATTTTGACAAAATTTCCTATAGAAATAAAATTTTGACAAAATTTTCTATAGAAATAAAATTTTGACAAAATTTTTTATAGAAATAAAATTTTGACAGAATTTTCTAGAGAAATAAAACTTTGACAAAATTTCCTATAGAAATAAAATTTTGACAAAATTTTCTATAAAAATAAAATTTTGACAAAATTTTCTATAAAAATAAAATTTTGACAAAATTTTCTATAGAAATAAAATTTTGACAAAATTTTCTATAGAAAAATAAATTTTGACAAAATTTTCTATAGAAATAAAATTTTGACAAAATTTTCTGTAGAAAAAAAATGTTGACAAAATTTTCTATAGAAAAAAATGTTGCCAAAATTTTGTATAGAAATTAAATGTTGACAAAATTTTCTATAGAAATAAAATTTTGACAAACTTTTCTATAGAAATAAAATTTTGACAAACTTTTCTATAGAAATAAAATTTTGACAAAATTTTCTATAGAAATAAAATTTTGACAGAATTTTCTATAGAAATAAAATTTTGACAAAATTTTCTATAAAAATAAAATTTTGTAAAAATTTTCTATAGAAATAAAATTTTGTCAAAATTTTCTATAGAAATAAAATTCATTCGTTTTGTTTGTTATTTATTGTTGGCTTCTCTTCAATCTTTATTGTTGTTTTTTTTATCTCAGCTTAAAGCCATGCATTGACTAAACTACAAGTGTAGCTTAACCAACAGAGGAAAAGTATGCTTGTCAAATTTATTTGGGCAAAGCCCTATAGACTGCAAGATGGTTGGATGTACAGCTGTTTCGGAATTACCACATTCCTCATCAGCATCCTCTACTTGCAGCAAAACTATCAACCAATTATCAGAATAAATTCGGGTAATTCACTCAACCCAACGTGAACTACACTTGAACCTCCCGAAAAAGGGTTTGATAGTCGGCTACTGCCTAAACAAAAAAAAAAAACAACAATAACGAAATAAAATTTTGACAAAATTTTCTATAGAAATAACATTTTGACAAAATTTTCTATAGAAATAAAATTTTGACAAAATTTTCTATAGAAATAAAATGTTGACAAAAAATATTTCGGAGAATTTAGTTTAAATTGGAGATTTTTGGGAATGAAAGCTTCTTTATTTGAGGACAAGAGCTAAATAAATACTGGCACCACTGGATCTGCTATCATGATTTTTCATTGACTCGCTGTGGTTTCATCGTCGCCACAAGTTTAGGTTTAGCCAGTAACCAGTTTCACTAAAAGATATTACGTTTTCCTCATTTGGGGGAAAACAACAATCGGTAATTTTGAGATTTTGATAAATGTCCTCCTCCCCTGGCAAACAAAAAACAACTAAAAACATTGTTTTGGATTTCATAAATATTGGATAGATTTGTTTTTTTTTTTTTTTTGTAGCTTTCTTTACCCTGTTAAGGAGTTGCGAGCGGTGGGGTGGCTATTAACTTGACTTTGGCTGGTTTGCCTTGTAAGTGACCAACCATATTTATGTTAGACATGCCATATATATTTGCCTACTGCTATTCAAATCATTGTTTTTTCATTGTGTATTTTTTTTGTAAATAATTTTCGTTGGCATTAAAGGGGGGGTCTTTTACTTGTCCCACCATCACATAGTCATTGTGTTGAATTTTTTTTTGCTCTTGGATTTTAATGGTTATTATATCAGAAATGAAATGAAAGTGAATGTGCAATATTGCTATGAACATATAAGAAAAAAAAGCCATGACAGCAAATATTTTATAATAGAAATGTAGTAGTAATAATTTCTCTTTAGGGGTCAACTACTTGAATGGTCATTCGTTTTATGGGCATATTGAGCAATGTGGTGGTACGTGACGTCGCATGGATTCTTTAGGACATTGGTACGGATTGTATTTTTACGCATAGGCCAAGAGAGAATTGATGAAATTTTATTGTGAAATTCTGAATGGCTGGTTTAGCTTGAGAGTTGAACACGAAAAAACATTTACTTTTAAATTTAATTCAATTAATTTATACAAATGTTGGTTAAAATAAATTGTTTTTTACGCTTTGCTGACAGTAAAACTTCATATTCCAGTAGGTTGTATGTGTATTATTAAACTTCATATAGATTAACCCCCATATAAGCCGATCGACCACACGAAAATATAATTCTTCACTTCCAAACGAAATTTTAGACTAATAACACCATTTGCTTTTTGCTGCGAAAAAGGTTTTTTTGGGAGAAAATACAAAAAAAAAAAAAATATATATATATATATATATATATAAATACTATCTCACTATACTATTTTTTAATTTTCTGGCTACTTTCACCATCTGCGTATTTGGAAGTTCTTTTGGTGGTGGGATTTACTTAGTTCCCTTCTCTTTCTCTTCTGTCATAAATTTTATAAATTTTACCTTACCGACAAGGACTTCTTACCATCCACGCCAAGCATATATACCAGCCATTCTATTTATAGATCAGATTGTAGGGTACACAAAAGCAGATTTAAAACAACTTAATTTAAAGAAAAAAAAACTACTTTAATTGTAAACGTCAGATCCTCCCTTTCTGGAAAACGATGTACCAAATATCTGTTATGAATAATACAAAATTTTACATATATTCCAAAAATTAGATTTGGAAAGGATTACTACTAAACCTCAAAATATGTCTTAATTTCGACATAAAAGCATTCGTTTTGAAGAAAAAAACAGTGTGTTGAATCCAGTTCAACAATCATTGTTTTCTTTTCTTGCTGTCATTGAATTTTCTGAATATTCTGAATTTATTAATTAACGAATTATTTAAATATTAGCTAGTTGTAACGTAGTTGTATAAGATAATCTCATATTGAAGTTCTCAATCATATGGTAACTCTATATAGTTAACAAAAGCTTTTTTGAAGAACAAATATCTTTGTCCTATTTCAACCTAAAACTACAATTTTCTAAAACTACATATTGAAATTGGTTAGATCCTAAATGGTTTGGTTTAAGAGAATTACTTATGTATCAGCAATAGAGCGGTAAGCAGCACCAACCCAAATAAAACCTGCATCAAAATTGAACATTCGATCTGTTTTATTTCCATATTTGCCACTTCTGGGATTTTCTCGTTTGCACTTCTGGGAGTAAATCATCTTCACATTATACAGTCCATTCGAAGCTAGAATACATCTCCGAGAATTGTACACAGTGCTTAATATAAAGAAGATTGACTGTGGTTTTATAAAATTTTTTTTATTAAATTTTGTAAAATTTTTTTTTTTTTGGTGATAAAGGTTTATTTTTTTATCATTTCGAATTTTTTTCATTTAAATTTGAAATTTTAAATTGAAAAAATCTGGGACAACGTTTGCGGTACCCGTTAGGCAAATGTTATATATCTTTGTGACTAGAGTGATAAAAAAAACCTAGTTTTTTTCAAAATCGATTTGAATAAACCGGACTTTTTGGAAACCCAATGGACGGTGTTTTCTGAAACAAATAACCGGTTTTCATAAAATCACGTAGTTTTGAAAATACCCAGCAAAACAAGCGTCGCTAAAAAAATAGCATTTTCTTTTTGGATCCGGAAGTGGTGCATATTTGGCCCAGAAGCGATGAATTTAACATTGACTTGACATAGGATTGATGTCCACCATTTCAACAGCCATTGCATTAAATATGCATCACTTTTTAAGGTGTGATCCGAATTTTGTGTTTTGGAAGTGATTTTGCCAAAAAAAAAAAAAAATAATTTTTATAATTTTTTTTTATACTCTGCGCCACACTGTGGAACAGAGTATTATAAGTTAGTGCATATGTTTGCAACATCCAGAAGGAGACGAGATAGACACATGGTGTCTTTGGCAATAATGCTCAGGGTGTCGGGTGTCCCTGAGTCTATCTAGCCATGTCCGTCCGTCTGTGAACACATTTTTGTGATCAAAGTCTAGGTCGCAGTTTTAGTCCAATCGGCTTCAAATTTGACACAAGTTTCCGTTTGGGTTCAGAATAGAACCCTATTGATTTTGGAAGAAATCGTTTCAGATTTAGATATAGCTCCCATATATATCCTTCGCCCGGTACGAACTTAAATAACCCCAGAAGCCAGAGTTTTAGCCCAATTTGGTTGAAGTTTTGCACTAGGAGTACAATTGGTAGTGTAGTCAAGTGTGCTAAAATTTATTGAAATCTGTTCAGATTTAGATATAGCTTCCATATATATGTTTCGCCCGATTTTCCGCCATATGACCACAGACGTCAAAGTTGTAGTTCGATTTATGTGAATTTTTGCACAGGGAGTAGAATTGAAATACTAAGTATGCATGCCAAATTTGGTTCGGATTTCGATATAGCTTCCATATATATGTTTTTCCGATTTGGCCAAAATACCCACATTTTCTTTATGTCCTTTATAGATAATGTTTCCAAACGCTTGTCTGAATCGTTTGCCCTCCAACATTTTCAAAAATTCGCAATTTTTGTTGAAGGGCTTATACATTTTTTCGACAAAAAAAGGTTAAAATTACATATTAAAAATATGAAAAAACGCGAGTTACAAAAACTTGAATTAAAATAACTTCCTTTGTGGTAAAAATAAAGAAAATCTTTGGGAGGACATTTTTGGAAAGTTGTGCCTTTAGAACAATTTCCAATTTTTCTAATCTAATTTAGTAACAATTTTACGATGATTCTGTTATGCCATTAAACATCATACCTTTTACATTTTTGTGCCACAAAATGCACTACTTTTTATATTTTTGGGCCACCTTTTTGTCATATTGTGCCAATTTTTGATTAAAGTTAATTTATACTATAATATAGTTAATATTTATACTGTACGAATAAAATCTGTATCTTAGCAAATATGTTAAACGAGTTTACCATTCGAATATATTTGTTAGCATACCCGTTTTACCATAACTTTTCTAATGGACAAGTGTACCGCCTAAAATTATGTAAACAAAATTTTCTTTCTGAAAATGTAAATTCAAGGAATGGTTTCCAATGAACTGAAGATAAAATGATTGCTAGGTAATAAAATGATTGCTATATAAAAAACATATATAATTGCATTTAGTTGTTACCTTTACTTTATGGAGAAGTGTGCCACTTTTTTAATAATATATATATATATATATATATATATATATATATATATATATATATATATATATATATATATATATATATATATATATATATATATATATATATATATATATATATATATATATATATATATATATATATATATATATATATATATATATATATATATATATATATATATATATATATATATATATATATATATATATATATATATATATATATATATATATATATATATTTTTTTTTTTTTTTTTTTTTGTTTTAAAAACTTAAATCTTATATATATATATATATATATATATATTAAAATGTCTATTAAAAAAAATAAATAAATAAATTTTATATCCTAAAATGATACCTAGGCTTTCGAATTTTTTAGTAAAGGCATCAAACTTTTAATGAAGGCCTTAATTTCCGCATGCTTGTTATCATGAAAATTTTATATTTGATAACCGAAATCCCGTTTTAATACTAAAGCCTTATTTTCAAGCATTTGGTATTGCTGGAGGTAATGACTCAACAACTTTATTGAAAAAAAAATAAATAAATTTTATATCCTAAAATGATACCTAGGCTTTCGAATTTTTTAGTAAAGGCATCAAACTTTTAATGAAGGCCTTAATTTCTGCATGCTTGTTATCATGAAAATTTTATATTTGATAACCGAAATCCCGTTTTAATACTAAAGCCTTATTTTCAAGCATTTGGTATTGCTGGAGGTAATGACTCAACAACTTTTGGTAATCAGGTTATGATCTCTCAAACTCACATGCACAGAAAAAAAGCAAAAGTTTTTGTGGATATTCTTTAGCAACTGGATTTTTTATACCCTAGAGCCTTCAATAATGGCGCTATCGTCCCGAAATTTGGCACAGATTAGTTTTTTGTTTGCAGGCAGGTCAAGTTCGAAGATGGGCTATATCGGTCCAAGTTTTGATATAGTCCCCATATAAACCTACCTTCCGATTTGGGGTCTTGGGCCTATAAAAACCGTAGTTTCTATCAGATTTGCCTGAAATTGGAAACCTAGAGGTATTGTGGGACCATAAAGATGTGTGTCGAAAATGGTCCGTATCGGTCCATGTTTTAGTATAGCCCCCATACAGACCGATCTCCCGATGTTGCTTCTTAGGCGTCTAGAAACAGTATTTTCTATCCGATTTGTCTGAAATTGGAAATCTAGAGGTATTGTGGGACTATAAAGAGGTGTGTCGAAAATGGTCCATATCGGTCCATGTTTTGGTATAGCCCCCATATAGACCGATCTCCCGATTTTGCTTCTTACACGTCTAGAAACAGTATTTTCTATCCGATTTGTATGAAATTGAAAATCTAAAGGTATTTTAGGACCATAAAGAGGTGTGTCGAAAATTGTCCGCATTGGTCCATGTTTGGATATAGCCCCCATGTAAACCATCCTCCCGATTTGGAGTCTTGGAGTCTATAAAACCCGTAGTGTTTATCCAATTTGCCTGAAATTGGAAATATAGAAGTATTTGGGGACCATAAAAAGTTGTGCCGAAAATGGTGCTCATGGGTCCATGTTTTGGTATAGCCCCCATATAGACCGATATACCGATTTTGCTTTTAGGGCTTCTAGAAACTATATTTACCATCCGATTTGCCTGAAATAGGAAATCTAGAGGTATTTGAGGACCATAAAAAGGTGTGCCGAAAATGGTGCTCATCGGTCCATGTTTTCATATAGCCCCCATAGAGACTGATTTCCCGACTTTGCTTCTTGGGCATCTAGAAACTATATTTTCTATCCGATTTTCCTGAAATTTAAAATCTAGAGTTCTTTTGGAACCATAAAAAGGTGAGCCGAAAATGGTGCCCATCGGTCCATTTTTTGGTATAGCCCCCATATAGACCGATCTCCCATTTTGCTTCTTGGGCTTCTAGAAACTATATTTACCATCCGCTTTGCCTGAAATTCTTGAGCTACAATAACTGTATTTATTACATGATTTGCCTGAAATTCGAAATCTAGAGGTATTTTTAGACCACAAATAAGAGTGCCGAAATTGAGGTATATCGGTCCATTTTTTGGTATAACCCCCATATAGACTGATCTCTCGATTTTTACTTCTTGGGCGTCTAGAGACTATATTTTCTGGCCGATTTGTTTGAAATTGAAAATCTGGAGGTATTTTAAGATCAAAAATATGTGAGTAGCAAATGATGCCTATCGGTCGATGTTTTGGTATAGCCCCCATATACACCGATCTCCCGGCTTTATTTCTTGGGCTTCTAGAATCCGTAGTTTTTATCCGATTTGCTGGAAATTAGTAATCTATAAAAAAAATTTAGACAAACGAAATTTCTTTTTCTTATAAAGTGTTTTCGTTTATTCAACGATTGTCTCTAAAATTTGTGTCAAAAGAAAACTTTGCTTGTCTAAAATTACGTTTCTCAAAAAAGAAAACACTTATTTCAGGGTATAGCAGGCGCACTGATCATGAAAATTGCTTCAAACTGAAAGTAAAAGTTCCAGAGTTTACTCATCGTATTTAAATAAATGCGGAAAAATCTACAGATTTAAGATTTTAAATCAAGGCGTAATTTCAACATATACACGATATGTTTATATTTTCTCTAAAACTCAAACAAAATTGGTTCTCATAAATCCAGAATCTTATCTGGTCTTCATAGGTAGAATCTTTAAAGTTTGTCTTCGGGAGCTGGCTCGTTTGGGAGAAGATTTGTCATCAAACCCCCTACAATTCTATATATTATCACGTAACCCACTACGACGAAGAGTTTTCATAGTAAACTATTACACTTGATTCATGGTGGTGGGTATTTAAAATTCGGCCCGGCCGAATTTACTGCTGTATATACTTGTTTTATTTAATTTAATATATTATCCAAATTCTTAAATTTTCAACCAAACGTGTACTGACTAAAATCCATAGGGAACACTTTAAAATAAAAGAAAGCGAATGCCATTTGGCAATTTTATTGTTTGGGAATTTACACAACCTTTTTGTTATGTTCTATATGTTCGATTGCCTAAATATGTTGCCATGCCATTTTAACATTTTTTCGATGGACCTTTACAGAAATGTATATTAGCTGCATAAATACTTTTAACGACCTTTTTCCTTTTGCCATTTTTTTTTTTTTTTTGCTTTTGCTTTCACTGCCATAAAACCCCAAATTCTAAATTAGCATTTGGGGATATGTAAAAGGAAACGAGAAACAATATTTTATGCCTTGTCTTGCAGAGTATAACCGAGTTACAAACATTTTAGGTCAGCAATGACAAATTAACTTAAATTCAGCTGTAGGACTACCATAACGACCTCTTTTTCATTTTAGCTACAAAAAGGTCCTTCATGCTAAAACTTTCATTTCATGATAGTTTTAAAATTTTAAATAAAATTTATGTTTTTAAATTGGACTTTGAACTTCCATTTGTTGGTTCATTTTTCTCCCACTCTCCATTATCCACATTTTTTTTATTTCGCTTATTCCCTTGACGCAAGTGATAATGTATTGCCTTGGTCACCTTTGGTCATTGGAGGGGAAAAGTTGTTACCTTTATTTTCTCGGTTTTATGTTGTTTTTAGGTCATTATGTTCTTACTCTTACTTCCACGACCACTTTTGCATCACGCATTCATGCCAAGTTGGGGTATTTTTACAAGTCATGCTTATCGTGGTCATATATATTCCACGTGTATGTGGTATACAATGGGTGTTTGATAAATTAAATTAAATTAATGATTTAATGTAAGTTATTTATTTTTATATTAAATTAAAGTAAATTAAATTAAATTTAACTTAAATTAAATTAATTTAAATTAAATTAAATTAAATTAAATTAAATTAAATTAAATTATGATATGATATGATATGATATGATATGATATGATATGATATGATATGATATGATATGATATGATATGATATGATATGATATGATATGATATGATATGATATGATATGATATGATATGATATGATATGATATGATATGATATGATATGATATGATATGATATGATATGATATGATATGATATGATATGATATGATATGATATGATATGATATGATATGATATGATATGATATGATATGATATGATATGATATGATATGATATGATATGATATGATATGATATGATATGATATGATATGATATGATATGATATGATATGATATGATATGATATGATATGATATGATATGATATGATATGATATGATATGATATGATATGAAATGCAACTACACAGTACTAATCATAAAGAAAATAATTTCGATTTAGTTCTTTTCCAAATTTTTTAAATTATTTTTTTTTGTAATTTTTTAAATTATTTAAAATTTTCTAAATTAAATTTTTAAATTCTAAATTTTGCCACTGTTCATAATAAACTTCCATGTTTACAATTCGACACGACGTCAATATATGTTTCATAGGTACCCAAATGTAACACATGCCACCACATGCATTGGCCACTTAGTCACTACTCACACCATTCATACACTACATCCGTTTCTCTTGGTTACTTACCACCAGAGACGACGAAACGCAACGACAACTTTGCCCAAGTGGCAAAACAAGAATTGAGGACATTCTACTGTTCGTTCCGTTGGAACAGCAGTCATTCAACGAGAAAAAAGTAAACTTGGTTCCAACGAAGAATTTTTAAACAAGCAGACTACAATAGGGCTATAAAATTGGGGATGGTTGGAGAGGGAAGTGAAGTAACCAGGTAACCCGGTATAAGTCAGTTACTCTAGACTGACAGTACTCTAGGCAACCAAGTTAACATTGTTAATCGTCAACCCAAAGACATTCAGGCAGGCCTTTAGTAAGTCAAGTTCTGTGACCAGATAGGTGGTAATAAATGCAAGACTCTTGTGCAACATAAGAACTGTGGATGTGTGTGTATGCGTTTCGAAGTTTTCTGTATACAGTTCAAGTGGTTTTGTCCACCAACTCCCAAAAAGTTTTCAATGGTTGTCTGTGTCCTATTTCTTGATACCGTTTTGCTTGTTGTGGTGCCACTACCAGTAATTTGTAACTTCTGTGAATTGTTAACGTATCTACGTCAATCCATTGGTGGAGTAGATACATTTCTTTTGTCTTGCAGGCAATTCAAGTAACCGGAAATATTTCGAAAAAAAGACACAAAGCAAAAAAGGAAAACAGTTGCAGCTGTTCTTAAAGAATTTTTAAAATGTGTTTTTATCGAACTTAAATAATGGATGATATTAAAGAGAAAGAAAAAAATAAATAAAAATAATTCGGTCTGATGGAGAAAATTTTTGAAAAGGAAGTCTTTGTTTATTTAATCTTGATTAGTGATATTGAAGATGAAATATTTGATAATGGACCTTTATTTATTACAAAAAAAAAAAAAAATAAGAAGAAACCATAAATTGGGCCACCAGAAAAGATCATTGGTTTGAACAATGAATCATGAGTTTGTACCATAATTTAACTCAAATATTAGTTTAATATTGCAACGAACAGAAAATTTATTTATAGTATAATAATTCGTTAGTTGAAAAATTATCTTTTATTTTGACAACATTTTCTATAGAAATAAAATTTTGACAAAATTTTCTATATAAATAAAATTTTGACAAAATTTTCTATATAAATAAAATTTTGACAAAATTTTCTGTATAAATAAAATTTTGACAAAATATTCTATAAAAAAATTTTTGACAAAATTTTCTATAGAAATAACATTTTGACAAAATTTTCTATAGAAATAAAATTTTGACAAAATTGTCTATAGAAATAAAAAGTTGACTAAATTTTCCATAGAAATAAAATTTTTACAATATTTTCTATAAAAATAAAATTTTCAAAACTCTATAGAAATCAAATTTTGACCAAATTTTTTGTAGAAATAAAATTTTGACAAAATTTTCTATAGAAATAAAATTTTAACAAAATTTTCTATAGAAATAAAATTTTGACAAAATTTTCTATAGAAATAAAATTTTGACAAAAATTTTCTATAGAAATAAAATTTTGACACGATTTTCTATAGAAATAAAATTTTGACAAAACTTTCTATGGAAATAAAATTTTAACAAAATTTTCTGTAGAAATAAAATTTTAACAAAATTTTCTATAGAAATAAAATTTTGACAAAATTGTCTATAGAAATAAAAAGTTGACTAAATTTTCCATAGAAATAAAATTTTTACAAAATTTTCTATAAAAATAAAATTTTCAAAATTTTCTATAGAAACAAAATTTTGACCAAATTTTCTATAGAAATGAAATTTTGACAAAATTTTCTATAGAAATAAAATTTTGACAAAATTTTCTATAGAAATAAAATTTTGACATAATTTTCTATAGAAATAAAATTTTGACAAAATTTTCTATAGAAATAAAATTTTGACAAAATTTTCTATAGAAATAAAATGTTGACAAAATTTTCTATAGAAATAAAATTTCCACAAGATTTTCTAAAGAAATGAAATTTTAACAAAATTTTCTATAGAAATAAAATTTTGACAAAATTTTCTATAGAAATAAAATTTTGACAAAATTTTCTATAGAAATAAAATTTTGACAAAAATTTTCTATAGAAATAAAATTTTGACACGATTTTCTATAGAAATAAAATTTTGACAAAACTTTCTATGGAAATAAAATTTTAACAAAATTTTCTGTAGAAATAAAATTTTAACAAAATTTTCTATAGAAATAAAATTTTGACAAAATTGTCTATAGAAATAAAAAGTTGACTAAATTTTCCATAGAAATAAAATTTTTACAAAATTTTCTATAAAAATAAAATTTTCAAAATTTTCTATAGAAACAAAATTTTGACCAAATTTTCTATAGAAATGAAATTTTGACAAAATTTTCTATAGAAATAAAATTTTGACAAAATTTTCTATAGAAATAAAATTTTGACAAAATTTTCTATAGAAATAAAATTTTGACAAAATTTTCTATAGAAATAAAATTTTGACAAAATTTTCTATAGAAATAAAATTTTGACAAAATTTTCTATAGAAATAAAATTTTGACAAAATTTTCTATACAAATAAAATTTTGACAAAATTTTCTATAGAAATAAAATTTTGACAAAACTTTCTATAGAAATAAAATGTTGACAAAATTTTCTATAGAAATAAAATTTCCACAAGATTTTCTAAAGAAATGAAATTTTAACAAAATTTTCTATAGAAATAAAATTTTGACAAAATTTTCTATAGAAATAAAATTTTGACAAAATTTTCTATAGAAATGAAATTTTAACAAAATTTTCTATAGAAATAAAATTTTGACAAAATTTTCTATAGAAATAAAATTTTGACAAAATTTTCTATAGAAATAAAATTTTGACAAAATTTTCTATAGAAATAAAATTTGGCAAAATTTTCTTTAGAAATAAAATTTTGACAAAATTTTCTATAGAAATAAAATTTTCTAAAGAAATAAAATTTTAACAAAATTTTCTATAGAAATAAAATGTTGACAAAATTTTCTATAGAAATAAAATTTCCACAAAATTTTCTAAAGAAATGAAATTTTAACAAAATTTTCTATATAAGTAAAATTTCCACAAGATTTTCTAAAGAAATGAAATTTTAACAAAATTTTCTATAGAAATAAAATTTTGACAAAATTTTCTATAGAAATAAAATTTTGACAAAATTTTCTATAGAAATAAAATTTTGACAAAATTTTCTATAGAAATAAAATTTTGACAAAATTTTCTATAGAAATAAAATTTTGACAAAATTTTCTATAGAAATAAAATTTTGACAAAATTTTCTATAGAAATAAAATTTTGACAAAATTTTCTATAGAAATAAAATTTTGACAAAATTTTCTATAGAAATAAAATTTTGACAAAATTTTCTATAGAAATAAAATTTTGACAAAATTTTCTATAGAAATAAAATTTTGACAAAATTTTCTATAGAAATAAAATTTTGACAAAATTTTCTATAGAAATAAAATTTTGACAAAATTTTCTATAGAAATAAAATTTTGACAAAATTTTCTATAGAAATAAAATTTTTACAAAATTTTCCATAGAAATAAAATTTTAACAAAATTGTCTATAGAAATAAAATTTTGACAAACTTTTCTATAGAAATAAAATTTTGACAAAATTGTCTATAGAAATAAAATTTTGGCAAAATTTTCTATAGAAATAAAAATTTTTTATAGAAATAAAATTTTGACAAAATTTTGTATGGAAATAAAATTTTGACAAAATTTTGTATGGAAATAAAATTTTGACAAAATTTTCTGTAGAAATAAAATTTTGACAAAATTTTCTATAGAAATAAAATTTTGATAAAATTGTCTATAGAAATAAAAAGTTGACTAAATTTTCCATAGAAATGAAATTTTAACAAAATTTTCTATAGAAATAACATTTTTACAAAATTTGCTATAGAAATAAAATTTTGACAAAATTTTCTATAGAAATAAAATTTTGACAAAATTTTCTATAGAAATAAAATTTTGACAAAACTTTCTATAAAAATAAAATTTTGTATAGAAATAAAAATTTGACAAAATTTTCCATAGAAATAAAATTTTTACAAAATTGTCTATAGAAATAAAAAGTTGACTAAATTTTCCATAGAAATAAAATTTTGACAAAATTTTCTATAGAAATGAAATTCTAACAAAACTTTCTATAGAAATAAAATTTTGACAAAATTTTCTATAGAAATAAAAAGTTGACTAAATTTTCCATAGAAATAACATTTTGACAAAATTTTCTATAAAAATAAAATTTTGACAAAATTTTCTATAGAAATAAAAAGTTGACAAAATTTCCTATAGAAACAAAATTTTGACAAAATTTTCTATAGAAATGAAATTTTAACAAAATTTTCTATAGAAATAAAATTTTGACAAAATTTTCTATAGAAATAAAATTTTGGCAAAATTTTCTATAGAAATAAAATTTTGACAAAATTTTCTATAGAAATAAAATTTTAACAAAACTTTCTATAGAAGTAAAATTTTGACAAAATTTTCTATAGAAATAAAAAGTTGACTAAATTTTCCATAGAAATAACATTTTGACAAAATTTTCTATAAAAATAAAATTTTGACAAAATTTTCTATAGAAATAAAATTTTGACAAAATTTTCTATAGAAATAAAATTTTCACAAAATTTTCTAAAGAAATTAAATTTTAACAAAATTTTCTATAGAAATAAAATTTTGACAAAATTTTCTTTAGAAATAAAATTTTAACCAAATTTTCTATAGAAATAAAATTTTGACAAAATTTTCTATAGAAATAAAATTTTGACAAAATTTTCTATAGAAATAAAATTTTGACAAAATTTTTTATAGAAATAAAATTTTGACAAAATTTTCTATAGAAATAAAATGTTGGCAACATTTCCTATAGAAATAAAATTTTGACAAAATTTTCTATAGAAATAAAATTTTGACAATATTTTCTATAGAAATAAAATTTTGACAAAATTTTCTATAGAAATAAAATTTTGACAAAATTTTTTATAGAAACAATATTTTGACAAAATTTTTTCCTTTACTGTATCTGTAGATTTTTTCTGTGCATGCTTAAGGCTTTAAGACATTTCCATACAATTCCTTGTTTGTGGAAATTCCTTTTCATCCATGGTGGGAAAATTCCACAAATATGCTATCTAAGGTGGATCATAAAAATCTTTCCATTTGTTGTTACTTCATTTTGGTTTGTCTTCTCTTTTTCTTTTTTCTTTTTGGTTTTTCGCTGAGTATGACGAAAATAATTCCCCTCGTTTTTGTTTTTGTTCTGTGGAATTTGCGAAAGTAAAAGTTAATTAAAAGCCTAGAAATTTATGATGTAGCGTAATACCACTGGGGACATAAAGAGATTTGCCGTTAGAAAAGCAGATCTAATAGAAAAATAAATGTGATGACAATGCGGAAGTTGTGTCATAATTAAGTGATAATTCTTCTTTGCTTATAAACAAACAAATGAGATTTGGTATTCTCTTAATTTTAGGGTAAATTGTAAGCAATAAGCCTAAATATCAATATCAGAACTAGTTTTTATAAAATTTAAAATATTAGCCAACATTTTTTATATTAATAACCTAACTATAGATACGACCCAATTTAATGAAATATTCACAGATGCACTGCAAAAAAAATATTGACCTAATGAGAAAAATTATGCAACTTAAATTTTCGGACACGCAATTTCTACAATATTAGAAAAAAAATCGTTAAAAAAATATTTTAAATTTTAAATTAATGGAAATTCATTATTTTTGCTATTTTTTTTCATTACATTTAAATATCTTTAATTTTTAAAATTTATATCCCTTGAAAGTCGTATATGTTTGAAGTGAAGAAAATTTTCTTTGAAGTTAAAAAACATTTTTGAAGACCGTTGCTAGTGCCCGTATAAATAAATTTATTATATTTTTTAATAAATTTATTATAATTTTAAAGTAAAGATTAAATAAAAAATAAATTAAAAGTTTTGATGTAAAGAAATAATTTTTAAATTAACAAAAACTAATGATTATTTGTATTATATATAAAAAAATTAAACTTCTTAGCCTCTAATTGAATTTTTTTTTATACTTAATCCCATTATTTCTTTATTTCAGCTAATTTAAATATTACTTCTCTAAATCAAAATAGTGTCTTTTTATATCTGTTAAAGATTTACGAAAATCTTTAAAAAATAAATAAATAATTTGCAAAATTCATATTCCAAGAAATATTTAAAAAACACACACACACATTGAAAACGAATCATATTTATATGTTTGTCTTACAACATCACACTTTTGCTTGCCAAAGATTTTATTTTGCATTGATAGAAAACACTAAAAACTTAAAAAACATTGCCAAGTATTTCCTTTACAAGAACAAAATGTTGCTCTTGAAAATCAAAAGACGATAAATTCCTCCTGCATTGCCCTTTGTTTGGTTTACTAATCTTTTCAATTGAAAACAGAACAGAGTTTATCACGGTAACGATTTTGCGATTACCAATGGTGTTCACTTTCATGTTAGCCTTGCAACTGGACCATGGAACAAACGAAAAAACATTTCGAGAGCCTTGTAATAATGTTTGGCAATAAGCCAGTGAGATAGATGATATGATGGCCATAGGAGGGCAGACAGACTATTAGGTAAAATTAAATTTCAGTATTTGTTAAAAAATGGCGAGAAGTAATATAGACGACAATTAAAAAAAATGTCGAATGCCCACTAGAGCACTTAGCGGAGACATAAACCAGTTATTTCAATAATTTTGAAAATTTAAATAAATACGAATTTCTAACACAAATACGTCTTTAGAATTGTAAGCTAGGAAAAACTCTCATTACTCAACAATCTTGGAAGTAAGTCAATTATAAATTTTTACTTTTCAATGAAAATACTGTTTACTTTCCTATAAGGAAAGTACTTCTCTGCAGCATTACCGAGAGCTAAATAGTAAGCGTGGACGATATATGGCCAGTCTATGTACATTAGGTTAGTTTAGGTTATGTGGCAGCCCGATGTATCAGGCTCACTTAGACTGTTCAGTCCATTGTGATACCACAGTGGTGAACTTCTCTCTTATTACTGAGTGCTGCCCGATTCCATGTTAAGCTCAATGACAAGGGACCTCCTTTTTATAGCCGTTCCACATTGCTGTGAAACCACTTAGAGAAGCTTTGAAACCCTCAGAAATGTCACCAGCATTACTGAGGTGGGATAATCCACCGCTGAAAAACTTTTTGGTGTTCGGTCGTAGCAGGAATCGAACCCAAGACCTTGTGTATGCAAGGCGGGCATGCTAACCATTGCACCACGGTGGCTCCTATGTACATTGCCAATCATGAAAGTCTGACATCTGGTCCCCAAAATGATCCGGTGATAGTATTTATTTTATTTCTATTGAAAAATTTGTCAAAATTTTATTTCTATAAAAAATTGTGTCAACATTTTATTTCTATAGAAAATTTTGTCAAAATTATATTTTTATAAAAAATTTTCTCAAAATTTTATTTGTATAGACAATTTTGGCAAATTTTATTTTTAATAGAAAATTTTTGAAAAATTATATTTCTATAGAAAATATGTGAAAATTTTATTTCTACAGATAATTTTGGCAAATTTTATTTTTATAGAATATTTTGTCAAAATTTTATTTTTATAGAAAATTTTGTCAAAATTTTATTTCTTTATAAAATTTTGTCAAAATTTTACTTCTATAGAAACTTTTGTCGACATTTTATTTCTATAGAAAATTTTGTCAACATTTTATTTCTATAGAAAATGTTCACAAAATTTTATTTCTATAGAAAATTTTTTCAACATTGAAAATGAAATGAATGAAAATACTGTTTACTTTCCTATAAGGAAAGTACTTCTCTGCAGCATTACCGAGAGCTAAATAGTAAGCGTGGACGATATTTGGCCAGTCTATGTACATTGCCAATCATGAAAGTCTGACATCTGGTCCCCAAAATGATCCGGTGATAGTATTTGTTTTATTTCTATTGAAAAATTTGTCAAAATTTTATTTCTATAGAACTTTTTGTCAAAATTTTATTTCTATAAACAATTTTGTCAACATTTTATTTCTATGGAAAATTTTGTCAAAATTTTATTTTTATAAAAAATTTTGTCAAAATTTTATTTGTATAGAAAATTTTGGCAAATTTTATTTTATTTTTTATTTTTAATAGAAAATTTAAATTTTATTTCTATGGAAAATTTTGTCAAAATTTTATTTTTATAAAAAATTTTGTGAAAATTTTATTTCTACAGAAAATTTTGACAAATTTTATTTTTTTTATAATATTTTGTCAAAATTTTATTTTTATAGAAAATTTTGTCAGAATTTTATTTCTTTATAAAATTTTGTCAAAATTTTATTTCTATAGAAAATTTTGTCAACATTTTATTTCTATAGAAAATTTCACAAAATTTTATTTCTATAGAAAACTTTCTCAACATTGTATTTCTATAGAATATTTTGTCAAAATTTTATTTCTATAGAAAAATTTGTCAAAATTTTATGTCTATAGAAAATTTTCTCAAAATTTTATTCTATAGAAAATTTTCTCAAATTTGTATTCTATAGAAAATTTACTCAAAATTTTATTTCTATAGAAAATTTTGTCAAAATTTTATTTCTATAGACAATTTTGTCAAATTTTATTTCTATAGAAAATTTACTCAAAATTTTATTTCTATGGAAAATTTTCTCAAAATTTTATTTTTATAGAAAATTTTCTCAAAACTTTATTCTATACAACATTTTCTCAAAATTTTATTTCTATAGAAAATTTTATCAAAATTTTATTTCTACAGAAAATTTCTCAAAATTTTATTTCTACAGAAAATTGTGTCAAAATTTTATTTCTGTAGAAATTTTTTTTTTTAAATTTTATTTCTATAGAAAATTTTGCCAAAATGTTATTTCTATAGAAAAGTTTGTCAAAATGTTATTTCTATAGAAAGTTTTGCCAAAATTTTATTCCTATAGAAAGTTTTGCCAAAATTTTATTTGTATAGAAAATTTTGCCAAAATGTTATTTCTATAGAAAATTTGGTCGAAAAATTTTTTTTTTAGAATTCCAACCAACTGTGGCAACCGTGTTCTCGAAACAGCCCGGTGATGGTAAGTCATTACTCCCATGCGTACGGTATTGCTGTGAGTACTCCATTTGTTTGTATTATCTCCATCAGTTTGAGATTGGTAAGCAATTACTATTAAATAGAAGATAAGATAAGATCGATAAATTCGCCATCGATAAGCTACCTTTACTATCGACTATTTCCTCAAAAATAAATGTTGGTGTGGCCAAAATGTGGTATTTGTCTCGAAAAGTTGGATAGCTATATTATGAGACGAATAAAAGTGTAGTGCAGACGGCGCAGAAGTCATGAGTCCCAATCAGATGTTTTTGCTGGGATTATGAAAAAACACTCTTGGTGAGCAGTTTTTTTTTACCACAATTATTACTCTTGTTATCTCAGCATTAGAGTGATCAAAACCCGTGGTTTATCTCTTTACCCGACTGTCGGCTTTACTGAAAATACCTCAAAAACAAGGTTTCACTTTTTGTTCGTTAGTTAACGGAGCACTAACGGAGTTTCATTTTTTTGAATTTTTTTTATTAGTTCAACTTGTCAAGTCGGTTGTATGATTCAAAATACACCGCCAACCGGTTTTGGAAAAAATCGGTGTTTTAACCGAGAAACTTCTACATTTTAAAAAATTTTAAATTAATTTTTTCACGGATCCACTAATTGTCGTCCTATTTTCTGTCCCTTTATCCGTGATATCGTTTAAGTTTCATATCCTATTATTTTGCCAGACATCAGTTTCCCGGCCCATTGTGTATGACATTTCCCAATTTGAAACAATTTCCACTTTTTTCCTAACTTTGCATATTGCCTACAAATGCAATTACACTCTTTGCCATGTTTTTGGCTCTATCTTATGATTCTCGTAAACTGAAGAAGCCTTACAATCACTTAGCCTTTAGATAGGTCGTTGTTGTTCGTTTAAATGTTCTCGATAGTTTTCAAATTTTCAGATATGCATGTTGTGATAGCTGCTATCATCTCGTCCGTGAAGGACATTAGGAATAAGCCTACAATAGTGATATGGGTATCAATTGTTAGTACTCTCTCTCTCTCTCTCTCTCTCTTTTGGAAAGTAAAGAAACAAGGTGGGCTAAGTTGTTACAACATCTTTATACACTGACAAAAAATAGTTACTTTATAAAAGATTGTGAGTCACAGTCAGGCAATAGTTGGTGCGGTTATGGTTTCCATCCTAGAATTAAATAAAAAGAGACAAAATCTGTTTTCCGTGGTATAGAAACGCAAGTCATCCAAAAGTCGTGGTTTGAAGTATAAAATGAAGTATCAAAGCGATAACTTCATTCGACTGATATTTTTCCACAGCTAGTAGCTTGACACAAAAATAAGCGTTTTGGAACCAAATTAGGATAATGTGGGGATTGTCAGAAATTCATAGCCCAATTCAAACAATTTCACCGTCACGAGCAGAAGCGAAATATGCAAGCCCTTCTCAGGAAATTAATGTGCATCACAACTTGTTAATCGAATCGGTGGCCAATGGGACAACTTTATTTTTTTTTTTGGGAGCACGTTTGCCGGTCGCAGTCTTCTTTTTCGACAGTTTATTGCTTCAAAACTACCAATTGGCTCATCAAAAACCGCCTGCCCCGATCTGGCTGAAATTTCGACGGTAGACATTTCTTGCAATACTCTTGAGTCACTGAAGCGAAGTATTCTTCGGGTCATATTTGTATAGACCGATTCCCTGGTTTTACCTTCTGAGTATCTAGAAGCCGCAATTTTTTCCGATTTGAAAATTTCGATTCAGAAGGATCTGGCCCCGATCTGGCTGAAATTTCGACGGTAGACATTTCTTGCAATACTCTTGACAGAAGCGGAATACTCATCGGGTCATATTTGTATAGACCGATTCCCTGGTTTTACTTTCTGAGTATTTAGAAGCTGCAATTTTTCCGATTTGAAATTATCGATTCAGAAGGACGAACGTCCATTTTTTGATATAACCGCCATATAAACAGGTTTGTTAATTTTGTTAATTCCGAAAATCTAAGAGCACATTTTTGATAGGATGTAGTGAGCCCGCCAAATTAGGCCCGATCCAATGGATTCTATCGAGCCTGGCGACTTATCGAAAAAACAAAAAACATTTTGGAAGCTGGTTTGGAGCCTTCGTCACGCTAATATGCCGATCGTTGACCATGGTCAATCCAAAATTTCTCGACAGGGATACTTAAAGCACGTCCCAGCAAAAAGAAATTGGAAGTTCTTCTCAAGGCACAACTTTAAAAGAACTTCCAAAAATGTCCTCCCAAAGATGTTCTTTATTATTTTAATTGCACAGGAACTTCATTTAAGTAAATTTTTTTATAGCCCGCTTTTTTTCATATTTTTAAAGGGAAATACATTTTTTTGTTTCAAATAGGTTAATTTTTAAAATGGTACAAATTAGTGAAATTTAGCCGAAAAAAAAAATGTTAAATCCTTTCTAGAAAAATTGCGAATTGTTTAAAATATTTGATGACAAACGTTACAGACGAGCGTTATAATGCATTAAAAATCATAAAATTTTTTAAAAAATATTTATTTGTTAAAATATCACAAAAATTCTTAACTCACATTTAAAACACTGAATTTTCCTCACACCTTAAGAAGTGACGCAAATTCAGTGTATCGGCTGTTGAAATGGTGGACAGCCGTCCTATGACAATCTCATGTTAAATTCATCACTTCTACGTCAATTTGGCACCACTTCCGGATCCGAAAAGAACATTTTCATTACTTTTTTGGCGACGCTTTTTTTTTGCTGGGCTGTCATAGGACGGATGTCCACCATTTCAACATCCGTTGCATTGAATATGCATCACTTCTTAAGGTATGATTCGAATTGAGTGTTTTGGGTGTGAAGTAAAAATTCTGTGATATTTTGATAAATTAATAATTTTTAAAATTTTCTATGATTTTCAATGCATTCTAGCGCTTGTCTGAAACGATTGACCTCAAATATTTTCAAAAATTCGCAAATTTTCTATACTGGATTTAGCATTTTTTTCGACATAATTTAAAAAAATTGAATTATTTTATTAACCCTTACTCTGTTTTTAACCTATTTAAAACAAAAAATGTTAAAATTACCATTAAAAATTATGAAAAAAGCGAGTTAAAAAAAAATTGAATTAAAAGAACTTCCTGAGTAGTTAAAATAAAGAACATCTTTGGGAGGACATTTTTAGGAGTGCTTTTGAAGTTGTGCCCTTAGAAGTACTTCCAAATTTTTTTGCTGAGATATTATATATTTTTCGGAGGTAACGATGTTCTTGTGCATTTAAGGGTTAAGTAGAAATATATATTTTTTTAATTAAAATGTTAATTGCAGTAATTAATATTTTAAAATTTAAAAAAGTTAATTGTAGCAGTTAATTATACCCTGCGACACATTGTGGAACAGGATATTATAAGTTAGTGCATATGTTTGTAACACCCAGAAGGAGACGAGATAAACACATGGTGTCTTTGGCAATAATGCTCAGGGTGGGTCCCTGAGTGGATATAACCATGTCCGTCTGTCCGTCCGTCCGTCTGTCTGTGAACACATTTTTGTGATCAAAGTCTAGGTCGCAATTTAAGTCCAATCGCCTTCAAATTTGGCACATGTTCCTAATTTGGGTTAGAATAGAACCCTGTTGATTTTGGAAGAAATCGGTTCAGATTTAGATATAGCTCTCATTTATATCTTTCGCCCGATATGTACTAGTATGGACCCAGCAGCCAGAGTTTTATACCGATTTGCTTGAAATTTTGTACAAACATAACACTTAGTCGTATAGTCACGTGTGATTGAAATCGGTTCAGATTTAGATATAGCTCCCATATATATCTTTCGCCCGATATGGACTTATATGGCCCCAGAAGCCAGATTTTTGGCCGAATTTGATTGAAATTTTGCACTAGGAGTACAATTAGTAGTATGGTCAAGTGTGCAAAATTTGATTGAAATCGGTTCAGATTTAGATATAGCTCCCATATATATCTTTCGCCCGATATGGACTTATATGGACCCAGAAGCCAGAGTTTTATCCCGATTAGCTTGAAATTTTGCACAAGGAGTAAAATTGGTAGTATAGTCATGTGTGCCAAATTTTATTGAAATCGGTTCAGATTTAGATATAGCTTCCATATATATTTTTCGCCTGATATGGACTTATATGGCCCCAGAAGCCAGAGTTTTGGCCCAATTTGGTTGAAATTTTGCGCTAGCCAAAATTTCAACCAAATATATATATTTCGTCCGATATATATTTCACTCCCATATATATATTTCGACCGATTTCCACTCATATGACCACAGAGGCCAATTTTTAACTCCGATTTAGTTGAAATTTTGCAGAGGGAGTAGAATTAGCATTGTAGCTATGCGTGCCAAATTTGATTGAAATCGGCTCAGATTTAGATATAGCTCCCATATATATGTTTTTCTGATTTCGACAAAAATGGTCAAAATACCAACATTTTCCTTGTTAAATCCCCACTGCTTAGTCGAAAAGTTGTAAAAATTACTCTAATTTTCCTAAACTTCTAATACATATACATCGAGCGATAAATCATAAATAAACTTTTGCGAAGTTTCCTTAAAATTGCTTCAGATTTAAATGTTTCCCATATTTTTTTTACTAAAATTGTGTTCCACCCTAGTGCATTAGCCAACTTAAATTTTGAGTCTATAGATTTTGTAAAAGTCTATCAAATTATGGCCAAATCGAATGATATTTCATTGTATGTATTTGGGACAAACCTTTATATATAGCACCCAACTCATTTGACGGATGTGATATGGTATCGAAAATTTAGATCTACAAAGTGGTGCAGGGTATAAAATAGTCGGCCCCGCCCGACTTTAGACTTTCCTTACTTGTTTTTTTTTTTTAATTTATTACGTTTTTACCCTTATTCGACTATTTAATTGGAAATATTTTGGTGATATTTTTTTGCTATGTTACAAGGAAACTTTTTTTATGGATTTCAAATACCATTATTGTAGTAATTTATTTATAATATTATAATATAATTTATTATTTTTTTCCTAAAGGCCGTTAAATAATTATTGTAATTGATACATATTTTTGTAATATCTTTTAAATCACTTATAACAGTTTTCGAACATTATTTCCCAACAAAAATAACAAAATGTAAAGTCATTATGAATCTTTGGCATTAAGTTCCTCGTTTACTTAATGACATATACATATTTTTTTATTTGCCTTAATTGGTATTTACCACTGCATAAACGATATACTATAACGTTGGTGACTTTAATAAAATTTCGACCTTGACATGTGTGGTAGGTCATGAACGGTATTTTATTTATTTCAGTTTATTTTCGTTATTTTCCAATGTTCACAATATATAATAAAAGGGGAGCTAAATTTGTTTTCTTTTCATTTTGTTGTTAATAACGGATGAAAATTAAAGGTTTCATATTTTCACTTGACCATAATCAAAGTAGGTGTATACAAGCACAGAGACCCAGACAACCCATATACATACAAGCCATGTTAATGCAAGCGGAAATATGGGGATAATGTTAAGGTTCAATTTCACAATTAGCTCTTATTTTGTTTTTAATTACATTCCTAAAAGTTTAAATTCTATAATTTTTATAGATCTATATTTGCGAAAAATATTAAGATTTTTAAAATTATTTATGTTTTCATAAATATTTGTATTGATTTAAAAAAAATGCGATTTTAACCAATCTTTGGTTTATTGTCTGAAAATATTTTGTTTATATTTTTTTTTTCTTAATGGATTATTAAATTCACTCAAGGTTAATGGTTCTTCTTCTGGTCATCGCTTTCGAGTTCTATATTCGTAAAATAAAACTTGTTTATTTTAAGAGCTGTTTTGTTTACAATAGACTGACTAAAATAAGCGATAAATGACTAACATTTGGAATAAGGAGGGAATAGGCCGGCCGGGTGAGTAAATAAGGCATAAACAAATATTTTTGTTTTATTACTCAGAGCAAGGCAACGCCTTTGGTCATGAAATGCATATAATTTAGCTCCGATTAAAACCTTGAAAAAATCTGTGATATTACAAAAAGGAAATAATATGGACAAGGATGCAAATGCTAATTTGATATTTCCGTATTGTTTTTCCCTCACGATTATATGGTGGTGGGTAGCATTCCATATGTGGGTGATGTTTGCCCATTTCTGATAAGGGATGTTAGATTGTAATAAGGAAGCTCAGAAATAAATTAACGTTTAACGTTTTAAAGGTCGATAATTGCAAATCGACATTTTTTGTTTTGTACGTAATTTGCTTAGGTTTCACAGAAAAAATATCACCAAACTGTTTCCAATTAAATGGAAATTAAGTTGAAAACGTAAACAATTTTAAATTAAGTGATACATCTAGGTTAGGTTAGGTTAGGTGGCAGCCCAATGTATCAGGCTCACTTAGTAGACTATTCAGTCCATTGTGATACCACATTGGTGAACTTCTCTCTTATCACTGAGTGCTGCCCGATTCCATGTTTAGCTCAATGACAAGGGACTGATGCACACATCTAACTTTTAAATAAAATTAAAATATAAAGTAATTGATTGAAAATTTTTACATTTGTAATTAAATTAATGATTGTCTAAGTTAACGTTTTAATTAAATTAAAAAATATTTCCAAATAAAAATATAATTGAAAATTTTGTTAGGAAATAATCAATTTCTAAATATATACCTAGCAAAAAAGCGTGGCCAAAAAACTAGTGAAAATGTTCTTTATGGAAAACTGGCGCAGAAGCGATGAATTTAACATGGGCTTGTCATAGGACAGAAATTAAAAAATTAAAAAAAAAATATTTGCAATTAATTCTGTGATTGATATTATCATTTTCTTAAATGAAGCAATTTAAATTAAGCAAGTAATTGAATCAACTAATTTTGTATTTGAATCAGAAAAAGTTAAGCTATTTTACTTAAATGTATTTTCAACTCTCCAGCAAAAAAAAAAAAACAGCTCCCCAAAAAGTAGTTTGGATCCCCAATTGTGATCCGGAAGTAGTGCAAACTTGAATCGGAAGTACTCCATTTTTTAATACTTTGCATTGCTTTAGAAGTTGTGCATTGGAAGTTAATTTGGATAAAGAAATTAAAAAAAAAAAAACTAAAAAAATGCACTTTTTATTTTTATCAGAATTTTTTTGTTACATTTTTATTTTCTTATTATCTAAATTTTTACAAATTGAAAAACTTCTTTGCTTTCCACCGGGGGTTGAACCTTGGTCTGTTGGCACCATAACAGAACGCCTTAGCACACTCCGCCATAAACGCCATTGAACACGATGCATCGAAACGTCTATTCAAATGTTTGTGATATGAACCTAATATGGCACCACGCCATGACATTCCTGTGATATTTTTTATTATTATGAATGAAAAAATAAAGAACGCTAGTGCAAATCTCACCAGCGGCATTTTTTTTAATTGAATATTTTTGTAAAAAAATATTTTTTTAAATGTTATACATCGTTTTTATTTTGTTTTTTCGGCATATATTTTTGTATAAATATATTTTTTCCATTAAAAATCAACAAAGAATTCAAAATTGTTGTAATTCGCAAAACCTTCTCAAAAGAACTTCCATTAAAGTGAAAAAGTCAGACAGCACACGTTCAAATCCTAGCGGGGATTATTTTTTTTTTTATTATTTTATTATTTTTATTGATTTTCTACTTTTTTGCGAAATTTAATTATCCAAAATTTAAATTTTCACTTAAAACTGCCTAATTCCGTATTTTCTAAGACTTGTCCAAAAGGACTGCATCGGAAATGGGAAAAAAATCAATAGGGAATCCTGGGATACGCTTTAAAAGAAATGCTTGTGGACTTGTCCAAAAGGACTGCATTGGAAGTGGAAAAAATCGATAGGGGATCCCGGGATGCGCTTTAAAAGGAATTTTTGCGGAACAACTTCCAATTTCTTTGCTAGGCTATTATGCAAAACCGAAGCCTCATGTACATCACTATCACTACAGAGCCCTAAAAATAAGATTATTCACCAAAGATTTCATTATCATTTTAGAAAAAACAAGAAACCACTGTGCGATAACTAGGTTAGGTTAGGTGGCAGCCCGATGTATCAGGCTCACTTAGACTATTCAGTCCATTGTGAACTTCTCTCTTATCACTGAGTGCTGCCCGATTCCATGTTAAGCTCAATGACAAGGGACCTCCTTTTTATAGCCGGGTCCGAACGGCGTTCCTCATTGCAGTGAAACCACTTAGAGAAGCTTTGAAACCCTCAGAAATGTCACCAGCATTACTGAGGTGGGATAATCCACCGCTGAAAAACTTTTTGGTGTTCGGTCGATGCAGAAATCGAACCCACGACCTTGTGTATGCAAGGCGGGCATGCTAACCATTGCACCACGGTGGCTCCCAGCGATAACTAGCACTGTGACTATAACCCTATACTGTATGTGGAATAGTTTCCGCACACAGAAAAAAAATCACGAAAAATTTTCCAAATTTTAATTGAGTTAAAAAAAAAATTCAATTAAAAATTTAATTGATTCAACAAATTTTTTAATTGAAACAAAAATCAATCACAAAAATTAATAGTATCAATTAATTTTGTAATTGCTGCAACTAATTTTTTAAATGACCTTCAATTAATTTTTTGATTGATACTATCATTTCTGTGATTGAAGACATTTCAATTAATAAATTAATTGGATCAATTAATTTCGTGATTGAATCAGAAAAAAATTCTTTGGCCCAATAAATTTTTTAACTGAAATGTCTTTAATCATGAAAATTATAGTATCATTCACACAATTCATAATAAACCCAAATATACTTAATTAAAAAATTAATTAATTTTTTAAATGTTTAATTTATAACAATACTGTACAAAAAAAATGTTTCCATAATTACAAAAAAAAACAACTTTAAAACAAAGATGCAAAATCCTTAAAAAAGTCCTTTATTTCAAATTTACTTTATCTTTAATTTAAGAATTCAATAATTCAGTTAATTTAAAGATATTTTTTTAAATCAAGAATGTTTTTAAGGAAAATTTACCTAACATCAAACACATACAAATTTGAACGGTTTGATGCAAAGATTCGGGTCCTAAATTTAATGAAAAAAAAAAAATTAAAGCAAAGGTTATGATTTTTTTATTACCTTATTTAGTGTCCTACAATTTAGGATACATAAACTTTGATAGTACGTCAGTATTCTTTCAGAGTAGATAATATATACTATGAAGACAATTTTATTAGTAGTAAACCTGAATCAATCTAAACAATTTCAAACTTTGTCCATAGTATTCAAACTTGCTGTTATTTTATACGAATTTTTCATTTATTTCTTTAAAAAATAGAAAAATTAATTTTTTAGTTCAAAACGAACTTACTGTTTGTACATTCTGACATAAATTAAAACATTACGTATATTTCAAAATGTTTTCATAAGAACTTCCTGTACATTTATTCATAACAGTGATGAGGTTATTCTTTATGTTTATGCCATAACCTCCTTTGTTGGTTTACTCACTACCACTGCGATGAAGTTTGGATTATGAAATACATTATTTTATTTTTTTTTCGCAAAACTAATGGCGGTGTTGTATTGCATTATTCAAAATTTTATAAACATTTCACACTGTTGTTGCTGATGCTGTTTCTTTGTAGTTGAAGAAAAAAATAAATAAACATCAAATATACGAAAAACACAACATGCCAAGGTTATATTCCTCAACGTTCATTGAGACGAAGCCCAAACTATGATAAAAAGCAATATTCTGAGCAGCCATAAATATACTATAACATAATGCTCTATAGAAAATAAGAAGATTTTGAGGGTGGCCTTAGAGGGTATTTGAATGTTGTTGTTGAGTTTTCCAACTCCCAAGGGGCGTCATATATATAATACAATCATTTTCATTTCATTACCAAAGTTCCGTGGTTCTCGTATTAGTAGATGAGCAATAAAAGGTAGTAAGTTAAAATCTTTTAATTATTTTATTCAAAGAAAATTGTAACCTAATTTACAAAAAAATTTTGATTTTATAAAGATTTTTATAAAATCAACAAAAACATGTCTGACAAAAATTTTGTCAAAATTTTATTTTATTTTTTCACTTCTTGTTTTGCAAAATTTCTTTTTGGAATGTTTCACTTCTGCTCCATTTCTATGGGAAAATTTTTCAAACATTTTCTATAGAAATGACATTTTTCAAAAATTTCCTATAGAAAGGAAATTCGTTCAAAAATTTCCTGTAGAAATGAAATTTTTCAAAAATTTCCTATAGAAATGACAATTTTCAAAAATTTCCTATAGAAAGGAAATTTTTTCGAAAATTTCCTATAGAAATGAAATTCTTCAAAAATTTCATATAGAAATGAAATAGAAATGAAATTCTTCAAAAATCCTATATAAATGACAATTTTCAAAAATTGCCTGTAGAAAGGAAATTTGTTCGAAAATTTCCTACAGAAATGAAATTCTTCAAAAATTTCCTATAGAAATCAAATTCTTCAAAAAATTCCTATAGAAATTTAAATTTTCAAAAATTTGCTATAGAAATGAAATTTTTCAAAAATGTTCTGTAGAAATGAAATTTTTCAAAATTTTTCTATAGAAATGAAATTTTGTAAAAATTTGCTATAGAAACGAAATTATTCAAAAATTTTATTTAGAAATGAAATTTTTAAAATTTTGCAAAAATTTCCTATTGAAATGAAATTTTACAAAAAAATTCCTATAGAAATGAAATTTTTCAAAAATTTTCCTATAGAAATGAAATTTTGCAAAAATTTCCAACAGAAATGAAATTTTTCAAAAATTTTCCTATAGAAATAAAAATTTTCAAAAATTTCATTTAGAAATGAAATTTTCCTATAGAAATGAACATTTTCAGAAATCTCCTATATAAATGAAATTTTTCAAAAATTTCTTATCGAAATTAATTATTTCAAAAATTTCCTATCGAAATGAAATTCTTCAAAAATTTCCTTTAGAAATGACATTTTACAAAAATTTCCTATAAAAATGAAATTTTGCAAAATTTTCCTATAGAAATGAAATGTTTCAAAAATTTCCTACAGAAATTACATTTTTGAAAATTCCTATAGAAATTATATTTTTGAAAATTCCTATCGAAATAAAATTCTTCAAAAAATTCCTATAGAAATGAAACTTTTTAAAAATTTCCTATAGAAATTTAAATTTTCATAAATTTTCTATAGAAATTTACATTTTCAGAAATTTTCTAAAGAAATTAAAATTTTCAAAAATTTCCTATAGAAATGAAATTTTTCAAAAATTTCCTATAGAAATGAAATTTTGCAAAAATTTTCTATAGAAATGAAATTTAGCAAAATTTTCCTATAGAAATAAAAATTTTCAAAAATTTCATTTAGAAATGAAATTTTCCTATCGAAATGAACATTTTCAAAAATCTCCTATATAAATTAAAATTTTCAAAAATTTCCTATCGAAATAAATTTGTTCAAAAATTTCCTATAGAAATTAAATTTTGCAAAAATTTTCTATAGAAATGAAATTTTGCAAAAGTTTCAAATAGAAATGAAATCTTGCAAAAATTTCCTATAAAAATAAAATTTTGCAAAAATTTCCTATAGAAATGAAATATTTCAAAAATTTCCTACAGAAATTAAATTTTTGAAAATTCCTATCGAAATGAAATTCTTCAAAAAAATCCTATAGAAATGAAATTTGTTAAAAATTTCCTATAGAAATTTAAATTTTCAAAAATTTTTCTATAGAAATTTACATTTTCAAAAATTTCCTATAGAAATGAAATTTTTCAAAAATTTTCTAAAGAAATTAAAATTTTCAAAAATTTTCTATAGAAATGAAATTTTTCAAAAATTTCCTATAGAAATAAAATTTTGCAAAAATTTCCTATAGAAATGAAATTTTCCTATAGAAATGATCATTTTCAAAAATATACACTGATGAAAAAGACTGTTTTTCATATGTTTGGCTATAAACATTATATTTTTAAACACAATATTTTTGAGTGCAAGCATATAATGTTCATAAACTAGCATAACATGTTTGGGACATATATGTTAATATGTTAGAACATATTATGTTTGGGACATAAAATGTTTTTAAATATAATATGCTTGGATGCAAACATATATTAATTTAGAAATAGCCTATAAACATATATGTGTTTAGTAGCTTGGAGCGCTATTTAACAGGGAGCGATATTGAATTAAGTTGGTGGTTGTTGCTTGTTATTACAAAATTAACATTTTATTTTTCCTTGGGCAATTGATCAGCTACTTCTTTGATCCTTACAAACTGTGTGGTCCGCTGTTCGAATCCCCGTCCGGCAAAAGGTAAAATTAAAATAAAAAAAAAATCATACAATTGAATAATTTCTTCTACAATGTTTGTATTACAGAAAAAGGTGCTAAGAACTAAAAAATCTCGTGGAAGTGAGAAAGATGTGGGGTAATATACAATTGGGCAGAAACAAAATTTTGAGCATTCAGGTCGAAAAACTATGTTGTTAGCACCTATATTACCTGTTTATTTTCATAATTCATTATGATTGTAAATATATAAATAAATAAATAAAATTTTGAGCACAATAGAATTTGGGAAAATTTTTTCAAGCATATAATATTTTTGGGTGCAAAATGCTTCCAAACATATTATATGTTCACATAATAACATATTGTTTTTTGGAAGACAACATTATTGAATTTGGATGCAAAAATACAAAATGTTTGGAAATTGACTGCCCAAACATATATTTTTTAGACCAATATGCTTTCAAACATATTATATATTGGAAGAGATCAAACATATAAATGTTTGGGCAATAGCCAAAAATGTATATGCTTGAAGCAAAATATGTTTGGGAGTATATGTTACAGAAGCGATTTTTTGTGAGCGTGTAGAAATTAAATGAATATTAAATTTTTCAAAAATTTCCTATCGAAATGAATGTTTTCAAAAATTTCCTATAGAAATGAAATTTTGCAAAAATTTTCTATAGAAATGAAATTTTGCAAAAATTTCATATAGAAATGAAATTTTGCAAAAATTTCGTATAGAAATGAAATTTTGCAAAAATTTCCTATAGAAATAAAATTTTGCAAAAATTTCCTATAGAAATGAAATATTTCAAAAATTTCCTACAGAAATCAAATTTTTGAAAATTTCTATCGAAATGAAAATCTTCAAAAAATTCCTATAGAAAGATTTTTTTTTAAATTTCCTATAGAAATTTAAATTTTCAAAAATTTCCTATAGACATTTAAATTTTCAAAAATTTCCTATAGACATTTAAATTTTCAAAAATTTCCTATAGAAATGAAATAAAAATTTTCAAAAATTTCATTTAGAAATGAATTTTTCCTATAGAAATGAACCATTTCAAAAATCTCCTATATAAATGAAAATTTTCAAAAATTTCCTATCTAAATGAATTTTTTCAATTTTTACAAAAATTCCCTATGGAAATGAAATTCTTTAAAAATTTCCAATAAAAATGAAATTTTTTAAAAATTTCCTATAAAATGACATTTTTCAAAAATTGAAATTTTTCAGATAATTCATTTCTATAGGAATTTTTTGAAAAAAAATCATTTCGGTAGAAAATTTTTGCAAAGTTTCATTTCTATAGGAAATTTTTGGAAACATTTCATTTATATTGGTAATTTTGTCAAAATTTCATTTCTATAAAAAATTTTTGCAAACTTTCATTTTTATAGGAAATTTTTGCAAAATTACATTTCTATAGAAAAAATTTGCCAAATTAGATTTCTATAGGAAATTTTTTGAAAAATTTAATTTTATAGGAAATTTGTGCAAAATTTCACTACCATAGAAAATTTTTGCTAAATTTCATTTCTATAGGAAATTTTTGAAAAATTTCATTTCTATAGGAAATTTTCGAAAAATTTCATTTCTATAGTAAATTATTGCAAAATTTCATTTCTATAGGAAATTTTTAAAAAAATCCATTGTATAGGAAATTTTTTCAAAATTTCATTTCTATTGGAAATTTTTACAAAATTTCACTTTTATGTATATGAAATTCTGTATTTTTTTTTTTGTTTTCTTTTCAATAGTAAATTGGTCTCTCCAAGCTAATCTAGTGTAATGACCAACCCTCTTCATAACAATGACTGACATAAGTAGGCTTGCAACTTGAGACAGGAAATCCTTGTTTTAATGCCAACCAGATGAAAAAAATAAGAAAACACACTAAATAAATATATTATTGGGGAAACGTAAAGGTCGGTCTCACAAGCAAGAATACAATGAAAACGAATGAAGAAGGGGAGACGCACAAAGAGCTTAGCCGGCCAGTGATTAATAAAAAAGAAATCGGGAAAATTTAAACGACTTCAAGGGGGAATTAAAGCAAGAAGTAGAATAAATACATTGTTTGGTAACAATTACAAATGAGATACGGTCTAATTATTTTCGTAGCAAGATGGCAAAAGGCATGACAATGCCATTAAAAAAAACAGCAGCAGCAGGTCATTGTAATGACGAAGATTGAATATACGACTACAAAGCTATGAAGCGCCACCATCGTCATCATAACATTACCATCCGACCAACTGTAAAAACCATAAATGAACCGAAGAAAATTTGGTTTGACCGAATTTTGGGACAAATTAATTCAGATATTGATTTTAGTTCAATTAATATAAAAAGTAGTTCCCTACAAAATACAATGTTTTGTATGAAAACTCAATAAATATCGAAAAATTTTATATCGATTAATATAATATCGATAATGAAAACGTATATCTTGGAAATCCTGGCTAATACACAAACAAAAATTGATACACATTGAAAAATTGAAATGGAAAATTGAAAGTGGCTCTGCGGCCAAAATACCGCAAAGACACTCTCAGCATGCAGCTTGTGATGGCTTTGTCAGCCGTTTAAAGGCCATAGTTTGTGTCTAAGATAGTCAATTCGAACAAATCTAAAATGATTCTAAAATTTGATATTATATCCGAAATGGTTTGCTTTTGAACAATAAAATTAAAAATAAATTAAAAATTATAGTACATATTATTACAATATTTAATCGAGCTTATTGGACAGATAGATTTAAGGGATCAATACTATTAAGTTACTGAAAAGAAAATGTCAGATACAAATCTCGCAATCCTGACAACACATACGTTTCAGTATTGGTACACATTTCCATAGTCTTTAGTGAGATCTGGCCGGGTAAGATGATTCAATTTGGGTCTTTTATGTTAAATCATTATGAAAATTACATACTAGAATTTTTCTATTGGCGGTGAAAACACTATCACTGTGCATCATCTCTTCGTATAACTTCAATAGTACTTTGTGGCATTACATATCAGCCACCTAGTATTTTTTATATCAACACCTTTCATAATGTATCGTAAAAAGTGAATGAAAATTCGACAAATGAGGTCTGTGTTTGGACCAACATTTTTCCAAAATTGGACCAAAATTCGTACCAGCGGACCATTTCTCCAAATTAAATTAATATAATTTAAAAGTTAAAATTTTTCCAAATTTTTTACTTTGACAAAACATTTTGTCAAAATTTTATTTCTACACACAAAAAAATTTCACGAAAAATTTTCCAATTAAAATTTTAATTGAGTTTTAAAAAATTATCAATTAAACATTTAATTGATTCAACAATTTTTTTAATTGAAACAAAAATCAATCACAAGAATAATAGCATCAATTAATTTTTTAATTGGATCAATTAACTTTTTAATTGACCTTCAATTAATTTTTTAATTGATACTATCATTTCTGTGATTGAAGACATTTCAATTAAAAATTAATTGGATCAATTAATATCGTGATTGAATCAGAAATTTTTTTTGTGTGTATTCAAAATTTTTATTTCTATAGAAAAGTTTGTCAAAATTTTATTTCTATAAAAATTTTGTTAAAATTTTATTTCTATAGAAAATTTTGTCTATATAAAATTTGTACAAAATGTTTGCATAATTTTTTATCTATACAAATTTTTTTAAAGTTTATTTCTATACAAATTTTATTTCTATAGAAAATTTTGTCAAAATTCCATTTCTATAGAAAATTTAACTAAAATTTTTGCATAATTTTGTATCTAACAATTTTTTTTAAGTTTATTTCTGTACAAATTTTTTGCAAAATTTTATTTCTATGGAAATTTTTGTCAAAATTTTATTTCTACAGATTTAATAATTTTTTGGACCAATTTTGTCAAAATTTTATTTCTATAGAAAATTTCGTAGAAATTTTATTTTGTCATAATTTCATTTCTATAGAAAATGTTGTCAAAATTTTATTTCTATAGAAAATTTTGTAAAAATTTCATTTTTTTTAGGAAATTTTGTTAATATTCCATTTCTATAGAAAATTAGCCAACATTTTATTTCTATAGAAAATTAGCCAACATTTTATTTCTATAGAAAATTTTGCCAAAATTTTATTTCTATAGAAAGTTATCGCAAAATTTTATTTCTATATAAAATTTGTACAAAATTTTTGCAAAATTTTGTATCTATACAAAAATTTTTAAAGTTTATTTCTGTACAAATTTTATTTCTATAGAAAATTTTGTCAAAATTCCATTTCTATAGAAAATTTTGTCAAAATTCCATTTCTGTTGGTTAAGCTACACTTGTAGTTCAGTCAATGTACGGTTTTAAGCTGCAATAAAAACAACAACAAAATTTTATTACTAAAGAAAATTTTGTCAAAATTTCATTTCTTTAGGAAATTTTGTCAAAATTCTATTTCTATAGAAAATTTAAATAAAATTTTGGCATAATTTTGTATCTATACAAAAATTTTTTTTAAGTTTATTTCTGTACAAATTTGTTGCAAAATTTTATTTCTATGGAAATTTTTGTCAAAATTTTATTTCTACAGAAAATGTTGTCGAAATTTCAAAAATTTTGAAAAATTACCGATTTGGCGAAAGTGGACCAAAATCAACCGAATTCTATTTGGTCCGATCATCGGACCAAATTTAAAACTTAATAACCAATTTTGTTAAAATTGTTGTTTTTATAGAAAATTTTGTAGAAATTTTATTTTGTCATAATTTTATTTCTATAGAAAATTTTGTCAAAATTTTATTTCTATAGAAAATTTTG
Source organism: Haematobia irritans (assembly GCF_050003625.1). NCBI lineage: Eukaryota > Metazoa > Arthropoda > Insecta > Diptera > Muscidae > Haematobia > Haematobia irritans. The sequence goes on along the minus strand of NC_134398.1, from coordinate 194,297,893 downwards.
TCAAAATTTTATTTCTATAGAAAATTTTGTCAAAATTTAATTTTTTTTTAGGAAATTTTGTCAATATTCCATTTCTACAGAAAATTAGCCAACATTTTATTGTATAGAAAATTAGCCAACGTTTTATTTCTATAGAAAAATTTTCGAACATTTTATTTCTATAGAAAGTTGTTGCAAAATTTTATTTCTATATAAAATTTTTACAAAATTTTTGCATAATTTTGTATCTATACAAAGTTTTTTTAAAGTTTTTTTCTGTACAAATTTTATTTCTATAGAAAATTTTGACAAAATTCCATTTCTATAGAAAATTTTGTCAAAATTTCATTTCTTTAGGAAATTTTGTCAAAATTCCATTTCTATAGAAAATTTAAATAAAATTTTGGCATTATTTTGTATCTATACAAAATTTTTTTTAAGTTTATTTCTGTACAAATTTTGTGCAAAATTTTATTTCTATGGAAATTTTTGTCAAAATTTTATTTCTACAGAAAATGTTGTCGAAAATTCAAAAATTTTGAAAAATTACCGATTTGGCGAAAATGGACCAAAATCAACCGAATCCCATTTGGTCCGACCATCGGACCAACTTTAAAATTTAATAAGTTTTTGGACCAATTTTGGTCCGATCGGACGAAAATGGCAGCCCTGATAGTGATTTAAATCGTATTTATTTAGCCGAAACCAAGGAACCGAATCAAATTATTCGGCCATTCCGTAACATGTTTATTTTTTTTAATTTTCCTTTACTTTTTTCTTTGCATACAGCTTTCCTTTGAATAAACTGTGGTCACTCTCTCTCTCCATGATAGTCATTCAACCATAAAGAAAAATACTTGCAGTTAAAAAGAAACAATGAAACAAAGGCCAACAACCATCGATTCGGAGGTGCTAAAAACCCTCATGAGGTTGTTAAAATCAATGAAAAAAAAAACCGATTCACTTTATCAAATATGGAAGTAATTGGGAAGTGAAATTATTTATGAATTATTACAAAAAATATTAATCGATTTTATATTGGCAATTTTTGTAAATTTTTTTAAAATTTTCATGACAATTTAAAAATAAAAAATAAAAAAATTTCATATCGGCATCATTTACATCGAAAACAGTATCGATAACATGCTTATAGTATTTATAGAAGGCGATAAGTTGTGAGACATAAATAAATTCCATAAATCAATTGGAGGCATAATTATAAATCATCGATGAAAAAAATATTAACGGAAAATCCCGGACTCGCATGGATTTTATGATAAGGTCAAATTAAATATGAACCATTGAACTGATTACAAATTCAATCATTAAAAAGCCTTATGAACCAAAGTTCCATCTGAGAATGGCAACAAAATAGTCTCATTTCTGAAAACGGTTGCCAAGCCAAGATTGAGGGCCAAGGGGATTTTGTTGAGTGTTTTTATTGGAATTGACAGGAAATTATCTACTATGAATTGCTCTCATACAGTAAAAATCACAAAAATTAATGGATTTCTTTCTACTACACGTAATATGCAATATTGCATTAAGAGTATCTGTAGTTGGTGGTAGTTCAGTTATTTGTTTTCAACGGCGAATAGTAACAAAATCGACCAATTTCTGAAAACGGTGGCCAAGCCATGATTGAGTACAAATGCGGTTTTGTGATATGCAATATTGCATTAAGAGCATCAGCAGTTGGTTGTAGTTCAGTAAACTTTTTTCGCGAGTTAACACGAAAAAATTAATGAACCGAATCGACCCATTTCAGAAAACGGTAGTCAGGGATTGACGGTCAAGAATTTTTTGCTGTTTGTTTGCTAGGATTGACGGGGAATAATCTGCTATCTGCTGCTGCCATAAAACAAAAATCGTAACTTGCAACTGCACTGTGAACAATTTGACCATACTTAGTTGCAAATGTAAAGGATTTCTTGTTACTACATGTAATATGTAATATTACATTAAGAGCATTAGCAGTCGAAAGTCTGCCAGTAATCTAAAACTAAAATTCGCTTACGCCTTACACAAAATGCAGGTCACTCACACAAGAGGTGTTTAATTGATTCCTTTTCATCCGCATCATGACAGCTCATACAGTAGTCATTATACTTCGCGCCAATAGTTTTTGCAAAATCGCCTATCAGGCAGCGACCCGTTATAGCAGATATCAGGAATGATATCTGACATCTTGAGAACACTAGCATTTCCAGTGTGCGTTTTATATTTGCTTGGTGTCGTTATAACTCTTGCAATTCTGCCATCGAACATTGGCCATCATAACAGCCTTCTCACGCAGTAAGTGTTTGCAGGTATGTTAGCCAGAGGCATACCAACAGATTCTAGTTCCCCTGGAATATGTAAGGTAATTCCTAGTCTTGCTAACTCATCCGCTTCGCAGTTCCCCGGTATGTTCCTATGGCCAGGCACCCACATTAGGTGAATATTGTACTGCTCAGCCATCTCGTTGAGAGATTTGCGGCAGTCGATGGCCGTTTTCGAGTTAAGGAACACAGAGTCCAAGGGTTTTATTGCGAGTTGACTACCAGTGTATATATTAATGCCAACATTTGTTGGAATATTACTTCTCAGACAATTCGCCACCACTCTTATTGCTAATATTTCAGCCTATTAAACACTAGAGTGATTAGGTAATTTTTTCGCTATTCGAAGTTCCAGACCTTTCGAATATACTCCGAAACCCACTTGTCCGTCCATTTTGGAGCCATCAGTGTAGAAATCTATATATCGTTTATTCTCCGGGGTCTGTGTGCACAACGCCTCACTGTTGGGAATTAGAGTTTCAATCTTTTCGATTCTATGTTAAACTCACTGCCAAGGGACTTCCCTTTTATAGTCGAGTCCGGAAGGCGCTTCGGCCTACGGTGAAAGCGCCTATAGAGCATTTTTATGCACCTAGAAATGTCACCCACATTACTAAGAGGAGATAAACCACAGGTCAAAAACGGTTTGGTGTTCGGGATTGAACCCACAACCCTTTGTATGCAAGGCGGGCATGCCAACCATTGCACCATGGTGGGTCCCAGCCACCTATAACCTCTCATGTAACTTTTTATTTTTTCTCATTGGTGGCTCTTTATGTCTAATATCCTTTTGAGATTTTCCCATCATTGCCGTAATTGGGAATATATTGAGGGAGGAGACAGTGTAATTGAGAAATACCAATCAATATATTGCATTAATTCTAATCTATTTGATAAATTCGTTTACGTTTACTTCTATTTCCAATATAGTTGCAATTTCATATTGCTATTCCTATTTAACAGTCTGCTATATAGAAATTCAATGTATGATGGGATAAAACCTCTGCAAATGATTGAACTAGCAATGAGAAGGAACGTAAACGTAAATCGTCTTCAAATGATGAGGCTGAAGGAATAGAACAAAACGAAGTATGAAAACACAATCAAGTGTGTAATATAATCAAAAGCAATTTCCCAGACATTATAATGGTCTAAATTGGATGATAGATAATACATATGCGCCATAACCTGCCATAGACTAGACCTAATATGAGATGCTGTTATTAATGCAATATGGATGTGCTTGACGGGGGCATAGATGTGGCATACCATGAAATTATGGAATTTTTATTGAAAGGTCTTCTTTCATTTGTAACATTCATCGTTGTAACACTGAATCAAATACCACAACTGGCAATTGATACTAAATTGCCATTGTGAACAGTGGTAACATAACGATGAAATTTAATTTAATTTTCAGTTCGTTTCATTTCATTTCATTTCATTTCATTTCATTTCATTTCATTTCATTTCATTTCATTTCATTTCATTTCATTTCATTTCATTTCATTTCATTTCATTTCATTTCATTTAATTTAATTTAATTTAATTTAATTTAATTTAATTTAATTTAATTTAATTTAATTTAATTTAATTTAATTTAATTTAATTTAATTTAATTTAATTTAATTTAATTTAATTTAATTTAATTTAATTTAATTTAATTTAATTTAATTTAATTTAATTTAATTTAATTTAATTTAATTTAATTTAATTTAATTTAATTTAATTTAATTTAATTTAATTTAATTTAATTTAATTTAATTTAATTTAATTTAATTTAATTTAATTTAATTTAATTTAATTTAATTTAATTTAATTTAATTTAATTTAATTTAATTTAATTTAATTTAATTTAATTTAATTTAATTTAAATTTAATTTAATTTAATTTAATTTAATTTAATTTAATTTATGAAAGAAATTTCTAAATTACACTTTAATTAATAATAACTATTTTGAAATCTATATTCATTATTTTAATTAAATACTTTTGTCATAATTTCGGACTTGTTATGAAACAATAATTTGACTACAATTCCTAGATATATATGGATAGATATTATTAAAAAACTGAGATAAGTTTTTGTTTTATTTAATTTAAATAACCGGACTTCACACCGTTCTTGTTAAATTGATAATTACGAAGTTAGTATGAATTGTAAAAAAAATATAATAATTCACTATAATTGGGATATTTTTGTAAATTACATTTTCTGATTTTATATATGTGACCTACTTTTTCGTATTCTCATTAAACAAAATTAAATCTGTTGAATAAAAACAGTGACCACAAAAAAACACATACAAAATTGCTTTATTTAAACAACAAACCCACGAAATTGTATTGTAAAGGTTTTTTCTTTGTATGCTCATTTCTTCCGAAGTAAAATTGAAATCGCACTAACCAAACAATAATGCCAACGAGAGTAATGAAAATGGAAAACATTTTCATACACGAGTACCCTCCATGCAAACATTAAGAAAATTTTCATTTTCACCGAAAACGAAAATTGGTAAACAAAAAAAAACGTAGATAACCTTCCATATAGTTCCACGCATCTTAAGCAAAGATATAAAAATGAACACAAAACCAAACGAGAGCCAGGCTCTGCCGCCAAACCAACTGGCGAAACAACCGCCTAAAAAGCACTCAAGCGTTCATGCAAAACGTCCGGTTATTTGGTTTTTGTTACTGTTTCTGTCGACAATGATGTTATTTTTCTGGAAACCACGTACGAAAACAATTGGGAACTCGAAACATTGAAGGCACTACAACAATGTATTTCAATACTTCATATTTGTTCCATTAAAATAAGAAAACAATTGTAGACAGAAATAAACTGGTGGCTATATATTTTTTCAATTCAAAATTGAATTATCAATTCATCCAAGGGTTCATGAAAATTCCTCATAGTTCCAAAGTGTAGAGATAGAAACAGTATGAAGGAGAATTTTGATCTACAGAAAATTCCTGAGAAATCTGATTTCTATAGAAAGTTTCGTCCAATTTTTTTTATGGATATATATAGAAAATTTCGTTGAAATTTTATTTCTATGAAAAATCCGTCGAAATTTTATTTTATAAAAAATTTCGTAGAAATTTTATTTCTATAGAAAATTTTTAAATTTTATTTCTATAGAAAATTTCGTTGAAATTTTATTTCTATAGCAAATTTTGTCGAAATTTTATTCCATTTGTTTTGTTCTTTAAGCATTGTTGTTGTTTTTTATTGCAGCTTAAAACCATACATTGACTAAACTACAAGTGTAGCTTAACCAACAGAAAATTTCGTCGAAATTTTATTTCTATAGAATATTTCATCGACATTTTATTTCTATAAACAATTTCGTCGAAATTTTATTTCTATAGAAAATTTCGTCGAAATTTAATTTCTAAAGAAAATTTATCGAAATTTAATTTCATGAAAAATTTCGTCGAAATTTTGTTTCAACACAAAATTTCGTCATTTCATTTTTCAAATTCTTCTTTATTAATTTTATTTTTTAATACAATTCAAAATTTCGTGGAAATTTTATTCCTATAGAAAATTTTATCAAAATTTGATTTTATATGTTAGAAAATTTCGTTGAATTTTTATTTCTATAGAAATTTTCGTCGAAATTTTATTTCTATAGAATTGTTTGTCAATTTTATTTCTGTAAAAAATTTGTCGAAATTTAATTTCATTAAAAATTTTCGTCGAAATTTTGTTTCTACACAAAATTTCGTGGAAATTTTATTCCTTTAGAAAACGTTATCAAAATTTTATTTTATAAAAAATTTCGTCGAAATTTTATTTCTATAGAAATTTTCGTCAATTTTATTTCTGCAAAAAATTTCGTCGAAATTTTATTTGTATAGAAAATTTCGTTGAAATTTTATTTCTATTTAAAATTTCGTTGAAACTGTATGTCTACAAAAAAATTTCGTTGAAATTGTATTTCTATAGAAAATTTCGTTGAAATTTTATTTCTATAGAAAATTTCGTTGAAACTGTATGTCTACAAAAAATTTCGTTGAACTTGTATTTCTATAGAAAATTTTTAAATTTTATTTCTATAGAAAATTTCGTTGAAATTTTATTTCTATAGCAAATTTCGTCGAAATTATATTTCTATAAAAAATCCGTCGAAATTTTATTTTATAAAAAATTTCGTCGAAATTTTATTTCTATAGAAAATTTCGTTGAAATTTTATTTCTATAGCAAATTTCGTCAAAATTATATTTCTATAAAAAAATCCGTCGAAATTTTATATTATAAAAAATTTCGTCGAAATTTTATTTCTATAGAAATTTCGTCAAAAAGAAAATTTCGGTAAAATTTTATTTCTATACAAAATTTCGTTAAAATTTTATTTCTACAAAAAAATTTCGTTGAAATTTTATTTCTACACAAAAATTTCGTTGAAAAAAAATTCGTGGAAATTGTATTCCTATAGAAAATTTTATCAAAATTTTATTTTTTATGTTAGAAAATTTCGTTGAAATTTTATTCCTATAGAAAATTTCGTTGAAATTTTTTTTCTATAAAAAATTTCATCGAAATTTTTTTTCTATAGAAAATTTCGTCGAAATTTAATTTCTAAAGAAAATTTGGCGAAATTTAATTTCATGAAAAATTTCGTCGAAATTTTGTTTCTACACAAAATTTCGTGGAAATTTTATTTCTATAGAAATTTTCGTGGAAATTTTATTTCTGTAAAAAATTTCGTTTAAATTTTATTTCTATTTAAAATTTCGTTGAAACTGTATGTCTACAAAAAAATGTCGTTGAAATTGTATTTCTATAGAAAATTTCGTTGAAATTTTATTTCTATAGAAAATTTCGTTGAAATTTTATTTCTATAGCAAATTTCGTCGAAATTATATTTCTATAAAAAAATCCGTCGAAATTTTATTTTATAAAAAATTTCGTCGAAATTTTATTTCTACAAAAAAATTTCGTTGAAATTTTATTTCTACAAAAAAATTTCGTTGAAATTTGATTTCTATAGAATATTTTTTCAAAATTGTATTTCTACAAAAAAATTTTGTCAAAATGTTATTTCTATAGAAAATTTTGTCAAAATTTTATTTCTATAGAAAATTTTGTCAAAATTTTATTTCTATAGAAAATTTTGTCAAAATTTTATATCTATAGAAAATTTTGTCAAAATTTTATATCTATAGAAAATTTTGTCAAAATTTTATATCTTTAGAAAATTTTGTCAAAATTTTATATCTTTAGAAAATTTTGTCAAAATTTTATATCTTTAGAAAATTTTGTCAAAATTTTATTTCTATAGAAAATTTTGTCAAAATTTGATATCTATTTCTATAGAAAATTTTGTCAAAATTTTATTTCTATAGAAGATTTTTTCAAAATGTTATTTCTATAGAAAATAACGTAAAAATTCTTTTTCTATAGAAATTTTTATCGAAATATTAGTTTTATTGAACATTATATGGAAATTTTATTTTTGCAATTCAAAATATGGAAAAATGAGAAATTTTGAAACTTCATAAATAATTATATTTTTGGTATTTTTTAAGTTAAAAATTCACAAATTATCTTGACTAATTCATATTTTTTCTCTTTTTTTCATTTTAGGTAAGTGGAATTTTTCTAATAACACAAAACAAAGAAATATGATAGTAAGTTGTAATAATTAATATCGAAAATCGGCATTAATATCATTCATGTCATGTATGTAATATAAAATAGAATTATTCCTTGACTTCATGAATGATAGAACGATAGGACGAGGATTTTAATTGACAATTGGTGATATTTTTTCTGAGTGTAAAATTAAATCATAAATATATTGTAGACTATTATAAGTTGTAACTCTATTTTGTCTTCCAATATGAAAATGAATAGTTTCTTTGATATTGAATACTTTGTTATTTATATTATTCATTAATTCTCCTTTAAGTTAATTCATTGGGGAAATTTGCTAAATTTATGGCGTATTAAAATGCATCGCTGTTAGTCATTATTAATCTTCACCGGTTAATTTCTTAATTTTCCGCGCCATCAACTGATAAATTTATAGGTTTTTCATAATATTTTCTTCTCTCTTATTTTGTTATATTCGGCCATTGATGAAATTGGTACGATGAAGACCTCAAGTTAAAAAATTTAACTCCACATTGGAGTTTACAGTAATTATTTTACCTACGATATGCTCATATATTCACTTGCACGTGTAATGAGATGGCAAACATAAATATCCGTATATATTCAGTAATATAATTTAATAGGGATGTCGTATGCAGCTGTAAGCAAAATTCCACAATTTCATTAAAAAAGAGGAAAATTACATCGACTTCCTTATATTGAAAATTTTGTTTTTATAGAAAATTTTGTATAAATTTTATTTTTATAGAAAATATTGTCGATTTTTTTTTCTATTGAAAATTTTGATTCTATAGAAAATTTCGTTGAAATTTTGTTTTTGTATATTTTATATCGACTTCCTTATATTGAAAATTTTGTCAAAAAATTTTTTTTTATAGAAAATATTGTATAAATTTTATTTTTATAGAAAATATTGTCGATTTTTTTTCTATCGAAAATTTTGATTCTATAGAAAATTTCGTTGAAATTTTGTTTTTATAGAAAATTTAGTCGAAATTTTATTTTTATAGAAAATTTCGACCAAATTGTGTTTTTATAGAAAATTACGTCGAAATTTTATTTCTATAGAAAATTTTGTCCAAATTTTATTTCTCTAGAAAATTTTGTCAAAATTTTTTTTTCTATAGAAATTTTTTTCAAAATTGTATTTCTAGGGAAAATTTTGTCAAAATTATATTTCTATAGAAAATTTTGTCAAAATTGTATTTCTAAGGAAAATTTTGTCAAAATTTTATTTCTATAGAAAATTTTGTAAAAAAATTTTGTTTTCATAGAAAATTTTGTCAAAAATTGGTTTTTAAAGAAACTGTTGTCGCAATTTGGTTTTTATTTCAACATTGAAGTTTTGTTTTCAAAATTCAGTGTTTATAGAAAATTTCGTCAAAATTTGGTTTATATTTGGGATATTAAGCAGGCTATAATGATCTAGGCCTTGCACTGAAATTTGCGATGTCCGCCTGCCTTCTGTACTCTCTTAGCTCGCATATGTATCTTTCGCCCGGTGTGCACTTATATGGTCATTGTCTTTTTGGCCTTCTGTTATTTTTATGGCAAATTATTCCAAATTGTATTTACATTATCAAAAATTTCCAAAAGCAACGAACTTTTCTACTAACACTGACATCTCTATCGCGTTGTTTGGCAAATAATCTCTCACACTTTTAATAATTGTTTTTAAATTACTGGAAAATTATTTTCAAGAATCTATTATATGACCTTACAGACAGAGAGGGATACATGCAGCTATTATGATTTTTTCGACCCTAGAATATCAACGGATTTGGCAAACAATTTAACATTGTTCTTCTTCGGTTGGTATATACCAGTCAAGTTATAGATTTTTGGATATAGGCCAAAAAAGAAAGGTTCTAGTGCTACCGTTATCACCTGCCAAATTCTGTTTTGCCATTCCTAAACCCTCCACACCACCATCATAAGTGCCATGGCTGCACTCATGTTTTCCCTTGTTTGTGACATGTTGACAGTTTTATACGAATTGACTTGTATGACTAGAGATATTTTTGCGCATAAGAAACCTTTACAAAATTTAATATAACAAGGATACTATAAATGTCGATATTTTACAGAGGAATCAAAAAACAAGAATTATTTCGCAGAATTAAAAAAAAATATCGACAAAATCGTAAAACTCATTGCATTTTTATAGAATTTTTTTCTATAGAATTTGTTTGCAATATTTCATTTCTATAAGAAATTTTTGAAATTTTTCATTTCTGTAGGAAATATTTGATAAATTTATTTTCTATAGGAATTTTTTTTATAAAATTTCTTTTCTGTAAAAAATGTTCGTTTCTATCGGAAATTTTTGCAAAATTTCATTTCTTTGGGAAAAAAAACTTTAATTTCTATATGAAATATGAAATTTTAGAAAATGTTCATTTCTTCAGGAAATTTTTGAAAATTTTCATTTCTAAAGAAAATTTTGTAAAAATTTCATTTCTATGGAAATTTTTGAAAATTTTCTGTTCAATAGGAAAATTTGAAATTTTTCTGTTCTAGAGTAAATATTTCAAAATTTTCATTTTTATAAGAAATTTTTGGAAAAAAATTAATTTCAATAGGAAATTTTTGAAAAATATCATTTCTATATGTAATTTTTGCAAATTTGCATTTCCATAGGAAATTTTTGAAAAAAAAAATTAATTTCAATAGAAAATTTTTAAAAAATTTCATTTCTATAGGTAATTTTTGAAAAATTTCACTTCTGTAGAAATTTTCTCAAAATTAATTTTTTTAGAAATTTTTGGAAAAAAATAATTTCAATAGGAAATTTATGAAAAATGTCATTTCTATCAAAAATATTTCATTTCTTCGCAAAATTTCCGTTGAAAACTTTAATTTCTATAGAAAATTTTTGCAAAATGTAATTTTTATAGAAATTTTTGGAAAAAAATAATTTCAATAGGAAATTTTTGAAAAATGTCATTTCTATAGGAAATTTTTTAAATATTTCATTTCTATAGGAATTTTTTTTTCTATAAGAAATTTTGGAAAAATTTTCTATAAGAAATTTTGGAAAAATTTCATTTCTTTGTGAAATTAAAAATATATAAAAATATAGTTTTAAATTTCATTTCTATAGTACTTTTTAAAATATTTCATTTCTATTGGAAATTTGTGAAAATTTTCTTTTCAATAAGAAATGTTTGAAAATTTTTATTTCTACAGGAAATTTTTGCAAAATTTCATTTCTATAGGAAATTTTTGCACAATTTCATTTTTATAGGAAATTTTCGCAAATATAAGAAATTTTTGGAAAAATTTCGTTTCTAATTGGTTGGCAATTGATTTTTATACCCACCACCATAGAATGGTGATGGGGGTATAATAAGTTTGTCATTCCGCGTGTAACACATCGTAATATCGATTTCCGACTATATAAAGTATATACTATATAAAGAATATCAGGAAGAAAGTCCAAGACGATATAGCATGTCCGACTGTCGGTCGGTCTGTTGTAATCACTCTACAGCCTTCAATAATGGCGCTATAATCCTGAAAACCGTAGTTTTTATCCAATTTGCCTGAAATTGAAAATCTAGAGGTACTTGAGGACCATAAAAAGGTGTGCCGAAAATGGTGCCCATAGATCCATGGTTTGGTATAGCCCCCATATAGACCGATCTCTCGATTTTGCTTCTTGTGATTCTTGAAACTGTATTTATTCGATTTGCCTGTAATTGGAAATCTAGAGGTTTTTTGGGACCACAAATAAGTGTTGAGGCGTATCGGTCAATTGTTTGGCCGATTTGCTTGATATTGGAAATCTAGGGGTATTTTAAAATCACAAATAGGTGTGTCGCAAATGGTGCCTATCGTTCCATGTTGTGGTATAGCCCCCATATAGACCTATCTCTCGACTTTATTTCTAGGGCTTCTAGAATCCGTAGTTTTTATCCAATTTGCCGGAAATTAGAAATCTAGAGGTATTTTATGACCATAAAGAGGTGTGTCGAAAATGGTCCGTATCAGTCCATGTTTTGGTATAGCCCCTATATAGACTGATCTCCCGATTCTACTTCTTGGGCTTCTAGAAGTCGTAGTTTTCACCCAATTCGTCTGAAAGTAGAATTCTAGAGGTATTTGAGGAACATTAAGAGTTGGGGAGTATTGGTCCATGTTTTGGTATAGCCCCCAAAACATGGGCCAATACTCCCGAATTTATTTCTAGGATTTATGGAATCCGGCTGAACACAAATAGGTTAGACGAATATGGTGTGTGTCGACCCATTATTTAGTATAGCCTCCACATAGACCGATCTCCAGATTTAACTCTTTGGGCTTCTAGAAACCGTAGTTTTTATCCGAGTTGCACAAAAATTTAAATATATTGGAATTTTAGACCCTCAAAAAACTGTATCGCATTTATTTTTACCGTTTCGTTTGGTAAGGTATCGATATAGACCGATTTAACTTCTTGAGGGTACACCCAAAAAAAAATATTTTCCTCCGGAATGAAATTTTAGACAAACGAAATTCCCCTTTCGTATAAAGTATTTTCGTTTAGAGCAAACTAATCCGATTTTTGATAAGCGATTCAACGATTGTCTATAAAATTTGTGTCAAAAGAAAACTTTGCTTGTCTAAAATTTCTTTCCTCAGAAAAGAAAACACTTCTTTCAGGGTATAACAAGCGCACTGATCATGAAAATGGCTTGAAACTGAAAGAATAATTTCCAGATTTTACTCATCGTATCCATTTAAATAATGGCGGAAAAAATCAACAGATTTCATATCAAGGCGTTATTTAATCATATAACAGGTTGGCTCCCCGGTCTAATAAAGAAAAACACATTTTTTGTCAAAATTCTTTTTTATTATACAACATAGTTCCCTTCAAGAGCGATACAACGATTATAACGACCTTCCAATTTTTTGATACCATTTTGGTAGTACTCCTTCGGTTTTGCCTCAAAATAGGCCTCAGTTTCGGTGATCACCTCTTCATTGCAACCAAATTTTTTCCCTGCAAGCATCCTTTTGAGGTCTGAGAACAAGAAAAAGTCTCTGGGGGCCAGATCTGGAGAATATGGTGGGTGGGGAAGCAATTCGAAGCCCAATTCATGAATTTTTGCCATCGTTCTCAATGACTTGTGGCACGGTGCGTTGTCTTGGTGGAACAACACTTTTTTTCTTCTTCATATGGGGCCGTGCTGCCGCGATTTCGACCTTCAAACGTTCCAATAACGCCATATAATGGTCACTGTTGATGGTTTTTTCCCTTCTCAAGATAATCGATAAAAATTGTTCCATGCGCATCCCAAAAAACAGAGGCCATTACTTTGCCAGCGGTCTTTTGAGTCTTTCCACGCTTCGGAGACGGTTCACCGGTCGCTGTCCACTCTGCCGACTGTCGATTGGACTCAGGAGTGTAGTGATGGAGCCATCAGCTAGCGCGGCACCCATTTTGCACAGAACTTCCGCATATCCAAATATTGATTAATGATATGACCAACACGTTCCTTTGATATCTTTAAAGCCTCTGCTATCTAGATCAACTTCATTTTACGGTAATTCAAAATCATTTTGTGGATTTTTTTGATGTTTTCGTTGGTAACCACGTCTTTCGGGCGTCCACTGCGTTCACCGTCCTCCGTGCTCATTTCACCACGCTTGAAGTTTGCATACCAATTAATTATTGTTGATTTCCCTGGGGCAGAGTCCGGAAACTCATTATCAAGCCGAGTTTTTCCTTCCACCGTATTTTTTCCCTTCAGAAAACAGTATTTTATCAAAACACGAAATTCCTTTTTTCCATTTTTTTTTCACAATAATAAAAGTTGATTCACAAAAGACGCTCTATCTCACAAACTAATTGACTTACAGACGTCAAATTTTGACACGAATCATTTGAAGGTTGGTACTATATAAAAATAATATGCATTTAATACTAGCGACGCCATCTATGTGTCAGACCGGGGTCGTATCAGCCAACCTGTTATAGGAAATTTTTGAACAAATTCATTTCTATAGGAAATTTTTATACCCACCACCATAAAATGGTGAAGGGGGTATAATAAGTTTGTCATTCCGTTTGTAACACATCGAAATATCGATTTCCGACTATATAAAGTATATATATTCTTGATCAGGGAGAAATTCTAAGACGATATAACGATGTCCGTCTGTCCGTCTGTCTGTCTGTCTGTCTGTTGTAATCACGCTACAGTCTTCAATAATGAAGCAATCGTGCTGAATTTTTGCACAAACTCGTCTTTTGTCTGCAGGCAGGTCAAGTTCGAAGATGGGCTATATCGGTCCAGGTTTTGATATAGTCCCCATATAAACCGACCTCCCGATTTGAGGTCTTGGGCTTATAGAAATCGAAGTTTTTATCCAATTTGCCTGAAATTTGAAATCTAGAGGTATTTTATGATCATAAAGAGGTGTGCCAAAAATGGTGAGTATCGGTCCATAGTTTGGTATAGCCCCCATATAGACCGATCTCCCGATTTTACTTCTTGGGCTTATAGAAACCGCAGTTTTTATTCAATTTACCTGAAATTGGAAACCTAGAGGTATTGTAGGACCACAAATACGTGTGCCAAAAATTGTGAGTATCGGTCCATATTTTGGTATAGCCCCCATAAAGACCGATCTCCCGATTTTACTTCTTGGGCTTATAGAAACCGCAGTTTTTATTCAATTTACCTGAAATTGGAAATCTAGAGGTATTGTAGGACCCCAAATACGTGTGCCACAAATTGTGAGTATCGGTCCATGTTTTGGTATGGTCCCCATATAAAACGACCTCCCGATTTGGGGTCTTGGGCTTATAGAAACCGTAGTTTTTATCCAAATTGTATGAAATTGGAAATCTAGAGTTATTTTAGGACCACAAAGAGGTTTGCCGAAAATGGTGAGGATCGGTCAATATTTTGGTATAGCCCCCATGTAGACCGATTTCCCGATTTTACTTCTTGGGTTTCTAGAATCCGAAGTTTTTATCCTATTTGCCTGAAATTGGAAATCTAGAGGTATTTGCGGGTCATAAAGAGGTGTGCCAAAAACGGTGAGTATCGGTCCATATTTTAGTATAGCCCCCATAAGAACGATCTGCCGATTTAACTCCTTGGATTTCTAGAAACCGTAGTTTTTATCTGATTTGCCTGAAATTGTAAATATTCTGGTATTTTAGGCTCACAAAAACTTGTATCGGATTCAGTTTTTATCGGTCCATTTGGTAATGCCTCCATATAGACCGACTTCACTTCTTGAGGGTGTAGAAGGCGCACTGATCATGAAAATTGCTTGAAACTCAATGTAAAATTTCCAGATTTTACTTCTACAGATTTAAGATTTCAAATCAAGACGTTATTTTATAATTTTCTGGCACATTTACAAGAGATGTTAATGATTCCTCTAAAACTCAAACAAAAATGGTTCTTATAAATCCAGAATCTGATATAGTCCTCATAGGTGAAATCTTTAAATGTATCTTCGGGAAGTGTCCTCAAGTCCTCAAGCCCTCCCGAAATTTCAAAGGAAACCCTAATATTTGGTTCATGGTGGTGGGTATTTAAGATTCGGCCCGGCCGAACTTAGTGCTGTATATACTTGTTTAAATTTTTAATTTCTGTAGAAAATTTTCTCAAAATATCATTTTTATAGGAAATTTCTCCAATATTTCATTTTATAGGAAATTTTTGCAAAATTGTATTTATATACAAGAAATTTTTTAAAACATCTCATTTCTATAGTTTTGTAAAATTTCATTTCTATAGAAATTTTTGTAAAATTTTCATTTCAATAGGAAATTATTGGAAAATTTAATATCTATAGGAATTTTTTGCAAAATTTCATTTCTATAAGAAATTTTTGTAAAATTTCGTTTCTAATGTTGGTAATTGATTTTTAAAAATTCTTTTATAAACTCAATTTCTGTTTTGTTTTTTAATTCAAGTAAAATTTCTATTGAAAACATATTGATGGTATTTTTTCTGTGTACGAACAACTTTCTCATTTCAAAAACGGTGCGCGAGAACTTAGTCATGACCAGCGATATTAATATCTCAAAAGGAAGAAAACAAAAAAAAAAAATAAAACCATTTTTTACGATAAAATATGAATGAAAATAAAATTCTTGACATAGTTCTTGAAATGCACTTTTGTTTGGCCAACTTTGCATTGCATTGAGTTATGTAGGTATGAGGTTTTCATTTGTTGTGTATTTTGAGTTGAATTGAGTGAAAAATATTTCTAAATCGGCTTAAGTTTCATTTTTGTGCTACACACAAAGAACATGTAGGTGTGATATGTGTGAGTTCCTTGTACTACAATACGGGGCCAATTAGCATATAGTATATCGGTCTATCCGTCAGTCCAAGTATTTTTGAAATTAAAATACAAGTGGCTTTCTATGCACAAACGGAATGAAATTTAGAACAAGGCATTGTGTACTCGCAAGGACAAATCCCATCTAATTTAACAAAATTGTTTCCGATTTCCATATAGTTGACCTATCAACCGCAATATGAAAAAATAATAAAGGAACTGTTATTATACCCTCAGAGAGAAATAAGTGTTGCCATTACTGGGAATTTACCCTAAATTGGGGATTTTTCTTAAGGAATGGGAACGAAATGTTTGAGTTGTTACCTTAGAGATGTGATGGGAAATTTTCAGATATTGGTGTAGATTTTCAAAATCTGTTCAGTATAATAATAAACCCGGTATATTATTAATATGATTAATATGTTAGATGCCCGAATATAACAAGAAAATCAAATACTTGATTCTACATTCTCAAAAATGGCTTATGGTATCGAGGTATAAACAATTTGGTATTTCGTTTTTAACTCATTGAAATAGTGGCACAATACTTCTTATTAGAGTAAATAGACGGATATTTATGATAAAAAATTTAGACTAGAATCGGGAACAATTTTGTCAAAATATAAGTAAATTAAAATATAACTTATTCATTTCATTATACCCTGCACCACACTGTGGAACAGGGTATTATAAGTTAGTACATATGTTTGTAACACCCAGAAGGAGACGAGATACACACATGGTGTCTTTGGCAATAATGCTCAGGGTGGGTCCCTGAGTCGATATAACCATGTCCGTCCATCCGTCCGTCTGTCTGTGAACACATTTTTGTGATCAAAGTCTAAGTCGCAATTTAAGTCCAATCGCCGTCAAATTTGGCACATGTTCCTAATTTGGGTCAGAATAGAGCCCTATTGATTTTGGAAGAAATCGGTTCAGATTTAGATATAGCTCCCATATATATCTTTCACCCGATATGCACTAATATGGACCCAGCAGCAGAGTTTTATACCGATTTGCTTGAAATTTTGTACAAACATAACACTTAGTCGTATAGTGAAGTGTGCAAAATTTGAGTGAAATCGGTTCAGATTTAGATATAGCTCCCACATATATCTTTCGCCCGATATGGACTTATATGGCCCCAGAAGCCAGATTTTTGGCCGCATTTCGTTGAAATTTTGCACTAGGAGTACAATTAGTAGTATAGTCAAGTGTGCAAAATTTGATTGAAATCGGTTCAGATTTAGATATAGCTCCCATATATATCTTTCGCCCGATATGGACTAATATGGTCCTAAAAGTCAGCGTTTTGGCCCAATTTGGTTGAAATTTTGCAGAGGGAGTAGATTTAGCATTGTAGCTATGCGTGCTAAATTTGGATGAAATCGATTCAGATTTAGATATAGCTCCCATATATATCTTTCACCCGATATGGACTTATATGGCCCCAGAAGCCAGATTTTTGGCCGCATTTGGTTGAAATTTTGCACTAGGAGTACAATTAGTAGTATAGTCAAGTGTGCAAAATTTAATTGAAATCGGTTCAGATTTAGATATAGCTCCCATATATAACTTTCGCCCGATATGGACTAATATGGTCCTAAAAGCCAGCGTTTTGGCCCAATTTGGTTGAAATTTTGCACAGGGAGTAGATTTAGCATTGTAGCTATGCGTGCTAAATTTAATTGAAATCGGTTTAGATTTAGATATAGCTCCCATATATATGTTTTTCTGATTTCGACAAAAATGGTCAAAATACCAACATTTTCCACTGCTTAGTCGAAAAGTTGTAAAAATGACTCTAATTTTCCTAAACTTCGAATACATGTATATCGAGCGATAAATCATAAATAAACTTTTGCGAATTTTCCTTAAAATTGCTTCAGATTTAAATGTTTCCCATATTTTTTTTACTAACATTGTGTTCCACCCTAGTGCATTAGCCGACTTAAAATTTGAGTCTATAGATTTTGTAGAAGTTTATCAAATTCTGTCCAGATCGAGTGATATTTAAATGTATGTATTTGGGACAAACCCCAACACATTTGACGGATGTTATATGGTATCGAAAATTTAGATCTACAAAGTGGTGCAGGGTATAATATAGTCGGCCCCGCCCACCTTTAGACTTTCCTTACTTGTTTTTTTACTAACATTGTGTTCCACCCTAGTGCATTAGCCGACTTAAATTTTGAGTCTATATGTTAGATTTTGTAGAAGTCTATCAAATTCTGTCCAGATCGAGTGATATTTAAATGTATGTATTTGGGACAAACCTCTATATATGTGATAGCCCCCAACACATTTGACGGATGTGATATGGTATCGAAAATTTAGATCTACAAAGTGGTGCAGGGTATAATATAGTCGGCCCCGCCCGACTTTAGACTTTCCTTACTTGTTTTTTAATTAAATATGTTTCCAAAATTCCCTCAAGTTTTGAAATGAAAAATATTGTTGACATTTTTTTTGCTGTGCTGGATTTAACAATGGAGTTTTGTCAATTACATAACTACAGTTTAAAAATAGTCCAAAATAAGACACGTAATTAACAATTATGTGTACATAGTACTCGTATGTTGGTGTGACGACACCATAAGATCTTATATCTTCCATTCATTCACCGCCATCAGCCATCTTTTGGCCATGTGCGTCGTCTTCATTTAAGGTAATACGAAGTGCATTGTCATCGCTCCAATCAGCAACTAAACAAACCACAATCCATGCATATATGCATCCACGAGATGTGAAACGCGTTGCGATAGTTCAGTTTTGGCCTGGTTGTTGTTTGTTATCTTCATTCAAGATGACATTGAATGTTAGAGAAATGTAGTAACCACTTGAGCAGTGAGTACTCTTGTGACAACAATACGAAATGTTGCTTTTATTTTTACAATCTCAAAGCGTTGACAAATGGTGGAAGTTGTTAGGAAAGGAATGGACTTACTTACCCAAATAGAGAAAATATTTTTTTTTTTAACTTCAATCATGAAATTAGTTCATCGAATTAGTTTTTAGTTGAAACAGATTTAATCACGAATATGATAATATCATCAAAGCTGTCATCAATTCATTTTTTTTAACTAATTAAAAATTGTATTTATTTAACCAATTTATGTAACAGATCCTACACGGACGAAAAAGACTGTTTTTCATATGTTTGAGTGTAAAAAATTATATGTTTGGAACTCAAATGTTTTAACACAATATTTTTAAGTGCAAGCATATAATGTTCATAAACTAGCATAACATGTTTGGGACGTATATGCTTAAATGCAAACATATATTGATTTAGAAATAGCCTATAAACAAATAAGTGTTTAGAAAGAGAGACCTAGAGAGTAGAGGTGTGCGCGTGTCTGAAATTTCTCTCACACTCACGCACATTCATGAAGCAAAATATTTATTCACGCACGCTCACGCACGATACGTGTGGAGACAATCCCACTCACGCACATTCACGAAATGAAACCCAGTACTCACGCACGCTCACTCACGAATTACTTTTAAAGACTCACGTTCACGCACAATTCACGTGATTCACGACAAATTCACGAGACTCACGATATTTTCCAAATGGATATCAGCAAAGGTAAATATAGAATACAATTCGAGAGCTAAATTAATTTCAGTTAACATACGAGCGTGAATTAAACCTTGATTATTTTCGTGAGCGTGATTTTGCAGAAATTTTATTTACGCACATTCACGAACCGATTTTAATTCTCACGCACGCTCACGCACGACATATTTGTTGTAGTCCCATTCACGCACATTCACGAAAGTTGCTTTAGATTTTGTTCACGACTCACGTGATTCACGCGTGAATAACGCGTGTCACGAGAATTTCGTGTCACGCGCACACCTCTACTAGAGAGTGTGCTGCAAGTAAAGTAATGGAAGTAACCAATTGACGCCTCAAAAATATATCCACACAAAGAAAATTTCATTAAATTTTTTTTCTACAAGTGTATGCCCTAAGGTGAAACATAATATGTTTGAAGAATACAAACAATATTTTCTTTGAACCAATCCTGAAAATATATATGCTTGAGAACAAAAAGTGTTTGGGGTATATGTTACAGAAGCGATTTTTTTGAGCGTGTATAAAGCAGTCACACTAACAGGTTGGCTTATAAGTCCCCGGTCTGACACATAGATGGCGTCACTAGTATTAAATTCATATTATTTTTATATAGTACCAACCTTCAAATGATTCGTGTCAAAATTTGACGTCTGTAAGTCAATTAGTTTGTGATATAGAGCGTCTTTTGTGAAGCAACTTTTGTTATTGTGAAAAAAAAATGGAAAAAGAGGAATTTCGTGTTGTGATAAAATACTGTTTTCTGAAGGGAAAAAATACGTTGGAAGCAAAAACTTGGCTTGATAATGAGTTTCCGGACTCTGCCCAGGGAAATCAACAATAATTGATTGGTATTCAAAAATCAAGCGTGGTGAAATGAGCATGGAGGACGGTGAACGCAGTGGACGCTCGAAAAAGGTGGTTACCTACGAAAACATCAAAAAAATCCACAAAATGATTTTGAATGACCGTAAAATGAAGTTGACCGAGATAGCAGAGGCCAGAGGTTGGTCATCTCATTCATCAATATTTGGATATGCGGAAGCTCTGTGCAAAATGGGTGCCGCGCGAGCTCACATTTGACCAAAAATAACAACGTGTTGATGATTCTGAGCGGTGTTTGCAGCTGTTAACTCGTAATACACCCGAGTTTTTCCGTCGATATGTGACAATGGTTGAAACATGGCTCCATCACTACACTCCTGAGTCCAATCGACAGTCGGCTGAGTGGACAGCGACCGGTGAACCGTCTCCGAAGCGTGGAAAGACTCAAAAATCCGCTGGCAAAGTAATGACCTCTGTTTTTTTGGATGCGAATGGAATATTTTTTATCGATTATCTTGAGAAGGGAAAAACCATCAACAGTGACTATTAGATGGCGTTATTGGAGCGTTTGAAGGTCGAAATCGCGGCAAAACGGCCCCATATGAAGAAGAAAAAAGTGTTGTTCCACCAAGACAACGCACCGTGCCACAAGTCATTGAGAACGATGGCAAAAATTCATGAATTGAACCCTTCGAGTTGCTTCCCCACCCACCGTATTCTCCAGATCTGGCCCCCAGCGACTTTTTCTTGTTCTCAGACCTCAAAAGGAAGCTCGCAGGGAAAAATTTGGCTGCAATGAAGAGGTGGTCGCCGAAACTGAGGCCTATTTTGAGGCAAAACCGAAGGAGTACTACCAAAATGGTATCAAAAAATTGGAAGGTCGTTATAATCGTTGTATCGCTCTTGAAGGGAACTATGTTGAATAATAAAAACGAATTTTGACAAAAAAAATGCGTTTTTCTTTATTAGACCGAGTACTTATCAGCCAACCTGTTATCACACTTAAATTCCATCACGAGTAATTTTATTTAAATGCAATAGATCAAAATACTTTTGTAAGCATGCAAACAATAAAATTAACTGTCACTGCACTAAAAAAACTATGCCCGGTTCCCAAGATTTTGCTATTAGACTCTTGAGTTTATACAAATTTCCACAACAATTAGAAATTATGCTTTGTTTCAAGTAAAATGGGTTTTCAAATTAATTGTTGAAAAAAAAAAAATTCCTATTTTTCAATGATTTTTTGCTTTGTAATCAAGAATCAAACAGCCAACAAATTTAATGATGATTTCATTATTTTTGAACAATTTTTCAGAATTATTAAAGCCAAGTTCACGATATTTTCTTTCATTTTAGGAAAAAGAACAAATCAGATAAATGCGTCTTATATGCTAAGCAAAATTCGGATTCGTATTTTAGCGACATGAAATCTTTGGCCTCCCGACAATATATTTTTCAGTGTTGAATAAATCTGTTAGCTCTCAGATAAGCTGTCTCGAAATGATACAATGCATATCAGCCACCTTTTACATCTATAACGTTTTAAATGTTAAAATAACTCGCTTATCGATCAATTTTTTTTTCATAGAACATAAATCCATCTCCCCCATTTCATCACTCCACTTTATTTCTCCTGTATATCAGTAACCACTAAAAACATACATAATAAAACAAAAGTTTCAAAAACTAAAATTTTAAAATTTTAATCACGTTACTCTCTCTCTCTCTCAGGCGAAACTAAGTAATCCCAGGTACCTTAAATTACAAACAGCCATTTACATTTGGACAACAGAAATATATGCCATACTATGGCAATAAACTTTCATTTTTTTGGCCACCATCTCTCTATATGCTTGGACTAACAGCAGCAACACATGGCTAGAACGTGACCTCCCAAACCACATCAAATACCCAAATGGAATGTTGCATACTTTTGAAGCTATCGTAGTTGGAATCAGTAAATTTTTGTTTGTTTTATTATATTTGCTGGCGATACCTTCGTAAGCTACAACCAAATCCCTTTGACTTGAAATAAATTTTCGACTAAAGTTTATGATATTCTGCAGTGTGTCAGCAAAATCCACAATAATAATAAAGTTTTTTTTTTAATTTTCCATGGTCATAAATTCATTATTTTGTTAACGATTTACATGAATTTTGGTTGTTACAAGGCATCGTGGAAATTAAGCAAATATTTTATTTAATGTTAAGTGCAACTAAATCGTTTTACAAAAAGGTTTTAGTCAATCTGGGTAAGACTGTCATCCACAATGTAATTACTTGGATTGTGGTAATAAAGGGTGATTCTTTTGAGGTTAGGATTTTCATGCATTAGTATTTGACAGATCACGTGGGATTTCAGACATGGTGTCAAAGAGAAAGATGCTCAGTATGCTTTGACATTTCATCATGAATAGACTTACTAACGAGCAACGCTTGCAAATCATTGAATTTTATTACCAATATCAGTGGCAGAAAATCCGCTTTTTTATCGACAAATTTTGTTCAGCGATGAGGCTCATTTCTGGTTGAATGGCTACGTAAATAAGCAAAATTGCCGCATTTGGAGTGAAGAGCAACCAGAAGCCGTTCAAGAACTGCCCATGCATCCCGAAAAATGCACTGTTTGGTGTGGTTTGTACGCTGGTGGAATCATTGGACCGTATTTTTTCAAAGATGCTGTTGGACGCAACGTTACGGTGAATGGCGATAGCTATCGTTCGATGCTAACAAACTTTTTGTTGCCAAAAATGGAAGAACTGAACTTGGTTGACATGTGGTTTCAACAAGATGGCGCTACATGCCACACAGCTCGCGATTCTATGGCCATTTTGAGGGAAAACTTCGGAGAACAATTCATCTCAAGAAATGGACCGGTAAGTTGGCCACCAAGATCATGCGATTTGACGCCTTTAGACTATTTTTTGTGGGGCTACGTCAAGTTTAAAGTCTACAGAAATAAGCCAGCAACTATTCCAGCTTTGGAAGACAACATTTCCGAAGAAATTCGGGCTATTCCGGCCGAAATGCTCGAAAAAGTTGCCCAAAATTGGACTTTCCGAATGGACCACCTAAGACGCAGCCGCGGTCAACATTTAAATGAAATTATCTTCAAAAAGTAAATGTCATGGACCAATCTAACGTTTCAAATAAAGAACCGATGAGATTTTGCAAATTTTATGCGTTTTTTTTTTTTTAAAGTTATCAAGCTCTTAACAAATCACCCTTTACTTACCGATGGCAAGGTATCTTAAAACTTCTTAACATCGTTTTCTAAATTGTGAGTTAGTCCATACGTGGTATATATTAGACAAAAAAGGTATATATAGTCTACAATTAATTACGAATCGATATGGACTTTTGCACGGTACTTAGAGAGCCAGAATTGAAATATGGGGGTCGCTGGTTAGCATGCCCGCCTTGCATACACAAGGTCGTGGGTTCGATTCCTGCTTCGACCGAACACCAAAAAGTTTTTCAGCGGTGGATTATCCCACCTCAGCAATGCTGGTGACATTTCTGAGGGTTTCAAAGCTTCTCTAAGTGGGTTCACTGCAATGTGGGACGCCGTTCGGACTCGGCTATAAAAAGGAGGTCAGCACTTAGTGATAAGAGAGAAGTTCACCAATGTGGTATCACAATGGACTGAATAGTCTAAGTGAGCCTGATACATCGGGCTGCCACCTAACCTAACCTAACCTATATGGGTCCTATTACAATTATGAACTTCATATGGACCAATTTTTGTGTGATTGGTGATCGATTTATCTGAGGGCTATATATAACTATAGACCGATATGGACCTAGTTAGGCATGGTTGTTAACGGCCATATACTACAACAATGTACCAAATTTCAACTGACTCGGATGAAAGTTGCTCCTCCAAGGGGCTCCAAAACCAAATCTCGGGTTCGGTTTATATGGTGGCTATATATAATTATGGACTGATATGAATGGTTGTTAGAGACCATATACTAACACCACGTACTAAATTTCAATCAGATTGGATGAATTTTTCTTCTCCAAAAGGCACCGGATGTCAAATCTGGGGATCGGTTTATATGACGGCTATGATCGACTGCCGCAAATCTCTCAATGAGATGGCTGAGCAGCACAATATTCACCTAATATGGGTGTCTGGCCATAGGAACATACCGGGGAACTGCGAAGCAGATGAGCTAGCAAGGATAGGAACTACCTTACATATTCCAGGGGAACTAGAATCTGTTGGTATGCCTCTGGCTACCTGCAAGCTCTTACTGCGTGAGAAGGCTGTCATGATGGAAAATGTTCGATGGGAGAATTGCAAGGGTTGTAACGACACCAAGAAAATATGGCCCCATTTAAACTTAAACCGCACGCTAGATATGCTAGTGTTCTCGAGACGCCAGATATCACTCCTGATATCTGCTATAACGGGTCGCTGCCTGATAGGCGATTTTGCAAAAACTATTGGTGCGAAGTAAAGGGAGATAACACGGCCATTGAATTTGTTGCGCAAAAGAGCCATTGTTTCGTTAGCCGTGTGGCAATTGGCACCGACCTGTTGAAACCACATATCGTCCACATCCATATCATCCAATTCGGTCCATAAAAAATTCGTTATCATCTCACGATAGCGAACACCATTCACAGTAACTGCCTGACCGGCCTCATTTTGGAAAAAATACGGCCCGATGATGCCGCCAGCCCATAAACCGCACCAAACAGTCACTCTTTGCGGGTGCATTGGTTTTTCGACAATCACTCTTGGATTCTCATTCGCCCAAATGCGGCAATTCTGTTTATTGACGAATCCACTGAGGTGAAAATGTGCCTCATCACTGAAGATGATTTTCTTCGAAAATTGATCATCCACTGTTGCCATTTCTTGGAACCATTCTGCCCATTCACGACGTCCATGGTTCAAATTGAGTAAGTCTGAAATAGAGAAATGTCAAATAAAATTCGGAAAAAACTTGGCGTTTAGGTGTGATTCACATTCAACATCGGCCCTTACAATTTAACCACCCTTTATAATGACTATTGTATGAGCTGTCATGATGCGGAGGAAAAGGAATCAACAAAACACCTCTTGTGTGAGTGTCCTGCATTTTGTGTAAGGCGTAAGCAAATTTTAGGGGCATATAGCTTCAGATTACTGACGGACCTGGAAAACTAACCTATGACGGCTATATATAATTATGAACCGATATGGACCAATTTCTGCATGGTTGTTAGAGACCATCTACTAACATCACTTACCAAATTTCAAACGAATCGGATGAATTTTGTTCTTCCAAGGGACTCCGTAGGTCAAATCTGGGGATCGGTTTATATGGGGGCTATATATAATTATGGACCGATTTCGACAAATTTTTGCATGGCTGTTAGAGACCATATACTTACACCATGTACCAAATTTCAGCCGGATCGGATGAAATTTGCTTCTCTTAGAGGCTCCGCAAGCTAAATCGGGGGATCGGTTTATATGGGGGCTATATATAACTATATATAACTATGGACTAACACCATGTACCAAATTTCAGCCGGATCGGATGATATTTGCTTCTCTTAGAGGATCCGCAAGCCAAATCTGGGGGTTCGTTTATATGGGGGCTATACCGATATGGCCAATTTGCAATACCATCCGACCTACATCAATAATAACTACTTGTGCCAAGTTTCAAGCCGATAGCTTGTTTCGTTCGGAAGTTAGCGTGATTTCAACAGACGGACGGATGGACGAATTTCAGAATTTCACCACGACCCAGAATATATATACTTTATGGGGTCTTATAGCATTATTTCGATGTGTTACAAACGGAATGACAAAGTTAATATATCCCCATCCTATGGTGGAGGGTATAACAAGTAATTGGATCAAATCAATCACGTTCTTGAATCAGAAAAATAATCGGTATTATTAATAGCCTCCTTTCGTAATATGAATTTTCAATACTCAAGTGGCCCAATTTAAATTCACAATGAGAATTTAATAAAATTAAATGCCAAAAATATTCAACATTCAACATTCCACATTAACATGTTCCATTTCATTCATTTTCCGTAAATTTAATTAAAAACAATAAGTGTTTCTAAATTCCTATCTCTTAGCACACATTTTAATGTCTGTCAATTAGTATCAAATATCTAAAATAGTTTGTCTCCAAATTGTAACAGACACTTATTTTCAAGTGTCAGCGTGAATAAACAATAACAAACTTTTTATTTACATGAAATTTAAATCTATTACCACCAACGACTAAATGAGAA
Organism: Haematobia irritans; assembly: GCF_050003625.1. Classification (NCBI taxonomy): domain Eukaryota; kingdom Metazoa; phylum Arthropoda; class Insecta; order Diptera; family Muscidae; genus Haematobia; species Haematobia irritans. The sequence goes on along the minus strand of NC_134398.1, from coordinate 194,271,005 downwards.
GTTTGCATGCTATGAAGGCTTCTTAACGCCCTCGTTCATATCATGTTTACAAGACACATTTTAATTAAACAAAACAATTTGCTGCTTGCTCACTTTGACGTCAGTAGTAGTTATTATATCTTTTTTTTTTTCAAAACAAAAGAGGAAAGAGATATCTAAGTCAAACAAGTCCTGAATGAAACTGAGATCGACTGAAATTTTATGTTACGTTAACTTTTTGACACCACATCAAGGAAAACAAAAAATAAAAACAATCTAAATACGTCACACATTTTAAGCTATTATATACGAGGATCGTATGTAAATTTCGTCGAAATTGTATTTCTATAGAAAATTTCGTCGAAATTGTATCTCTATAGACAATTTCGTGGAAATGTTATATTCTATAGAGAATTTCGTCTAAATTATATTTCGTTAGAAAATTTCTTCAAAATTTTTTTCCGTAGAAAATTTCGTATTTGTATTGAAAATTTTATTTCTGTAGAAAATTTCTTCGAAATTTTTTATTCTATAGAAAATTTCGTCGAAATTTTATTTTATAGAAAATTTCGTCGAAATTTTATTTCTATAGAAAATTTGTCAAAATTTTATTTCTATAGAAAATTCGTCAAAATTTTATTTCTATAGAAAATTTTCGTCGAAATTTTATATTCTATAGGAAATTTTCGTCGAAATTTTATATCCTATGGAAAATTTTGTCGAAAGTTTATACTCTATAGAAAATTTTGCCGAAATTTTATATTCTATAGAATTTCGTAGAAATTTTATATTCTATAGAACATGTCGAAATTTTATTTCTATAGAAAATTTCGTCGAAATTTTATTGCCATAGAAAATTTCCTCGAAATTTTATTTCTGTAGAAAATTTAGTCGACATTTTATTTCTATAGAAAATTTCGTCGAAATTTTATATCCTATAGAAAATTTCGTTGAAATTTTTTTCTATAGCAAATATCGTCGAAATTTTTTTCTATAGAAAATATCATCGAAATTTTATTTCTACAGAAAATTTCGTCGAAATTTTATATCCTATAAAAAAATGTCATTGAAATTTTATTTCTATAGCAAATATCGTCGAAATTTTTTTTCTGTAGAAAATTTCATCGAAATTTTATTTCTATGAAAAATTTCTTCTAAATTTTATTTCTTTAGAAAATTTCGTCGAAATTTTTTTTTCTGTAGAAAATTTCGTCTAAACTTTATATTCTATAGTATTTTTTTTATATTCTATTTCGTAGAAATTTTATATTCTAAAGAAAATTTTGTCGACATTTTATTTTTATAGAAAATTTCGTCGAAATTTTATTTCTATAGAAAATTTTTAAATTTTATTTCTATAGAAAATTTTTAAATTTTATTTCTATAGAAAATTTCGTTGAAATTTTATTTCTATAGCAAATTTCGTCGAAATTTTATTTTTATAGAAAATTTCGTCGAAATTTATTTCTATAGAATATTTTGTCGAAATTTTATTTCTATAGGAAATTTTCGTCGAAATTTTATATCCTATGGAAAAATTTGTCGAAAGTTTATACTCTATAGAAAATTTTGCCGAAATTTTATTTTTATAGAAAACTTCGTCGAAATTTTGTATTGCATAGAATTTCGTAGAAATTTTTATTCTATAGAACATATCGTAGAAATTTTATTTCTATAGAAAATTTCGTCGAAATTTTATTGCCATAGAAAATTTCCTCGAAATTTTATTGCCATAGAAAATTTCCTGGAAATTTTATTTCTGTAGAATATTTGGCCGACATTTTATTTCTATAGAAAATTTCGTCGAAATTTTATATCCTATAAAAAATTTCGTTGAAATTTTATTTCTATAGCAAATATCGTCGAAATTTTTTTCTATAGAAAATATCGAAATTTTATTTCTATAGAAAATTTCGTCGTAATTTCATATCTTATAGAAAATTTCAATGAAATTAAAAAATTTCGTCTAAATTTTATTTCTATAGAAAATTTCGTCTAAACTTTATATTCTACAGTATTTTTTTTTTATATTCTATAAAAAATTCGTAGCAATTTTATATTCAATAGAAAATTTCGTAGAAATTTTATATTCTATAGAAAATTTTGTCGACATTTTATTTGTGTAGAAAATTTCGTCGAAATTTTATTTCTATAGAAAATATCATAAAAGTTTTATCTCTATAGAAAATTTCGTCAAAATGTTATTTCTACAGAAAATTTCGCCGAAATTTTATTTCTAAGAAAATTTCGCAAAATTTTATTTCTATATAACATTTAGTCGAAATTTTATTTCTATAGAAAATTTTGTCAAAATTTTATTTCTATAGAAAATGTGTCCAAATTGTATTTCTATAGAAAATTCCGTAGAAATTTTATATATGTAGAAAATTTCGTTGAAATTTTATTTCTAAGAAAATTTTGTAGAAATTTTATTTCAAAATTTTTCGTCGAAATTTTATATTCTATGGAAAATTTTGTCGAAAGTTTATATGCTATAGAAAATTTTGTCGAAATGTTTATATTCAATAGAAAATTTCGTCGATTTTTTTTTATAGAAAACTTTCGTCGAAATTTTATATTTTATAGAAAATTTTAGTCGAAATTCTATAGAATGTCGTAGAAATTTTATATTCTATAGAACAT